>NC_041387.1:178487600-178576491 GCF_002162155.2 Triticum dicoccoides | reverse complement strand
CCCCCCCCCCCCGGGGCCAGTGCTCGTCGTGAGTGTTGGTCCAACCTGTCAACCACCGGTGGCCACCAGGGGAAACTCTAGGCTGGCCTACCGGAAGTTTGGACAATCCGGTGTGCCCTGAGAACGAGATATGTGCAGCTCCTATCGGGATTTGTCGGCACAGCGGGAGGCTTTGCTGGTCTTGTTTTACCATTGTCGAAATGTCTTGTAAACCGGGATTCTGAGTCTGATCGGGTCTTCCTGGGAGAAGGTATATCCTTCGTTGATCGCGAGAGCTTATCATGGGCTAAGTTGGGACACCCCTGCAGGGTATAATCTTTCGAAAGCCGTGCCTGCGGTTATAGGCAGATGGGAATTTGTTAATGTCCGGTTGTAGAGAACTTGACACTTGACCTCTTTAAAACGCATCTACCGCGTGTGTAGCCGTGATGGTCTCTTCTCGGCGGAGTCCGGGAAGTGAACACGGTTTTTGGGTTATGTTTGACGTAAGTAGGAGTTCAGGATCACTTCTTGATCATTGCTAGCTTCACGACCGTTCCGTTTGCTCTCTTCTCGCTCTTATTTGCGTATGTCAGCCACCATATATGCTTAGTCGCTGCTGCAACCTCACCACTTTACCATTTCCTACCCATAAGCTTAAATAGTCTTGATCTCGCGGGTTTTGAGATTGCTGAGTCCTCATGACTCACCAGATACTATCACAACAGTTGCAGGTGCCGATGATACCAGTGCAGGTGATGCAACCGAGCTCAGATGGGAGCTCAACGAAGATCTTAGTTGTTGCTATGTTTTGTTTCTTGTTGATCAGTAGTGGAGCCCAGTTGGGACGATCGGGGATCTAGCAGTTGGGTTATCTTCTTTTCTTTTGGCTTCGTCCGTAGTCGGACTATGTGTGTACTCTGAATGATGTATGAATTATATGTTCATTGTGTGAAGTGGCGATTGTAAGCCAACTCTTTATCCCATTCTTGTTCATTACATGGGATTGTGTGAAGATGACCCTTCTTGCGACAAAACCACAATGCGGTTATGCCTCTAAGTCGTGCTTCGACACGTGGGAGATATAGCCGCATCGTGGGTGTTACATTATCCCTACAAAATCATACAGTTTGGCCATGCTTCATTTTGTCACACAAAATGCCCCCATCATGCACAACCCTGATGACAAGCCGAGCAATTGGTTCATACTTTTTGACGCGCTTCAGCTTTTTCAACCCTCATGCAATACATGAGCGCAAGCCATGGATATAGCACTATAGGTGGAATAGAATATAATGATGGAGGTTATGTGGAGAAGGCAAAAAAGGAGAAAGTCTCACATCGACGCGGCTAATCAACGGGCTATGGAGATGCCCATCAATTGATGTCAATGCGAGGAGTAGGGATTGCCTTGCAACGGATGCACTAAGAGCTACAAGTGTATGAAAGCTCAACAAAAGAAATTAAGTGGGTGTGTATCCAACTTTCTTGCTCATGAAGACCTAGGGCATTTGAGGAAGCCCATCGTTAGAATATACAAGCCAAGTTCTATAATGAAAATTCCCACTAGTATATGAAAGTGACAACATAGGAGATAATCTATATGAAGAACATGGTGCTACTTTGAAGCACAAGTGTGGAAAAAGGATAGTAACATTGCCCCTTTTCTTTTTTTTCTTTTTTTTCTTTTTCTTTTTTTCGGTGGGCTTCTTTGGCCCCCTTTTTTATTTAGGCTTCTTTGGCCTTTCCTTTTTTTTCTTTTTTTTATGGGGCAATGTTCTATAATGATGATCATCACACTTTTATTTACTTACAGCTTGATATTACAACTCGATACTGGAACAAAGATATTACTCTATATGAATGCCTCTGGCGGTGTACCGGGATGTGCAATGATCTAGCGTAGCAACGACATCAAAAAACGGACAAGCCATGAAAACATCATGATAGCTATCTTATGATCATGCAAAGCAATATGACAATGAATGCTCAAGTCATGTATATGATGATGATGGAAGTTGCATGGCAATATATCTCGGAATGGCTATGGAAATGCCATGATAGGTAGGTATGGTGGCTGTTTTGAGGAAGATATAAAGAGGCTTATGTGCGATAGAGCGTATCATATCACGGGGTTTGGATGCACCGGCGAAGTTTGCACCAACTCTTGAGGTGAGAAAGGATAATGCACGGTACCGAAGAGGCTAGCAATGATGGAAAGGTAAAAGTGCGTATAATCCATGGACTCACATTAGTCATAAAGAACTCATATACTTATTGCAAAAGTTTATTAGCCCTCGAAGCAAAGTACTACTATGCATGCCCCTAGGGGGGTAGATTGGTAGGAAAAGACCATCGCTCGTCCCCGACCGCCACTCATAAGGAAGACAATCAAAGAAACACCCCATGCTTCAAATTTGTCACACAACGGTTACCATATGTGCATGCTACGGGACTTGCAAACCTCAACACAAGTGTCGCTACAATCCACAATCACCCACTAGCATGACTCTAATATCACCACCTTTATATCGCAAAACTATTGCAAGGAATCAAACATATCATATTCAGCGATCTACAAGTTTATGTAGGATTTTATGACTAACCATGTGATTGACCAATTCCTGTCATCTCTCTAAAAAGATATAAGTGAAGCAAGAGAGTTTAATTCTTTCTACAAAAGATATGCCCGCGCTCTAACAAATATAAGTGAAGCAAAAGAGCATTCTACAAATGGCGGTTGTCTATATGAAGAGAAACAGGCAATCCAAACTTCAAATGATATAAGTGAAGCACATGAAGCATTCTATAAAGCCATACTCAATAGATTTAAGTGAAGTGAAATGAGCATTCTATAAATCAACCAAGGACTATCTCTTACCAGCATGGTGCATAAAAGAAAAGTGAAAACTAAATGCAAAAGACGCTCCAAGACTTGCACATAATGCATAAACGAAACGAATACGAAAACATACCGATACTTGTTGAAGAAAGAGGGGATGCCTTCCGGGGCATCCCCAAGCTTAGACGCTTGAGTCTCCTTGAATATTTACTTGGGGTGCCTCGGGCATCCCCAAGCTTGAGCTCTTGCCTCCCTTCCTTTTCCTCATATCGAGACCTCCTCGTTTAGACACTTCATCCACACAAAACTTCAACAGAAAACTCGGTAAGATCTGTTAGTATAATAAAGCAAATCACTACTCTAAGTACTGTTGCAAACCAATTCATATTTTGTTTTTGCATTGTGTCTACAGTAATATAGGTTTTCCATGGCTTAGTCCACTAATATAAATTGATAGATTCATCAAAACTAGCAAACTATGCATCAAAAATAGAATCTGTCAAAAACAGAACAGTCTGTAGCAATCTGAACATCCACCATACTTCTGTTACCCCAAAATTATACCAAAATTAGGAAACATAAACAAGTTGTATATAAATACAGTGCAAAAAGAATCAGAACCGTTTGATGTTCCAGTTAAAAATGTAAAATCGCGCACTACAGCCAAAGTTTCTGTCCAGCACCGTACAAACCAACAAGCATTGTAAACATCCTAAAGGCAAACCTTGGCACATTATTTTTATAATACAATGGAATTGTACAAGGTGATAATTATTTTTGATGAAAAGTTTCTGTAATTAAGATACACAAAGTTTCCGTGAGCATGAACAAAGTTTAAGGCTAGCTCCCACTTCAACAATGCTTGTCTTTCTCACTTTCACTTTCCTTTTTGAAAAGTTTTTTAGGTTCCCCTCTTTATTTTTATTTTGTTTTTAAACTATATAAAAGCACTCAACAGAAATAAATGACTCTCTAAAACTTCCGGGTTGTCTCCCTGGCAGCGCTTTCTTTAAAGCCATTAAGCTAGGCATTTAGTGCTCAAGTAATGAATCCACCCGGATCCCAAGGTATATCAAAGCCAATTTTAATTAACAATGATTTGTAATTTAGTAGTGAGCACAAAGTAACATATAACAAGCAACAACGAAGTATAACTCTCTTCCTATGCATCGGCATGTCATAAAAGAACAATTCATGCACACCAAGTAAAGGCCAATGCATAGTATAAGCAGTTTCTTGCAATTTTATCGTATGGGAAACATAGAGAGGTGGAGATGTAGTTCCCCTCTCATAATAATTGCAAGTAGGAGCAGCAAGCACATGCATATTATATTCATCAAAATCATCATGTGCAATGGTAAAAGGCAACCCATCAATATAATCCTTAATAAGCACAAACTTCTCCGATATAGTGTAGTTTGGAGAATTCAAAAAGATAATAGGACTATCATGTGTGGGTGCAATAGCAACAATTTCATGTTTAACATAAGGAACTATATCAAGTTCATCTCCATAAGCATAATTCATATTGGCATCTTGGCCACAAGCATAGCAAGCATCATCAAAAATGGATATTTCAAACAAATTCAAGGGATCATAGCAATCATCATAGCAATCATCCTTCGGTAAGCACGAAGGGGAATTAAATAATGTATGAGTTGGAGGGTTACTCTCATTAGAAGGTGGGCACGGGTAGCTAATCCGCTCTTCCTCCTTTTGTTCTTCGTCTCCTCATCATCTTTCTCATCCAATGAGCTCACTGTTTCATCAATTTCTTCTTCCATAGCTTCCTGCAAAATATTAGTCTCTTCTTGGACAGCAGAGAAGTCCTCAATATATGGTTTAACATAGGCATTAGAAGCATAATTATCATAACAATATTGAAATATGGCAAAATTTTCAGATTTGTAAAGAGTAGCATCATACTTTTCAATCAAAGAGGCAATCGCATAAGCACCTTTAAAAGAAACAAATTCTTCAATTTGTTGAACATCATAGTAATTGTAAACACCCTTAGCATACAAAGATACGATTCCATTATCACTAAACAAGCATTGATAGGGTAGGTGTTTCTTAGGGTCTTCAGAACAACAAGTAAACTCATATATTTCACATAAATTCCAAGCATAGCATTGCAAACGTTGAATTTGATCCCATAATAGTTTCCCTTTTTCAGATATACGGTGTCGCACAAAACAAGCATGCTCATCTAAAGATTTGCCCTCAACTAAACTAGTGGGGGTTTCAGCACGAGCACAAAGGGATCAAAGATGATCCAAGTAAAAAGCTTCAGGAGTGTGATAGATTTTGAGTGTTTCTTCAACCACTGGTTCAGTAGGTACAACTAATTTTTTTGGTATTTTGCGTTTCCTACCCATAACTAAAGATAGAAAACAACTAAGAATAGCAAATAAAAATTACTTAGTGATAAAGCAAACAAGCACACACGAGAATATTCACCCCACGCTATGACTCCCCGGCAATGGCGCCAGAAAAAGGTCTTGATAACCCGCAAGTATACGGGATAGTTGTAGCTTCTTTCGATAAGTAAGATTGTCGAACCCAACGAGGAGCTAAAGGTAGAACAAATACTCTCTCAAGTCCTATCGGCCACTGATACGACTCTACGCACGCTTGACGTTCACTTTACCTAGAACAAGTATGAAACTAGAAGTACTTTATAGGTGTGATAGGATAGGTTTGCAAGATAATAAAGAACACGTAAATAAATGCTAGGGGATGTTTAGATAGATGCAATAAAGTAAATATAGCGAGTGTGGAAAAGTGGTGGTAGGAGTTGTGAAATTGTCCCTAAGAAATTCACTATGTTATTAGACTGATAATCACTATTGCAATTCTATTTGAGGGAGAGGCATAAACTAACATACTTTCTCTACTTGGATCATATGCACCTATGATTGGAACTCTAGCAAGCATCCGCAAATACTAAAGATTCATTAAGGTAAAACCCAACCATAGCATTAAAGTATCAAGTCCCCTTTATCCCATACGCAACAATCCCCTTACTCGGGTTTGTGTTTCAGTCACTCACGCAACCCACTATAAGCGAATCATGAATGCATTGCAACACCCTACAGCGGGAATCCCTCATGATTGCGTGACACGGAGGGCACCATAGGAAAGCACCAATAATAAAACATGCAACTCAAACCAATCATAGCAATTCATCAATCACCGATAGGACAATGAAAATCTACTTAGACATCATAGGATGGCAACACATCATTGGAAAATAATATGAAGCATAAAGCACCATGTTCAAGTAGAGGGTATAGCGGGATGCGGGAGAGTGGACCACTGAATATAGATGGGGGAAGGTGATGGAGATGTTGGTGAAGATGGCGAAGGTGTTGGTGTAGATTGCGGTGATGATGATGGCCCCCGGCGGCGTTCCGACGCCACCGGAAGCAAGGGGGAGAGGGGCCCCCTTCCTCTTCTTCTTCTTCTTCCTTGACCTCCTCCCTAGTTGGGAGAAGGGTTCCCCTCTGGTCCTTGGCTCCCATGGCGTGGGAGGGGCGAGATCCCCTCCGAGATTGGATCTATCTCTCTGTTTCTGTGTTCTCAGATTCTACCCCTTCACCGTTTCTTAAATATCCGGAGATCCGTAACTCCGATTGGGGTGAATTTTTCGCCCAGATCTTTCTCATAAAAATAGCTTTCTTGTGCCAAAAGAAGAGCGTCAACAGCCTTACAGGAGGCCCAGGAGAGTCTAGGGCGCACCTGCCTCCCTGGGGCGTGCCCCCCTATCTCGTGGCCCCCTCGGGCACCGTCTCGCGTTGATTTTACTTCCCAAAAATCATAAATATTCCAAAAAAATCTCTGTCCGTTTTTATCCCGTTTGGACTCCGTTTGATATTGGGTTTCTGCGAAACAAAAAACATGCAACAGACGGGAACTGGCACTGGGCACTGGATCAATATGTTAGTCCCAAAAAATAGTATAAAAAGTTGCCAAAAGTATATATGAAAGTTGTAGAATATTGGCATGGAACAATCAAAAATTATAGATATGACGGAGATGTATCAGACACCATCCTGAACCCAATGATATGAGCAGATTCACCAACGCCCTCGTCCATAGCCTCAGATCCGCTTTGCCCACACCGCAGTCCACCCTACCGGAGCCGATCCACAAACACCCTACTCGACGGTTCTAGATCTCCTTACCAGACCCCGATAGCCAGTGCAGCATCATCACCCTTGACATTTCTAACCTGATTCCCACCGTCTGGCAAGATTCCAAGCACCCGCCACGGCCTAGGTACTTGTCACCTTTAAACCCGTCCAACATCACCTGCCCGATGTACTTCAAATATACTAACAGGTCGCTATTACATGTTATGAAGCTAGCAAAAACTACAAGGATGGTGTTTCTTCTGGATCTCACAGCTTGGCCAATCAAGATCCTGGACTGAGGCATTGCTGTGATCTTGTAAGTATCTCTCTCTCTCTCTTGTATTATTGTGTGCTTGCCAGCGTGCTTTGCTAGGATTTTCGACCAGTAATCCCTTTGTGCAAACAATGATTTCTACTACTGACTGCTAAATTAGATATGTAGATGTCATACATGATACTCCCTCTGTTCCTAAATATAAGTCTTTCTAGAGATTCCACTATAGGCTACATACAGAGCAAATTGAGTGAATCTACACTCGAAAATGAATATATATACATCTGTATGTGGTCCATACTGGAATCTCTACAAAGATATATATTTAGGAACAGAGGTAGTACATTACACAAAATCGTAGGTGGCATGTAGGAATTCCAGTGCACTACATTTGGCTCTCTTGGAGTACATGCTAGCCTAGTACACAGAGTCATGGCTAGTTTATGCTATGCACACAATCATTAATTGGTGGTTTAAATATGCGCAAGGGATATGCAATGTATTATCATGTAGAGATGTCTGAAATTAGACGTGTCAACTTGCAGATAGGGTTACACAATGAAAAAGTACAAGATGTATGTGGCAATTTCATGGAACATCACAAAAAAGGAGAGGCAGTGGTGAGCCTATACAGTGTGCTATGGTAGGTCACTCCGGCCCATTTCTTTTGCAGGATTCTCCCAGAATCTGCCCCTCTCTAGCTTCTCCTAGAATCTTTGACCCCCTTCTGTTTTACAATCCTGCCTAATTAGACCCTAACTAGATAGGATTGTAAAACAAATGGGGCTCAAAGATTATGGGAGAATCTGGGTGGGGTCAGATTCTAGGAGAATCAGGCAAAAGAACTGGGCCTCCATTGCAATCATCGTGACATGTTATTTGTATGTCAGTTTTATTGACCAAGTTTCTTAGGGACAGATATTTCGAGTTATCCTAAGAAAATAAGCACCTTTGAATATAAGCTCTAGGTAATAAGCCAACCAGTTCTTTTCATTGCCTGCCTTTTCAGCTTATGTGTGGTATGATCAGTGAAAAGTCTAGATTGCCTTATATTTTATCATTTTTCTGCCCATATGAAAATTAATTTGACTTGCAAACATCACAAATTGAACCCAGTGTAGTAATTAATATGATAGGAAAACAAACCATCAATATTTGTTCAAAATGCGAATACAAAGATACCATCTAATTGGCACAATCTACTTTGGTTAATGTCTTCCATAGAGATCTCATTGCCTAATGAAATGAAGAGCACATGACCTAAATTTAAATGAAAAATTATTTATCAAAATTCGATGATCCAAGTGGCTGGTTATTATCACATAGCAGCACCACCTGAAAGCATCATATAGCAGGAGAAGCTCATAGCAACTCATCATATAGCAGCAGCAGCGTGCAATTCATCATATACCAGCAGCAGCTCATAGTGATTCATCATATAGCAGCATGAGGAGGAGCTCATAGCAATTCATCATATAGCAGCAGCAGGAGCAGCTCATAGCTATTCATCATATAGCAGCAGCAGTAGCAGCTTATAGCAACTCATCATATAGCAGCAGCAACAGCTCATAGCAATTCATCATATAGCAGTAGCAACTCATAGCAATTCATCATATAGCGGCAGCAGGAGCAGCTCATAACAATGCATCATATAGTAGCAATAGAAGCAGCTCATAACAATTCATCGTATAGCGGATCAGAATGAAAATTTGGCAAAAAATCAGAGGAGATCCTCACCTTGTTGGATGAGCTCATCCTTCAACAGCACCTCAAGGCCACGGTCTGGGAGGAGGGGAGGGGGAACGAGCTGCCTTCTGCCGTAGTGTGGCATCGACCGTAGTTGTGCGGCCCCCGCCGGAGTAGTGCGTTGGACGGACCACAATGGAGCAGCTGCTGGAGACCATGAGAGTGAGGGGCGGCGCCAGAGGGAGGAGCAGCCGAGGATATTTAGCCCTACCCGCCAGCCATGTAGCCTAGCTAGTAAAGCATCATCGAGGACCAGGCCAGATGGGACCAGTGGTGATGGCTCGCTGGAGGAACCCTAGCGATGTAGGCAGGTGATCGAGGTAGAGGGAAAGGGGGAGGATATGCAAGCGGGCGGGGCAATGAACGCTTGCGTGTTTGTTTTTACTTGAGGGTCAGGTGTGATGCAAGCGTGAGCAGTGGCATTTTGAGTGTAATATAGGTAGACAACAGAGTCATTCCACTATTCCCCTTCCCTTCAATTTTTAGTGAGCTTCTATCCGAAACACCCCCCTCCAAAGCAAAATAAGTTAAGCCCAAGCCCAGAACTCAAAAATGACTTCTTTACATCTTTTATTGCTTATTTTGACAATAAGCTCTGAAAAGGCGGAATAGAACCGGCCCTTGACCTGCAATTCAATTGTGCGTGCAGTGATGAATCACTCCTGCCTGCTATAGTGTACATTTAGACATCATCATACATGGCGTAACTTAATACATGTGCATTTCATTATAGAATCTGAAATATGCAATGTTTATGTTAGTTCATACGTTGCACATGATGTTTAAATGCCCCTTAAATCTGGTTAGCCAAGTGATGGTCTTTAAACCTCCTTCTATGCTTCTTTTCTTGATATGTAAGATTTGCTCACACCTCTGTTCAATTGCTTGTTTGTATCAGCCAACCATACTAGGACTGTTTGCTTTGATTACTTGTTGTTCTTGCCTAACAGAGCTTTTCAATGATTTAAACACTAAGGGCTACTGTGGGGGACTTATATAACTCACTAGTTGACCTGTTGCGCCAAATGGCGCAGAGACCCGCTAAAGCCATGTTGTCGATGAAAATAGTTTCATTTTGCAAGAACCTATTCGATATTGATAGTACAAATCTCATGTGTTAAACCATGTTATATTGAAAATATGGTTATCATGCTGCAAAATCCGAGTTTGAAAAAGAAATTCTATAACATGTACGAACCAGCTAAGGAAGCATTGTTTTAGTTGAAAATATGGTTATCATGATTAGATATCTGAGTTTGAAGAAAAAACATATCAAAAAGAAAATTCATGGTTTAGTTGGCTTGTCTGGTTTAGTTGTGAGCAAGCACATATGGTAACAAATTTAACCCCTCTTAATAAAAAAAGAATGGAGACTTATTGTCTATAATAAGATGTATAATAACTTTACCCCTTGCGCCAAATGGTGCAAGGTCTCATTTCAAACAAAGAGTTATTTGACAATAAATGCTTGATAAATTGTCAATAATAAGGATCCTTTTAATATTGAAAATGGAAAGAAACATAGCTTCAAACTATGTAACAGAGATTTCAAAATGCGGGCATTCTCTCTATATAATTTTGCTATGTAAGCTGGAACTTAGGAATCCATGTCACGGTTTGTCCTTGATACGTTGTTGGTAACTCTCCACTCCCACTCTGGATCCATAACATTTTTCACTTCATAGCCCCTTTATAGGTCAGATGCACTTTAACTCCTTCATTTTTCAAAGAAGCTGAACAAACAATGCCTTGCACAGCATAGCATTTTTTCCTTCACATCCCCTTTATAGGTCAGATGCACGGTAACTCCTTCATTTTTAAAGAAGCTGAACAAACAATGCCTTGCACAACATTTGTCATCTCTTTAGTGATGAATCCACTCTATAGCCATCTCTTCTCTTTTGAAGGGAAGTGGACAAACAATGCCCAGCGCCATGTTTATAACATGTTGTTCTACTGTAATAGAGTGCAGACATGAAACGAGGAATCAATTAAAGAAACAAGGACATATTGCTTTGCCGCAATGGAAGGGAAAACTTGAAATGAAAGGGCACACCAAGATTGACAAGTACCACACCAGGAACAAAAGTTTATAACATAGATAGAAGTGACAATAAACAACAAGAGTTTTTCAAGATTTACAATGAACAACATGATTTGGCTTATTGCTCTAAAATAGAAACAATCTACAGCACTAAAATACACACTTTTATGGGAAGTAGAACTGATAATGCTCACCTAACATGTACAAAACCGAGATCAGCCATGTAATTACTACCGCTAGATTAGTATTTTAGTTGTCCTCGTCCAGCAAAGAGGAGTCCATGTTTGCAAGTACTATCACTTCATTCATATTTTCCAGCAAAATAGAGTCATGTGCAACACTTATACACCATTGGCTAATAGTATCATTTAGTGGTAAAATAAGTAATGAACTAATGAGCGCATAAATTCTTAAATCAACCTCCACAACATCATCTGTAGAAAACTTTACAAAAGGAAAGGGTGATATCTTTTATCATACCAGAGGTACATCAAGTATGTTTCATTTGCAGACAATAGAATAAGAGGCTTAACCCAACTGAAAGGTGGACAATCTAGAAACACTGATGAACATCAACTATATTGACTTTTGTAGTCCAGGCATAGCAGAAGTACCAAATTCAACATCCAGTCTCTCTAAATGTGCCTAACAAGAAGATAACAAAATACTCCCTCCGTCCCATAATGTAAGACATTTTCTGACACTACACTAGTGTCAAAAAACGTCTTACATTATGGGATGGAGGGAGTATATGTTAATACCCTAAATGGTAGTAGGGACTATCAAAAGGAATATGTGGTCTAGATGCAACTTAGATGCTCTCGTCAGTACAAGCAGAGGTGGTCGTAATAGTGACATCCAAGGATGGTTGCTCGGAACTAATGATTCATCACTCATTAATTTTTGAACCACCGTTCCTAGTTTCCTAATCGGGCTACACAGCTCTTTCTCTGTCATCAATCTCAACTACTGCATCGTCCTGACCACTGTTACTGCCAGTCAAATCGAACCAAAAATCAAAAATATTGTAGTGAGAAACGACACCTTCTAATAATGACCGTGAGCTCATAGTACTATTTTGGTGATTGCCTTATCAAAATAATGATGTGAATTAACTACATCTTTATCTTTATAACATTTTTTCAGGTACCTCAATATTCACAACAACTTTCACGGTCAGGTGTTTAATTTGAGCAGCAAAAAAGCTGGAATATGCATGAGTAAAAATCTAGAAATGCAGGCAAATCAAAATCGTATCTGCATTAGTAGCTTGAAACACTACATAGCTCTTTCTCTACCATCAATCTCAACAACTACATCATCCTGACCACTGTCACTGCCAGTCAAATCGAACCAAAAATCAGATATATTGTAGTGAGCAACGACACCTGCTAAGAATGTCCGTCAGCTCACAGTATTATTTTTGTGATTGCCTTATCAAAATAACGATGTGAATTAACTACATCTTTATCTTTATAAACCAAATTTTTAGGTACATCAATATTCACAGTATAAAACTTCACACAAGGTAAAGCAAGTAAAATCAGAGGGGAAAGGAGGGCAGCAACATGCACCTGGAGAAAGAGGGGCACAATCTCATTTTATGGCTTTCTGAAAAAGAGAACACTTTTATATCAGCTAAAACGGGTTCAAGAGATGAACAATCAGATAGAGCAGCTCAAATGCAGTAAAAACTCCCCTTCAGCTTGCAGACAACACTGAAGAGGCTTCGTAACTCAACCACATCATTTATACAAAGGGCAAAAAGGAAAGGAAAGTGAATTGTGTGTCCGCATACACTGGAAGACACTGCAGATCAGTTCCTAAGGCTTCTCTGGGTATTACATCCATCGGTTAATCCGTGAGCAGGAGAACGGAGAAAAACAAAGTGCAGATCTTAGTCTCTAAGGCATTTCATCAAGCACGTAAAGATCTAAAGGTGAAGCGGTTATGGATTTGGGTTGGGAAATTGGCCAAGCAATTAGGACCAGGCTGCACCAATAAGTCCTTGCCAACATGTAAATTATCCAGTCAATAGAAATGGTATACCTTCATAAACAACCTGTCCTACTTAAACAAATAAATTTGTAATTTGTTATTAATCTCGGACAAAGTGAAATGGCAAGGTCTTCAGAAACATCCAACCGACAGTCTCAAATTGGAGGCTTGAATTAAAAAAGAATTTTCAACTACTTCAACACAAGATCAAAGACAAGCATTCCACCTTGTTCAAGCAGGTTGTCAGATAAATTTTTAAATGATTCTCGTGTTGCCCAAAACTGAAATTGGATAAGGGCTCTTCCCCATTAGCTTAGATATTTTTTCTTTTGTTTCTGTTTTCTCCTTTCCCTTTGTAACATACTGTTTTTTAATGAAAATATACCATAGAACTATTGTTCTACTGTTTGTGGTTCAAAAAAAGTGAAATTACCTAAAGGGCTATGTCCGTCTTCTTCAGACCTACTCACGCTGAGAGGAAATAACAGAAAACTCACAAACATGACAGAAAAATAGATCTTCTTCAGTCCTATTCATATGGTTCGTATGTACCAATACATGGTTTTTGTATATAAATACAAAATTTGAAGGCACATGTTCCAGTTTTCTTTATTTACTAAAACACCATAGAGATCACATGCCTATAGTTTGTCGTGCAAGATTCTGCAAATTAACAGCTAGAGCGACATTTCACTACAACAATCAGTGGACAATGTATTTGACTAAAGTAGTACTATTATAGTGTCTCTATTGTATCTCAAGAATTAACTAGATGTTTGTACAACAAATACTACTCATGAGCGTAAATTTCGCTCTAATTCTTAACCAACTTATCAAAGATTATTCTAAAAACCGAAGTGACAAATCTTGTTATTGGTCATATGAGATAGCTTAAGTCCAAAGACTACATCAGGAAGCGACATTTCCATAAGTTCTACTAAATCGTCACCAACTTCCTGAAGATTATTCCAAAACCCCAAAGCGAAGAGTTTTTTTACTAGAAATATGAGATAACTCAATGAAATACAAATATATACTATCCTAGGTGGCAGAGTGTTTGGCATGTCGTCATGTAATGCTAGATGGCGCAACCCATTTATTTTAACTAGGTTATTTGCATATCAAGGCGTTTTATGTACAGCTATAGGTTTTATATAGCATTAAGTAGCACCGGGCACAACATACCTTAAACACAGCAATAGTCGATCAACGGCAGGAACAAACCACACAGATACATGTTATTTCCTTGATCACAGTAGCTAACCTTCACATCACCTGCAAGAGAACCATTAAAATATGGGTCCAGAAATCAAACGGGTGTATGGCCTAAAGAAAGAAAAATATGCATGTAACTTTGCACAAGATATTGAACATCAACCTACAAATACCACTATGTATGGATTAACAACCCTAACCACTGTATGTCTGAGTGAAAAACCAAAACTGAATCAGCAATGTATTTTTTTTATATAGCTATCAGGCTACAAACTACAATTCATGAATCGTCAAAGCTAATCTCTACGTGCATCAGGTATTGAACGAGCGGAAAAATAATTAGTGACATGCATAGAAAAAATTGGTCAGTAAAGATTAGATGAAAAAAAAAAGAAATAACGAAAAACTAGGAATCAACCTCTACACCTTGGGATTTGGAAAATGTGGATATTTAATCTCAGCAAGACAGTAAACCAATTCCGACTAATTTCCTTTTTGACATAAATATTGGTGAAGATTGTCGCGCTAATTAGAAATCAAAGTTGTTAAATGATGATATAAAGTTCCGCAATGTCTTGAAAGTTTCCACGAGCATCATCAATATTCACTACTAACTGAAACAACAATGTATGAAACAAAAAAGACATTTTCTCTTACCTAAAACAAATTTGCTAGTGTAGCAATAACATATACGCAACCACCACTCGGCATGCATTGCCCCAACATTAACAAATAAGACGTTAAGACATACATGTGCCAAGCTTCCACCCCCTACTGCTAGCAACATTAACGTCATTGTAAGCGCCGGGGATTCCTTCCTTCACTGAAGGAAGTATGCCACTACCATCACCCAAAAACTAAGGACCTACACCTTTTTCCTCACTCACGTCACCCAACCTCATCCCATTTGCCGACCTCCTTGATCTGCACCTCCACCATGGACGTTACTCCCCTTATACCTGATGATAAGCGAATGTTAGAAGACGATGGGTGCACAGGGGAGACGAGGATAAAGGTTTTCAACATATATCAAGCAGAACGAAATAAGCAAGCTCACATTGACAAGACGAATAATTATTTTCACCATAGTTCTCCTCTAGCTTTGTTCTACTATCTTTTTTCCTGAACATATGCAGAACGTCAACACAAATCACGACATCAAAATACAAGACCATCAAGCATGAATTCCTTATCAACTTGTAATCCCCACAAACCAATGTAAACACTGACCCGTAAATTTCCATCACGAACACTCAGTAGCCCCAATTTGAGGGACAAAGTAAGAAAAAAGGAAAAGGTGTGACCTTGTTAGGACTATAAAACAAATGTTGACCTCCTCCGAATTCTGAAGCGAAATGGAAACTTATTGTGTCGGCTACACCTAGCTAGCTAGCTCCTTGCTGCAGTAGTAGCAGTCGCCGCAGCTTCCTCCGCTGCGAGCCATTGATGCACCCTGCTGATAACTTGATATACTCCTCTGCAGCCACGTAAAATTAATATGTCCTTGGAAATTTGAAAAACAATTTACCACTCAAAAAACTTTGCAAGTAGCAACATAATATTATATTCAAAAGTACATTTTGTATGCCATGTTAAAAGACCAAGCTCATAATTCAAAAAGGTATTTTCTACCAAATGAAGATGCATCTTTGAAAGTTTCTGAAAATGGAATTGGCAGGAAAAAATGCACTTGAATCTCTATGTTTTTTTCTAACAAATGAAGAGGCATCTCTAAAAGCTGCTGAAAATGGAATTGCCAGGAGAAAATGGCACTTGAATCTCCATGTTTTTCCTCAAAGTCAGGTCAGTCTGCGCCCTAGCAACACAAATTCAGATCTACTATTGTTGCGGCGGGATCATTTGGCCCCATTTCATCTCCACCCCCTCCTAGTTGTGCGGAAAACATCAGATTCGGACAACTCATAATTTAGCCAAAATAAACATGTTGATTGTGACCATAAGATTCACAGCAAATCAAAGTACATCTAAGAGAGACTAAAAAAATTCTCTCGAGAACAACATAAGAGAGTCCATCCGTCCTCAAAGTAAACTATGTAATATGCTAAATACTAAAGCAGAATACATATTGTACAGAAGACATGGAGAGAGAAGGGGGGTAGGCGAAGCTCACCTTGTCACCGGCATCCTCTCCCTCTTCCTTGGAATGGACCACCTCGGCGAGTCCCTACTATCCAGTAGCCACCGTCACTGCCATTCCCCCTACCGCCGAGAGCTCTCAGTGAGGTGGACCGAGCTGTGTTGATGGATGAGGGAGGGGAACGGTGGCATGGGAGAGGGAGAAAGAGGAGGGACTGGTAGTGCCATTGTAGCCTTAGCCGACGAGGCTCCAGTGCGGTGGCCAGAGGAATGCTTGGCGGCCGTTCCTCACCTGTAGACCACCTCGTCCAACTGTTGTCACCAACCCTGTGCTCTGTCGCCGCCATTTTTACTCCTCGTATGGGGTGCAGATCCGGGGTGGATGTAACGCCCCGGGTACAACTTTCCATATTCGTAACTCCAACTCTTGCCTTTTCTGGAGATGCGATATGATATTTCCTTCGTGGTTGGGTTTTTGTCTTTTGTTTTGCATTTTATTATTGTCATGCATCTCATCTCATGTCATCATTCGCATTGCGTCGGCATCGTTTTCATAAAACTTGCATTCGCTCGTAGTTGCCGCTTCTTCCTTGTCCCTGTTGACCCCTTTCAGATCAACCGGACCGCTCTCTTCTCTCTCTTTTCTGAGCCCATCAAAACTCTTTGTCTCCATGGCGTTTTGTCAAAGCCCTCTCGTGCGCGTCTGAAAACTGCTCCGAACCCTAACCGGGCTGTCATGACCGATGAGTCCGGATCATCCCCAAACATCCGTAAAATATCTTCGTTTTATTTATTGGACTCCCTAGCCTATTTATTCTCCACCGCCCGGTTACAATCGAACGGACTGAATAGCCCCTAATCTAACCCACCTGCTATATATATACAGTTGAAACCCTAGCCCTGTCTCATCCATCCATCTAATCCTCCCCGCCGCCGTCACCCACTCTCCCTTATTCCTCGGGTGCTTCCTCCATCACCACTGATTCCCTCCTTCATCGGGATCCCCATCCCATCAACCACCATAGCCCGAGCTCCACCTTGTTTTCCCCACCAGACCAATCCATCCCAGCCATCCCGATCCCCACGAAGGTCCTCCTCGCCACTGCCCGCAGCCTCCCCTCCTTGCTACGCGAGCTACATGAGCGCAGCAGCCACTCGGGCACTAGGCCCCGCTCTCTTCTGGATCGAGACCACCGACGAGTCTCCCAACACCCGTGTGTTCTCTGTCTCACCGTCGTCTTCGCGTGCCACGCCGAAGTTCCACCTCGCTGGAGCGGAGCTCCTCCTGCCGATGCCCTCTGCTACCCAGGCGAGCCCCCTTCGCGCCCTCTCCTTCCCTTCCTCCTTTCCTGTTCTTCTCTCTCTCATATGGAGCTCTCTATCTCCCAGAAAACATCCACGACCGACGACCTCGAGTTGCCATGGATGGGTGCCACCAAGTTCAACCACAAACGTTGAGAACCGCTCCGCCACGAGCTCCTCCGGCCTCGTCTGCCCCATCCCCATCGAAGGCCCGCCGTTGTCACTCTGGTCCGGCGTGACCAGCGTGACAAGTTCCTCTGCCTCACGCTCGTCCCCAAGTCCCGCTTCTCCGCCTCCCCAAGCCGCGCCCTCGCCGGCCGGAGTTCCTGCTGCCGCCGTCGTCATTCGAGACCAGCGCCGCCACCACTCGTCTTCCTGGAGCGCACACAGCCCCAAGTTCGATGCTCGCCTGCGCCCATTGACCGATTGAACCTTCCACATGGGCCCCGCGTCATCAGCCAGCTCCAAGGCCCAACTTGCTTTCCCTCCAGATCCGGCCTGCTCCAGATCTGCTCAGCCACCACCACCGACCTGGGCCTCAGCCCATGGTGAGCGCCCAAAGCCCAGCAGTTTCGACCCGTGTCTTGTTTTTTTTCTCTAGACGAATTTAGCTATTATCCGAGGATTTACAGTTTTATAGAAAAACCCTCAATGTTCATGCATTTAATAACTCATCAACCATGCATCGGATTAAAATGTTGTAAACATGTAAAATGCTTAGAATTTCATCTAGTTTCACAATATACAACTTTCATCCATGTTTAAAATGTTTAAATTGTTGTTTGCATTAATTTGCTTAAATGCCATGTTAATGGGGTGGAAAAATGCCTAGTTTAACATGGTGCACTTTATTTTCCTGTTTAACAACAATAAAATATGTTTTAGGGCAGAACAGGACCAAATCCAAAATACGCATATGGGGATTTTTTGGAATTGTTGTTTGTTGTTTCCGGCCTCATTTTAACATGCCTAGATAGGTAGTTTTCATATGCTTCACCCCTTGCCATGTTTAATAGCACTTAATATTTTTGGGTACAAAACCGAGAGCGAACTAAATAAATGAATGTGGCGTTTCGCCAACATGCAACTCGTTGCATATTGAGCTCCACTTAATTTGTAGTGTTGTTTGTTGCACTTTGTCATGCCATGCCTCATTAAACCGGACATGCATCATACTTGTCTGTGCATCATGCTATGTTTATGCCTGTACATTTACCATGTTGTTTGTTTTTTCCGGGGTTGCTTCTTAGTTCCGGTAATGTTGCGATTGTGAGGATTCGTTCGACTACTCCCGTTGGTCTTCTTCATGGACTCGTTCTTCTTCCTAGCGGGATTTCAGGCAAGATGACCGTCACCTTGGATCTCATTACTATCATTGCCATGCTAGTTGCTTCATTCTATCGCTATGATGCGCTACCTATCACTTGCTCTTCAAGCCTCCCAAATTGCAATGTGAGCCTCTAACCTTTTCACCCTTCCTACCAAACTGTTGCTTGGCTATGTTACTGCTTTGCTCATCCCCTCTTATAGCGTTGTTAGTTGCAGGTGAAGTCAAAGATTGCTCCATGATGGACAGGGTTAAGTTGGGATATCACAATATCTCTTATTTAATTAATGCATCTATATACTTGGTAAAGGGTGGAAGACTCGGCCTTATGCCTGGTGTTTTGTTCCACTCTTGTCGCCCTAGTTTCCGTCATACCGGTGTTATGTTCCCGGATTTTGCGTTCCTTACGCGGTTGGGTGATTTACGGGCCCCTTGACAGTTCGCTCTGAATAAAACTCCTCCAGCAAGGCCCAACCTTGGTTTTACCATTTGCCTAACCACCACCTATACCCTTCCCTTGGGTCGGCCAACCGGAGGGTCATCTTTATTTTAGCCCCCCCCCCCCGGGCCAGTGCTTCTCTAAGTGTTGGTCCGAACCGAGCAGCCTGCGGGGCCACCTCGGGGAAACTCGAGGTCTGGTTTTACTCGTAGCTTGATTTATCCGGTGTTGCCCTGAGAACGAGATATGTGCAGCTCCTATCGGGATTGTCGGCACATCGGGCGGCTTTGCTGTTCTTGTTTTACCATTGTCGAAATGTCTTGTAAACCGGGATTCCGAGACTGATTGGGTCTTCCTGGGAGAAGAAATATCCTTCGTTGACCGTGAGAGCTTGTGATGGGCTAAGTTGGGACACCCCTGTGGGGTATAAACTTTCAAGAGTCGTGCCCGTGGTTATGTGGCAGATGGGAATTTGTTAATGATCGGTTGTAGATAACTTGACACTTGAGTTAATTAAAACGCATCAACCGCGTGTGTAACCGTGATGGTCTCTTTTCGGCGGAGTCCGGGAAGTGAACACGGTTTCTGCGTTATGTTTGACGTAAGTAGGAGTTCAGGATCACCTCTTGATCATTGCTAGCTTCACGAGCGTTCCGGTTCTTCTCTTCTCGCTCTTATTTGCGTATGTTAGCCACCATACTTGCTTAGTCGCTGCTGCAACCTCACCACTTTACCCATTTCCTTTCCCATTAAGCTTTGCTAGTCTTGATACCCATGGTAATGGGATTTCTGAGTCCTCGTGGCTCACAGATTACTACTAAAAGGATCGAGATGGACCTAGAGGGGGGTGAATAGGTACAATTACAAATTTTAATTATTACTAAGCAATTTTAGGCAATAATGCGGAAAATGAAAGTGAGCCTAACAATTGCAATTATGATACTAATGAGCTAAGCAAGATAATCAAGTGGCACAAATATATGAGTAAGTAAGCACAAGATGAGATAAGTAAGTGCTAAGAGACAAGTAACCACAAGTAAAGAGATAGGGTTAGGAACAACCGCAACTCCGAGAGACGAGGATGTAAGCCGATGTTCACTTCCTTGGAGGGAAGCTACGTCACCGTTTAGAGAGGTGGATGTTACCACGAAGGCACACCAACGCCACGAAGGCTCACCCTATTCTCTCTTTGAGACAACACCACGGAGGCGTTTATCAACCACTAGTGGTAGACCTTGGGGTGGTCTCCAAATCCTCACAAACTTTTCTGAGGGTAATCACAAAGGTCGATTCCTCTCCGGATGACTCCTACCGCCTAGGAGTCTCCAACCTCCAAGAGTAACAAGAACGATGGGGAAATGCTCAAAACTTGCTCAAGTCACGAATTCCTTTGGTGCAAAGAAAGGGAAGAAGTGGATCTATCACTTGATTGGAGAACTTCTCTCAAAAAGCTCCTAGAACACTTGGAATCTAGGATTTAGTGTGGATGAATGAGAGAGAGAGTGAGGAGTGTTCTTGTGGGGGCTCAAAGTGAATGGTCAACCCTATCCCGTGGAAGGGAAGGGAGTATATATAGGTGGTGGGAAAAAGTGACCGTTTGGGGTACAGGATGGCCGGACGTCCAGAGAACGTCGGACGTCCGGAGGCCCAAATGGGTCCGGACGTCCGACAGTCATCGGACGACCGGCCGCTGTGAAAAGTGTGACCCACAATCCAGTGTACAGGATACGGACGTCCGAGCTGGGCCGGACATCCATAAGAATGCTTCTGATGTGAAAGTGTCGGACGTCCGGAGGGTTCCGGACATCCGTAAAAATGTTTCTGTTGTGGAAGTATCGGACGTCCGGAAGTGTCCGGACGTCCGGGCAATCAGGAAGGACCGGACGTCCGAAGGTAAGGTAGCAACTTTGAGCAAGTTTTTCACAGATCCATCGATCCCCTCTTAATAGTGCGGGATCCCTATACTCAAGAACAAACCATAAATGAAGTCAACATCTTGTATCTCCATTCTTGAGTTATATCCTTTTGTCCCTAGTCATGATCCATGCACACGGTCTTTGGAACATAATCCTGAGATATACTTGATAAACATGATTAGTCCCGAGCATATGTGTTGTCATCAACATCAAAATATGATTAAGGGCATGATTGCACTTTCAATCTCCCCCTTTTTGATAGTTGATGACAACTCATATGCATACTCATAATAGTAATCGGAAGTATTTGTTGTGGAGCTCAATAACCATAATAAGAATAAGTAGCGAGCGAGCTCCCCCTCAAAGTGATACCACAGATACTACTAAAAACAAAAATGAATGAGGGTTCCCCCTCAAACTGATGCCACAATAGTTGGATCACTTCATATAGATTCACCAAATCTCAGATTCAACAAACTCATAACATAGTTCAACAACTCATAACATAGTTCAGCAACTCATAACATAGTTCAACAAACTAATCCTAACATAGGTTCGATTACATAATGAGCTAGAGTAATGCATATGGAGCCTACTCCCCCTTTGGCATCAAGTATCCAAAAAAAACTAGGGGGAATGACATGACAGTATTAAAGATCATCCTCATCATCATCATCATGAACACCACTGCCACCAGCCTCGTCAAAGAAATCAGCCCACTCAGGACCGGAGGGAAAACCAAAATCAGAAGGGGGAGCTGCAGGAAGACGCTCATCGTCACTCACATCATATACGCCTGAGTCTCTCAGACGAGCCTTCAGAGCGTTCTTGGAAGTGACCATGCGGGTGACCAAATCGTGGTGTTGGGAGCAATGGAAGGTGAACATCTTCATCATGGCTGAATGAGCCTTCCCAAGAAAACGAGCAATGCGCCCAAAGGGGGCATCACTGGAAGGAGGATGGGTAGCATGAGAGGGAAAACTAGCGGCGGTGCGACTAGCAGTAGCGGGAGGAGGAGGAACATGGTCAGCCGCCATGTGAGGTGGGATGACCCATCTCTCATGTATATGAGTGCGTGCATTGGGAAAGGGAGCTACACTCTCGATAAATGCCTGAAGAAAAGGTGCATGAGGGAAAGCCCGCTTGTGCTGGAAGCTAGCAAGGCGAATCTCATGCCATAGAAAGTGTGGAATATTTATCTTCCCTTTAGGAGATGTGTAGAGGCGATGCATGAGATCAATGCAGTAGCTGCTGCAGGAGCCCTTGTCACCCATCTTGGGATAAATGGTGCGGATGACACACTGATAAATGATGTTGAATGGAAAACGCCAAATGGAGACTTGATTTAGACCCTTTTTTCAGTACTAGACAAAGATGATATGGGTCTAAGGAGATCCGCACAGACCGCAATGCCTTTGGGCTTATGGTTGGGGTCATTGGTGTGGATTTTGAACCCAGTGTCGGGAAATCCAAGTGCGGTGACAAACTCAGCATAAGATGATGTGAGTGCAGTGTCGGAGGTCATCCATGTGACAGTGTTATCAGGAGCAAAGTAACATGTGGCATAAAACTGATGGATGGCAGCGTGGTTAAAATCGTGTTGAAAGGCGAATGGAGCAGCAAGGTTTGACGACTCAATGAGCTCAATGGCTCCCGGATATTTCTCCGGATGAGTGCGAATGTGCTCAAGATCAATGCAAACATGAAGTGACAAGCCTTTAGGGATGACAATCGTGGTGAAGATGTCGGCTTGGACATTTGTGCGGAAACGACTATCCTGAGAATCCCTAACAACAGTAAATTGATCTACATCACGACGCAATTTGAGATAAGAAGATTTGGGGACCTCATTGAAACGCTTAACATGACGGCCTAGTGATAGTGGAGGCTCAATGGAGATGTGACGGGCATCACCGTGGGGTTGCACCAGAGGAGGAGGAGGTTGAAATGTTGGACGACAAGCGCCGGGCTTGGGGGCGGCGACGCAGACGCCAATCATCGGGGACAGATCCACCTCTTCAAGCTCATCCTCAAAATCGGACCCCTCCGAAGAGGAATCACTGGACGAGCTGGGAGGACGAGCGGCACGTTTCCGAGGGCGATCTTCCTCCTGGGAGTCATCGGAGCCACCACGACGAGACGGACGAGCCGGCCCTTCGGCGACTTGCTTGCGTGCGGAGTGCTTGGACCGAGGCATCATGACCTAGGGGAGAAGGAAAGCACATGTCAACACCCCTCCATAGATCAGGGTGAACCAAGTGGAGAGGGGGGTGAATGCATGAGGAGGTTGTGCCCTACCTTGCGAGGAAGAGCACGGAGGAGCCGAGGGGGGGTCGACGAACGGGCGGGGAGAGAAGCTCCGAGCAGATCCGCAACCGGACGGCTGGACGGGCCAGACGGCAAGTGGCAGATCCGCGGCGGGGAGAAACCCCGGCGAGGGGTACGGCGGCGGGCGGCTGCGGGGAGAAGACGCACAACAAGAGCGGCGGCGGCGGCGAACCGAGTGGAGAGGATGGGGTTGGTTGACCAAAACCCTACGGCGCAGTATATATAGACCCCAGTAAAAACGTACGGACGTCCGGAGCCTACGGACGACCGGAGTCATATATGCGTCCGGACGTCCGGGAACGGACGGATGACCGGAGTCAGGACCATCAGCTAAGAGAGGATAATAGAGATGATTTTACGGACGTCCGACGGCGTCGGACGACCGGGTATATTGTAACAGAACGGTTTTTACGGACGTCCGGAGTCTTCCGGACATCCGGAGCTTCATTTGCTAGGCCAACTTAAGTGAACCAGAGTGGATTTTACGGACGTCCGGCGAGGCCGGACGACCGGTCGAAGGTAACCAGAGCAGAATATACGGACGTCCGGATGCTTACGGACGTCCGGCAGTGAAATACCACACGGACGTCCGGAACCTACGGACATCCGATGCCAGAAGTTTGGACAGGAGGGCTGATCATGATGATGAGAAAAGCATTTTCTCACAGTAAACCTTATCTATTTTAGTAACTCAGATCCTATCTTACTCAATCATAGCCATAGACTACAAGTGGTGGCTAATTCCACCATGTCTGAGTAGACATGACATGACACAGAAAGACTTGAACTTTAAGTGCATAGTCACTACTCCATCATGTTAAAGCACCATAGGTCTAGACCCATGGATACTTTGAGAGTGTTGGTTCTTTTTATGCATTGAGTAGGGCGAGAACATTCATGAATTGAATGTCTCCCCCTAAGTATATGCCTACATCATGACAAGACATTAGATTCATGCATGACTGGGTACTAGATTTCACATAATGTTGTCAAGCTCCAAGATACCAAGTTCACGCCTAAGTCGACAGAACCTTGCTTCATCTAGAGGTTTGGTGAAGATATCTGCTAGTTGAAAATCTGTACCAATGTGATCAATGTGAATATCACCCTTTTCAACATGATCTCTCAAGAAATGATACCTAATATCAATGTGTTTGGTGCGGAGATGATCTTTGGGGTTCTCAGCAATATTGATGGCACTTTCACTATCACACAGAAGAGGCACATTTCTATAGGTGATACCGTAATCCTTCAAAGTTTGCCTCATCCATAACAACTGAGTTGCGCAACTAGCGGCAGCAATGTATTCAGCTTCTACGGTAGAGAGAGCAATAAAATTTTGTTTCTTCGAGGACCAACTCACCAAGGATCGTCCAAGAAACTGACATGCACCGGATGTGGACTTACGATCCACTTTGTCTCTAGCCCAATCCGCATCCGTGTACCCAATGATATCAAACTTAGCATCCTTGGGGTACCAGAGGCTCAACTTTGGGGTGTGAACAAGGTATCTAAGAATATGCTTAACCACTTTATGATGACTTTCCTTAGGGAAAACTTGAAATCTAGCACACATGCATACACTGAACATGATGTCTGGTCTAGATGCACAAAGATAAAGCAATGAACCAATCATAGAGCGGTAAGTAGATGGGTCGAAAGGAGTACCATTTGTGTCTTCAATGAGAGTGATTTTGGTTGGCATGGGTGTCTTGCATGGACTAGCGTCAGACATACCAAACTTTTCTAGAATATCCTTGAGGTACTTTGCTTTAGATAAGAAAATTCCTTCTTGAAATTGTTGAATTTGAAAACCGAGGAAGAACTTCAAATCCGTATTGAGTGACATTTCAAAATTCTTGGTCATGGAATCCGCAAACTTCTTGCACAAATGAATGTTAGGAGAACCAAAAATGATGTCATCTACATAGATTTGGCATAGAATCAAATCACCCTTGTCCCTCTTAGTACAAAGAGTGGGATCGATCACCCCTCTCACAAAACCATCATCGAGTAAAAACTTCTTCAAATGATCATACCAAGCACGAGGTGCTTGTTTGAGGCCATACAAAGCCTTATGAAGTGTATACACATAGTCTTTGTGAAAGGGGTCAACGAACCCGGGTGGTTATGACACATATACTTCTTCTTGTAGAGGACCGTTAAGGAAAGCACTCTTCACATCCATTTGATGTAATGTAAAACCATTGAAAGCGGCATAAGCAAGTAAAATGCGAATGGATTCAAGACGGGCAACGGGAGCAAAGGTCTCACCAAAGTCCAAACCTTCAACTTGTGAGTACCCTTGTGCCACTAACCTTGCCTTGTTTCGGATGATGACACCATTTTCATCTTGCTTGTTCTTGAAAATCCATTTTGTTCCAATGACGTTGTGCTCGGTGGACGGCCTCTTGACTAGTGACCACACTTGGTTGCGTTCAAAACTGTTCAACTCTTCTTGCATAGCAACAAGCCAATTGTTGTCCATCAAAGCCTCTTGTACCTTGAGTGGTTCAATACTAGACACAAACGAGAAGTGAGCACAAAAGTTTGTCAAATGTTTACGAGTGACTCTACCTTCCGAGATGCCGGTGAGGATTTTGTCAACATCAACACGACCGGCCACTCGAGGCATGATGGAGGTGAGGGTTTCATGAGGTTCAACTTCATGTCCATCATCCACATCTTCAACATATGGATCATTCACGTGTGGAGGAAGATCTTCTTGTTCATGTTGCATTTGTTGAGGTTCGTCATCCATGATTGGACTTTCTTGTTCTTGCTCTTGATGATGATCTTGTTCTTGATGGTTATCATTTAGTGAGACTTGATCAACCTCATCAACTTGGGCTAAGGATATAGGTTGAACAATAGGAAGTTGTGTTGGTATGGATGTTGAAGTAGTTTGATGATGCGTGAGACCTCCATCTTCTTCTTCATCATCATGAGGTTCTTGTTCCATAGGAAGAAGTGCACCAACACCCATGTTCAAAATGTCTTGAGAAGAATCTTCTTCACCTATATCACTTAGATCAACTTGCTCCCCATGGGAGCCATTAAATTCATCAAACACCATGTCACAAGTTTCAACAACACATCCATTTGATTTGTTGTAGACTCTATAGGCGTGAGAGTTTGATCCATAACCAACAAATATACCCTCAATAGTTTTGGATTGAAATTTTCCTAACTGTTCTCTTTTGTTGAGAATGAAACATTTGCACCCAAATACACGAAAGTACTTGACATTTGGCTTGTTACCAGTTAGAAGCTCATATGGAGTCTTTTCCAATATAGTGCGGAGGAAGAGTCGGTTTGATGCATGGCATGCGGTATTGACAGCTTCAGCCCAAAAACTATGTGGTGACTTGTATTCATCCAACATGGACCTTGCCAATTCTACAAGTGTATGGTTCTTCTGTTCGGCTACACCATTTTGCTGAGGAGTGTATGGAGATGAATATTGATGCTCAATCCCTTCATCACTAAGAAATTCTTCCAAGGTATAGTTCTTGAACTCAGACCCATTGTCACTCCTTATTGCTCGGATTTCTCTGTCAAACTTGCATTGAGCTTGCTTGGCAAAATCGATGAAGGTGATCTTCGTTTCGTCCTTGGACTTGAGGAAGAACACCCATGTATATCTTGAGTAATCATCAACAATGACAAGCCCATACTTTTTCCCACCAAGACTATCCCATGAAGGAGGCCCAAAAAGATCCACATGAAGGAGCTCCAGGGGCCTTGAAGTAGATACTATGTTCTTGGGTGGGTGCTTTGATTGATGTTGCTTCCCGGCTATGCATGCACTACACACACGATCTTTCTCAAAAGAGACATTGGTTAGTCCAAGGATGTGATTTCCCTTTAAGAGATCTTGAAGATTTCTCATGCCGACATGGGCTAGCCGGCGATGCCATAGCCACCCCTTGTCAGCCTTGGCCATTAGACAAGTTGCATGGAATGTGCTCTCTTTCGAGAAATCAACCGTGTAAAGGTTTCCATCCAACTCTCCAACAAAGGCCACTTCGAGAGTATCTCTCTTAAAGACTTTCACATCCGTTAGTCCAAAGAGTGTATCATAACCAACAGAAGCCAATTGGCGAACAGAAAGCAAGTGATATTTAAGGGATTGGACAAGCATAACATTTGCAAGAGACATGTCATTGGTGATAGCCACCTTGCCCAACCCGAGTACCTGTCCTTTTGAACCTCCACCAAACATAATGCTCATGAATG
This sequence comes from Triticum dicoccoides, assembly GCF_002162155.2. Taxonomy (NCBI): domain Eukaryota; kingdom Viridiplantae; phylum Streptophyta; class Magnoliopsida; order Poales; family Poaceae; genus Triticum; species Triticum dicoccoides. The sequence goes on along the minus strand of NC_041387.1, from coordinate 178,548,609 downwards.
GTTGAATAGCTTCCATGAAATCGTAGAGCAATTTGCTATCTCTGGTCATATGATTTGTACATCCACTATCAATCACCCATTTCACTCCACCGGAGAAGCTTACCTACACACAATTAGGACTTGGTTAGAGGCACCCATTTTGCAATGGGACCTCTCAAGTTAGTTACAAGGGTCTTAGGGACCCAAATAGCATAGAAACGGAATGCATTTCGAGGACCAACAAATTTTGCAAAGACTTCTCCATCCTTAGTATTCCGAAGTACGTAGGAAGGAGGCATGAACTCTTTAGGCTTGTTGAGAGTGGGCATGCCCCTTGTGGCCTTTCCACTCACAACCTTACCTTTCTCCTTGTGCCCTTCTCTTACAAAAGTTTCGTTTAGAGGATTTGTGCACTTTTGGGAGGACGTCTTCATCTTACTTGTGCTAGGGTCAAACCCAAGTCCCTCTTTGGCAAACACCTCATTGTGTTGACTCAAAATCTCATCAAGATTCTTTTGCCCTTGAGCACATGTCATGAGACCTTTCTCAATTTGAGCCTTGAGAAAATGATTTTCCTCAAGAATAGATGCTAGATCACTACTAGAGTTAGTAGCACAAGCATCAACATTTATAATAGGGGAAGAGTAAGCCTTGGCTAAAGTTTCAAGATAAGTAAGTTTGAGCGTCTCAAAACTCTTTCTGAGAACGGTGAGCTCTCCTTCCTTAGTCTTGAGGGACACGAATAGAAGCTCACAATCCTTAGATAGAGAAGCATGAGACTTCACAAGCTTGCTTTTATCATTCATTAACTCGTCACAAGAGTCAATAGCCTTTTTCAAGGAGGCAAGATCATTAGTGTGAACATCAATGTTTGCACCAATTTTTAAGCATAGTTCATCATTTCGTGCTTCCTCATATTGGACTTTCCGCTCAAGGATTTCACACTTTTCCTTTTCCTCGGTGACGAGGGTTTCGAGTTCCTTAATGGTGATGGTGTGCTTACTCACCATCTCCATAAGCATACGAAACATAGTGAGTTTCTTTCCTTTGAGGGAGCACATGAACTTATTAAGTTTAGCAATCATAGGATCATCTAGATCATCATCCTCATAGCTATCTTCCGCATCAAGGTACTCATCACTAGGAGTAGAAGGTGTGAAAAGAGGAGGATTTGATCGTGGAGTTACCTTGACCTTGTCAGAAGAGCTTTGGTCCTCTCCTTCTTCAACCATTGCCTTTGCCATTAGGCACTTGTGAGCGTTGCCCTTGTAATCTTTCATGTAGTTGTAGGTGACCACGTCACCACTCTTGTTTACTAACCTCAACGTGTTTTGAGAGTCTTGAGCAACTTCGGCAACACCACTAACATCATCCGGATCAGATTCTTCTTGAGCAACCATTGCCATTCCATCTCTCTTCTTGAGCTTGGAGTTCAAAGGATTTGGCAACTTCTTCTTGGGAAAGGTCTTGGGAAACCTTGGTTTATCTTCTCTGTTCTCATAAGGGCACTCGTTGGAGAAGTGACTGGTTTCTTCACAGTTGTAGCATTTTCTCACTTTCTTTTTTTGAAATCTTCCCTTGAATTTTCCGGCGCTAAACTTCTTGACAAAAAGAGCCATGTCTTCATACGAAGGGCCCTCGTCGAAGTCAATCTCATTACCATCTTCATCCTCATCATCTTCTTCTTCTTCTTCACTTTGCTCATCTTCACATACTTGCTTGGCCTTCAACGCAAGATTGATTTTTGATGATGGGGAACCATGCATGGCAAGATGTTTTGTGGCATTGGCCTTTGATTCTTCAAATAGTTGGAAGGTGGATATGATGTCATCTGTAGTCATTTCTTTGAAGGTATGGTGTTGTCTTATGTCCCACACCATTTGATGATGATATGGAGCAAGAGAATGAAGCAACTTATCCACAAGAAACCTCTTAGTCATATTGAATCCATCTTGAGTCTTGTCACACTCACATGACTCAATATCCGCAGTGAGAGTCATGAGACGCTCAAGGAGTTGATTGGGGGTTTCACATTTTTCCATACAAAAATTTTGCAATTGCCCTTTGGCAATTTCATATTGAGCACTCCGGAGGGTAGAAGTGCCAGTCCTGGATCGTATAATACTTTCCCATAGTTCCTTGGCACTTTTGATGTGTATGAACGGTATCCTTTGCTTTTCATCCATACCTCTCCTTATACACATGATTGCCGTGTCATTGAGGTTCTTGTCATATATTTCTCTTGGTGTGGGGTTCTTTGGATCAAGCACATGATAGCCATACTCTATAATCTCCAGCATCTCATCGTTTCCATGTCGAATATGATCCTGCATAGCAACTTTCCACAATGCAAAATCGGCAGTAGCAGTAAGTAAAGGAGGTTTGCCTTGAGGGTTATATCTTGGTTTCTCAACCTAAGGTATTGCGTAAAGCCAAGGAACACTGGTGTGTTCATTGCTAGGAGGTTGTTGACCAAGTGCTGAAGTAGGCACAGTTGGGCTCGGACTCACACCACTTGAGTGTGGTGCAAGCACCGCGGACAACGTGGCTAATCTCAGTTGGACCAAGGCCTCAAGAGAAGCATCATGTTCCTCTTTTTGCTTAGCAAGGGCCCATTCTAGATCCTGAGACGTAAAGGACTTGACTTCAGAAGAAGCCTCGCCTTTATCCTTAGGATCTACAACCAGGGGATCCCATGTGGGTTCATCTCGCTCTAGGGCGGTTAAGCCACAAGAATAGAGCACGAGGCTCTGATACCAATTGAAAGGATCGAGATGGACCTAGAGGGGGGGTGAATAGGTACAATTACAAATTTTAATTATTACTAAGCAATTTTAGGCAATAATGCGGAAAATGAAAGTGAGCCTAACAATTGCAAGTATGATACTAATGAGCTAAGCAAGATAATCAAGTGGCACAAATATATGAGTAAGTAAGCACAAGATGAGATAAGTAAGTGCTAAGAGACAAGTAACCACAAGTAGAGAGATAGGGTTAGGAATAACCGCAACTCCGAGAGATGAGGATGTAAGCCGATGTTCACTTCCTTGGAGGGAAGCTACGTCACCGTTTAGAGAGGTGGATGTTACCACGAAGGCACACCAACGCCACGAAGGCTCACCCTATTCTCTCTTTGAGACAACACCACGGAGGCATTTCTCAACCACTAGTGGTAGACCTTGGGGTGGTCTCCAAACCCTCACAAACTTTTCCGAGGGTAATCACAAAGGTCGATTCCTCTCTGGATGACTCCTACCACCTAGGAGTCTCCAACCTCAAGAGTAACAAGAACGATGGTAAATGCTCAAAACTTGCTCAAGTCACGAATTCCTTTGGTGCAAAGAAAGGGAAGAAGTGGATCTATCACTTGATTGGAGAACTTCTCTCAAAAAGCTCCTAGAACACTTGGAATCTGGGATTTAGTGTGGATGAATGAGAGAGAGAGTGAGGAGTGTTCTTGTGGGGGCTCAAAGTGAATGGTCAACCCTATCCCGTGGAAGGGAAGGGAGTATATATAGGTGGTGGGAAAAAGTGACCGTTTGGGGTACAGGATGGCCGGACGTCCGGAGAACGTCGGACGTCCGGAGGCCCAAATGGGTCCGGACGTCCGACAGTCATCGGACGACCGGCCGCTGTGAAAAGTGTGACCCACAATCCAGTGTACAGGATACGGACGTCCGAGCTGGGCTGGACATCCGTAAGAATGCTTCTGATGTGAAAGTGTCGGACATCCGGAGGGTTCCGGACATCCGTAAAAATGTTTCTGTTGTGGAAGTATCGGACGTCCGGAAGTGTCCGGACGTCCGGGCAATCAGGAAGGACCGGATGTCCGTAGAACACCGGACGTCCGAAGGTAAGGTAGCAACTTTGAGCAAGTTTTTCACAGATCCATCGATCCCCTCTTAATAGTGCGGGATCCCTATACTCAAGAACAAACCATAAATGAAGTCAACATCTTGTATCTCCATTCTTGAGTTATATGCTTTTGTCCCTAGTCATGATCCATGCACACGGTCTTTGGAACATAATCCTGAGATATACTTGATAAACATGATTAGTCCCGAGCATATGTGTTGTCATCAACATCAAAATATGATTAAGGGCATGATTGCACTTTCAACTACAACAACAGTTGCAGGTACAGGTTATGCGATGATCATGACGCGAGAGCGATGTTTGCTTGTTTTGGAGTTCTTCTTCTGCTTCTTCTTCGATCAGGGGATAGGTTCCAGGTCGGCAGCCTGGGCTAGTAGGGTGGATGTCATTTGAGTTTCTGTTTGTGTTCATCCGTAGTCGGATGTTGCTCTTATGTATGATGTTGTTGTATTTGTGTGGCATTGTATGCCTTTTGTTTGTATCCCCATCTATTATGTAATGTTGATGTAATGATATCCACCTTGCAAAAGCGTCTTCAACATGCGCTTCTATCCTTGGTGGGACCTTCGAGTTCCTTTAGGATAGGGTCGCATCTTGGGCGTGAAAAGTTGGTATCAGAGCCTCGACCGACCATAGGAGCCCCCTTGATTGTTGGCCATTGTTGAGTCTAGAAGAAAATTGTTTTCGGAGGCTAGTTATATCGGAGAGTAGGAATTCTTTTTACTCCTCAGCCCCTTCGTCGCTCTTGTGAGGAATCTTGACGTAGGTGTTTTGGATTACTCCTCTTCCCTTTCAAACTTTCTTTAGGATCACGTAGTTGGTTTTCCGATCGTTGGTTCTCAGCTTTTTTTTATTCGGTGCATTTCTTGTCAAGTTGACTCAAGCCTCTTCATCTTTGCCAAGTTCAATCCTCAGTTGTTTTCTTTTCCCACCCGCCCACCCCTTTTCATCTCGGAGTCGGAGTCCGTAATCGAGTATCCATCCTACTCGTGCGAAGTCTTTGCTTTCTTTCCTCAATGATTTCAACCGGTGTTTACTCTTCAAGTTATTCATCGGGTTTCCCCCCTTCCAAGTTGCCTTTGTTTTCCCACCCTCCCACCCTCTTTCTTCCCGGTGTCTGAGTCTCTTTCGACCATCAATTTCATTCGTGCGGAGCCTCTTCAGTCTTTCGTCAATTATTTCAACCGGTGAATTCTCTTTTGTTTGACATTCTTCATCTCTTTTCCGGTGGACTCAATTCAAGTTCTTCGGGTTGTTCGTATTCTTTTCCGTGGATCAAGTGTTCGCCTTGCTCGTTTGCCTCTCACCATTTAATCATTCCGGAGTTCAGAAGACATCTCAGGAGATTCGTCTATGTTCCAATTAATTCGAGGTTGTCACCTCATTCAAATATTTCAATCATTCCGGTGCATCATCTACCTCTTCAACAACCCTTTCCAATGGTGTTTTCTTTTAGTGGGCCCTAACCCACAGGTCTTTTCCCAGGATCTTACCTGACTCTTCTAATTCTCCCGGGGTTATTCTCATAGTCTTTTCAAGTGTGACGTAAGAATGAATTTCATCAGTCACATGCCTTCTCCAAGATCGCTTTCAAATTATTTTCATTATTGCCTCAACCTCTTCGCTTTTCGTTCTCCCAGAGTGCCTTAACAAATTTTGGTGGTGTTTCCATCGTCATTTGAAGACTGAAGAAGAGCGTTTACTCTAAATCTTGTATCTTCTCCCAAAGATTCGTGGTTCCAACTTCATGTTATCCTCGCGAATTATTTCATTTGTTAGATATTCTTTTCATCCATCCGAAGTATTTCAAGAGTTGTTTTTTCTTTTCTCCATCTCGATCATCCGGAGGTCATCTTTTTGGAATATTTCTTCGTTCCTAGTTTTCAAATTCGTTCTCCAATTATTATATACCCGTGCCCCTTCGTTCGTCTCAATATTCTTCGGGTGCTTCGTTCAAGTATTCTTCTATCAGTTCACGATCTCTTCGTTCTCTTGTCTCTAAATTCCCTCAAGTATCCTTTTGTGTTTCTAATTCTTCCCGGTGATTCCATTCCCTTTCGCCATTCAATTCTGAATTCTTCCGGTGGTTCATTGAAGAGTTCTTTTCTGTTGTTATCGTATGAATTCATTCGTTCTTTCCAATCCTACCGGTGGCTCAAGGAGACCTTCCCAAATTTGGCGCTATATCTTCCCTTAATCTTTTCCCAACGTGGATAAGTTGTATACAATCCATTGCTTCTCATCAATTTAATTGATGAAGGATAAGCATAACATAATTCTTATTCTTCTTTCATCAAGTGGATCAATTCCTTCCTTCGGAGGTTTTTCATGATGATTAGTCTCTCAGTTCTGAGTTAATCTTTTCTATCCTGGCGTTCAAAGCTTCCTCGGCCATCTCGTCAGAACCTCCATCTAAATCATTGCAAGGCTTCACCTTGTGTTTTCAACTTCTCTTTCTTTCTATCATCCTTTTATTACCGGAGTTCTCCATGGAGGCTCTACATGGTGGTTCATCAAGGATTCCTTTCATTCTTCAAGTGTTCTTCAAGATTGTTCTTGGAAAAGCTCAAGTATTCTTCTTCTTGCATTCCGAAGTGTAATTCTTTCTACCTTATCTTTTGAGGTGGTGTTATATCATTCTTGGCAATTTCCATTCAGGTTTCGCGATTCACATGTTGTCAAGAATGACATATTTTAAACCCATCACTTTCTTCCTTGGAGTTATCTTGGTTTAGGTTACATCTAAAGCCTTCCCTAAGGAATGTTGATATTGTGGTGTTTATCAATGGTCCAAGTAATCTCTCTATCATCTTGGTGGAAGAAGTTTTTCATCTCGTTCGTGTTATCAATTATATTAGTTGTTTCCGTAGTGACAGAATTTCGCCTCTATTTTGAGAAGTTTTCCATAAGCCCACTACAAGCTTATTCGTTTCGTTGTTGGTTTTCCAAGAACTCCGTTGTAACCTTCTTGGAAGGGTGCTTTCCAAGCTCATTTGTGGCAGAAGTTGGCATTTTCTCCTACATTCTTTTATTTCAATGATCTATCTTCTATTCTTTCTTCCGGATGCATGGTGATGTTGCTCTCTTCACTCATCATCTCGAATTGTGAGGATCGTGTTCTTTTCGTGCTTATCCATTTAACCGAAGTGTTGTGTCATCTCCTGAAGTTCTTTCCATCTTATCAAGTCTTGCATCTCCTTTCAGTCGGAGTGCTGCCAAAATTATATCAATATTATTCCTTCTCTATCTAGTTTTAACCGGAGTGGTTTCAATATCTATCTTATCACTAAACCTCTTGGTTCTCGTCGTATCCCTTGTTCCTCTTTTCTAACGGAGTGTTTTCAACTTTGCTCATCTTCGTTGTTTTCTTTCTTTCATTTTGCTTAACATCTCAAGGTTCATGGTTTCACTCGTCTGTCGAAGAAGCAACTTAGTTTACCTCTTATCTTCCTCTTCCTTTTCCCTCCGGTGCCATCCTAGATCTCGGGACAAGATCCTCTCATAGTGGTGGAGTGTTGTAACGCCTCGGATACAACTTACCATATTCGTAACTCCAACTCTTGCCTTTTTCGGAGATGCGATATGATATTTCCTTCGTGGTTGGGTTTTTGTCTTTTGTTTTGCATTTTGTTCTTGTCATGCATCTCATCTCATGTCATCATTCACATTGCATCGGCATCGTTTTCATAAAACTTGCATTTGCTCGTAGTTGCTGCTTCTTCCTTGTCCCTGTCGACCCCTCTTAGATCAACTGGACCGCTCTCTTCTCTCTCTTTTCTGAGCCCATCAAAACCCTTTGTCTCCATGGCGTTTTGTCAAAGCCCTCTTGTGCGCGTCCGAAAACTGCTCCGAACCTGAACAGGGCTGTTGTGACCGATGAGTCCGAATCATCCCCAAACATCCATAAAATATCTTCGTTTTATTTATTGGACTCCCTAGCCTATTTATTCTCGACCGCCCGATTACAATCGGACGGACCGAATAGCCCCTAATCTAACCCACCTGCTATATATATACAGTTGAAACCCTAGCCATGTCCCATCCATCCATCTAATCCTCCCCGCCGCCGCCACCCACTCTCCCTTATTCCTTGGGTGCTTGTCCCATCACTGCTGATTCCCTCCTTCACCGGGATCCCCATCCCACCAACCACCACAGCCCGAGCTCCACCTTGTTTTCCCCACCAGACCAATCCAACCCAACCATCCCGATCCCCACGAAGGTCCTCCTCGCCAGCGCCCGCAGCCTTCCCTCCTTGCTAGGCGAGTTGCACGAGCGCAACAGCCGCTCAGGCACCAGGCCCCGCCCCCGTCTAGATCGAGACCACCGGAGAGTCTCCCAACACCCACGCGTTCTCTGTCTCACCGTCGTCTTCGCGTGCCATGCCGAAGTTCCACCTCGCCGGAGCGGAGCTCCTCCTGCCGACGCCCTCTGCTTCCCAGGCGAGCCCCCTTCACGCCCTCTCCTTCCCTTCCTCCTTTCCTGTTCTTCTCTCTCTCATATGGAGCTCTCTGTCTCCCAGAAAACATCCACGACCGATGACCTCGAGTTGCCATGGATGGGTGCCACCAAGTTCAACCACAAACGTCGGGAACCGCTCTGCCACGACCTCCTCCGGCCTCATCTGCCCCATCCCCGTCGAAGGCCCGCCGTTGTCACTCTGGTCCGGCGTGACCAGCGCGACAAGTTCCTCTGCCTCACGCTCATCCCCAAGTCCCGCTTCTCCGCCTCCCCAAGCTGCGCCCTCGCCGGCGGAGTTCCTGTTGCCGCCGTCGTCGTTCGAGACCAGCGCCGCCACCACTCGTCTTCCTGGAGCGCACGCAGCCCGAAGTTCGACGCTCACCCATGCCCGTTGACCGCTTCAACCTTCCACGTGGGCCCCGCGTCATCAGCCAGCTCCAAGGCCGAGCCTGCTTCCCCTCCAGATCCGGCCTGCTCCAGGTCCGCCCAGCCGCCACCACCGACCTGGGCCTCAGCCCATGGTGAGCGCCCAGAGCCCAGCAGTTTCTGCCCATGTGTTGTTTTTTTCTGGACGAATTTAGCTATTATCCGAGGATTTATAGTTTTACAGAAAAACCCTCAATGTTCATGCATTTAATAACTCATCAACCGTGCATCAGATTAAAATGTTGTAAACATGTAAAATGCTTAGAATTTCATCTAGTTTCACAATATCCAACTTTCATCCATGTTTAAAATGTTTAAATTGTTGTTTGCATTAATTTTCTTAAATGCCATGTTAAAATGTTTTATTTCATAACTAAATAATCGTAGCTCGGTTTTAAATAAACTTTATATGTAAATGGGGTGGGAAAATGCCTAGTTTAACATGGTGCACTTTATTTTCCTGTTTAACAACAATAAAATATGTTTTAGGGTAGAACAGGATCAAATCAAAAATATGCATATGGGGATTTTTTGGAATTGTTGTTTGTTGTTTCCGGGATCATTTAAACATGCCTAGATAGGTAGTTTTCATATGCTTCTCCCCTTGCCATGTTTAACAACACTTAATATTGTTGGGTACAAAACCGAGAGCGAACTAAATAATTGAACGTGGCGTTTTCGCCAACATCCAACTCGTTGCATATTGAGCTCCACTTAATTTGTAGTGTTGTTTGTTGCACTTTTCCATGCCATGCCTCATTAAACCGGACATGCATCATACTTGTTTGTGCATCATGCCATGTTTATGCTTGTGCATTTACCATGTTGTTTGTTTTTTTCTGGTGTTGCTTCTTAGTTCCGATAATGTTGCGATTGTGAGGATTTGTTCGACTACTCCCGTTCGTCTTCTTCATGGACTCGTTCTTCTTCCTAGCGAGATTTCAGGCAAGATGACCGTCACCTTGGATCTCATTACTATCATTGCCATGCTAGTTGCTTCGTTCTATCGCTATGCTGCACTACCTATCACTTGCTCTTCAAGCCTCCCAAATTGCCATGTCAGCGTCTAACCTTTTCACCCTTCCTAGCAAACCGTTGCTTGGCTATATTACTGCTTTGCTCAGCCCGTCTTATAGCGTTGTTAGTTGCAGGTGAAGTCGAAGATTGCTCCGTGATGGACAGGGTTATGTTGGGATATCACAATATCTCTTATTTAATTAATGCATCTATATACTTGGTAAAGGGTGGAAGACTCGGCCTTATGCCTGGTGTTTTGTTCCACTCTTGCCGCCCTAGTTTCCGTCATACCGGTGTTATGTTCCTGGATTTTGCGTTCCTTACGCGGTTGGGTGGTTTATGGGACCCCCTTGACAGTTCGCTTTGAATAAAACTCCTCCAGCAAGGCCCAACCTTGGTTTTACCATTTGCCTCACCACCACCTATACCCTTCCCTTGGGTCGGCCAACCCGAGGGTCATCTTTATTTTAGCCCCCCGGGCCAGTGCTTCTCTAAGTGCTGGTCCGAACTGAGCAGCCTGCGGGGCCACCTCAGGGAAACTCGAGGTCTGGTTTTACTCGTAGCTTGACTTATCCAGTGTTGCCCTGAGAACGAGATATGTGCAGCTCCTATCGGGATTGTCGGCACATCGGGCGGCTTTGCTGGTCTTGTTTTACCATTGTCAAAATGTCTTGTAAATCGGGATTCCGAGATGGATCGGGTCTTCCTGGGAGAAGGAATATCCTTCCTTGACCATGAGAGCTTGTGATGGGCTAAGTTGGGACACCCCTGCAGGGTATAAACTTTCGAGAGCCGTGCCCGCGGTTATGTGGCAGATGGGAATTTGTTAATGTGTGGTTGTAGATAACTTGACACTTGAGTTAATTAAAATGCATCAACCACGTCTGTAACCGTGATGGTCTCTTTTCGGCGGAGTCCAGGAAGTGAACACGGTTTTTGGGTTATGTTTGACGTAAGTAGGAGTTCAGGATCACCTCTTGATCATTGCTAGCTTCACGACCGTTCCGTTGCTTCTCTTCTCGCTCTTATTTGCGTATGTTAGCCACCATACTTGCTTAGTCGCTGCTGCAACCTCACCACTTTACCCCTTCCTTTCCCATTAAGCTTTGCTAGTCTTGATACCCATGGTAATGGGATTGCTGAATCCTCGTGGCTCGCAGATTACTACAACAACAGTTGCAGGTACAGGTTATGCGATGATCATGACGCGAGAGCGATGTTTGCTTGTTTTGGAGTTCTTCTTCTGCTTCTTCTTCGATCAGGGGATAGGTTCCAGGTCGGCAGCCTGGGCTAGCAGGGTGGATGTCGTTTGAGTTTCTGTTTGTGTTCATCCATAGTCGGATGTTGCTCTTATGTATGATGTTGTTGTATTCGTATAGCATTGTATGCCTTTTGTTTGTATCCCCATCTATTATGTATTGTTGATGTAATGATATCCACCTTGCAAAAGCGTCTTCAAGATGCGCTTCTATCCTTGGTGGGACCTTCGAGTTCCTTTAGGATAGGGTCGCATCTTGGGCGTGACAGTGGAGGAAGAAAGCAAAAGAGGGAGGAGGAGAAGGTGGGATGCGGCGGCGGACGAGGGAGGAGGAGGAGGAGGGAGGGAGGGATGTGGGTGCTGTGGATTGGGGGCTAGGTCACCCATGACGACCGCGAGACACGCGGCACGCGAGGACAGGTCCATTTGCACCCACGAAGGTTCACCCAGCCAATAGGAATGCTTGACGAGCCCACCAGTCATGGACGTTGAAAAATAACAACGCAGTGAAAACCAAAGTAAACACGGGAGGCTTAGATCAGGCGGCTGAGACACATCTGTTGACCAAAATGACCTCCATCGAACGACCAACAAAGCTCTAAATCAGGGGAGCCTTCTAGGAGCGAGTTGGCTAGCCTCTTTATTGGTTTAAATAGGTGACGTAAAGGTTTGACTTTACAGTAAAGTAGGCTCTCCAAGAGTACCTGGAGATCCTGTTCGAAGGTATGCCTAGTTATTACATAGTGCACACATAGTAAATGCTCATTTCATTTTGTGCAATAGATGTGGCATGTTTCATTATGTGGTGTTGTTTTGCTATAATATCATCCTTTTGTGTTGTTCATAGACTGGAAAGTATGCATATTTATCTTCCAAGGAGACCAGTAACTAGTTTGTGTCACCTTGCAAAGGGGGTGCAATGAAGATAAGATTGAGGATTTCCAAGTACGAGATGTTAGGAAGGAGCCTTGCAAGAGAAGGAGGAGCAGCGTTGAGCCTGTTCAACCAGTTAAGGTAAGTCACACTATATTACAATTACCAGGACATCCTATTTTTCTGATATTGTGCTTGCGTAGGGTTCTTCACCTGTAACCCAGTCATTGGGCCATTGATTAAAAACCCTCCACTCACTACTATATGATGTCTAACTTTTTTCAAATTAGATGTATGTAAACACATTTTAATGTGTTTGTTCACTCATTACGGACGTAGTCTACTTTTAAATATCTAAAACATCTTATATTAGTGAATAGTGTGAAACTTCTTCCTGCCATGGTAGAGTTATCGATGTCATAAATGTCATAACCAAACGCATATTCACATCATTAGCCTCCCTATCATTACTAGGATATTGATTACATACTAGTCGAGATACTTCATAGGGGGCAAACAATATTACATTACTTGATCCTTTATATAGTAAATGTAGCTAGGCCATGGATGTTATTGATGTGTGCATGTATGCATGCTGCCAACTCAACAGTTCAATTGCTTGTTTGTTTCAGCCATAGTTAAATCGCTCTTTTCAATTGCTTTATTTGTCCTTAGTTAATGAGATGACCAAATAATGATGCCTGATGTTGGGTACTTGTATAACTATTAGTTGACATAATTAAAGGCCTTATCATTTAATTACTTTGGTGAAGTGTGCCTGAAGCTTTGAAGTTTATTAACCAACTATTACTGCATGAGGCTCACAATCTACTTTATACTAGGCTAATGATTGCATAGTTTTGCTTGCTATAGTAGGTTTGTATGAATCCCTCTGTTGTTCATTATGCTCCCTAAGACTTTAATTGAGCTATAGAATGGCCAACTACTTGCTTATACGCAACGTGCTATCTAAATTTGTAACATGTCTGTGTTTTGGATTTGGCCCCCACATCATGCTCCTCTAGTGAGCTAAGAGAGATTTCTGTATGCGGGCTGCACAGACTACCATTTTTACAATTTTTAAATATCACCTGCTTATGCTTTGACGTGTAACATTATTGTTAGTCTTGTTTTGCCATGTACAAAATAGTTTGTCTTGCTCGCTTCACTGTTGTAACTATATTTTTGCACTAGTCATATGTACTTACAGAAACATTTCAGGATGAAGTGACATCAACACAAAGATCTGCGAGCAGTGCGGCATGGCCATTACCAAATGATTATGGATTGGAATTGGAATGTGTTGATGTTCTCGAGCATCAACTAGAGGTGGCAAGACAACGTGTACATGATTCTCAATGTGCAATGAACAAGTTGAGACTGGACTTGCAGGTATCGGATGCAGGAGTCAAAAAAATGAAACGAGACACTGAGGTAACCACAAAGGAATTGGAGATTTTGCAGACTGAAAATTGTGCTATCTGAATCTGGCCAATCCTATTTTATGAAGAGATTATAGTTCAGATGGTAAGTTCTGTTGATGCATGTCCATGATGTATGAGCTTTATTTGCCCAGTGTATGTAATTTGCTATTTTTGTATGCTTTATTATCACTGGTGCCAAACTATAATGCCCAGTGGGTATAATCGGCTATAATTTATTTATTGTATAGTGTAGGAGTATTCTATATTTCTATGCCTTAGTCTCATTATTGTATAGTGTATGTTTTTTGGAGGCGATAATAGAGAGTAGGATAATTCTTTGAATATGCTATATCGTTGAAACGGGGGCCAGCACGCCCAAAAATTTCCTGGACGCCATTCGAACGAACAAACATGTGTAGTGTAAGGGCATATTTATCCCTATGTGGTTTTGGTGGTTGATGACAATGCATTTGCGGACTAATCGTGTGCATTGAGCATTTCAGATATCTCATGTCTAGGAACAAGACGATTCGTTTCCACTTAGAGCCTAAGTGAAGACGGTGTTTCTCTACGTTTATTTTTGGTGGATTTGAGTCGTAGGAAAGCCATACTATTAAGAGGGGGTCCGCGTCGGAAAGGTTAGGGTGGAATCAACACGTACACGTCTGTTCCTTTGCACCACCTTTCCTTTGCTTCTTTGGAGCACCGACCGTTTACCCGTGTCTTTGCAAAAAGAAGGACTCCTAGTGTTACTGAGCTATGGCATGCGGTAGTACTGCTCAAGGGAGCAGTAGTACCGCAGTGGCCCACGGAGTACCGACCAGGGACGCGGTAGTACCGCGCAATGCGGTAGTACTTCTCCTTGTGCGCGGTAGTACCGTGGCCTCTAGCCCAGCACAACAACATGAGCAGAAGTAGGGGTAGATGTGATTTCTTTACATCCGTGCCCTACGCGGTAGTACCGCTCCCTGCATGCGGTAGTACCGTGTCGGATTTTTGCACAGATTGAAACTCAGCGGAAGTAGCCACGGATGTAATTTTATTAGTCTGTGCCTTCCCAGCCTAGACAAACCCTGCCTTGCAGTAGTACCGCTCGTTGCTTCAACACAACAGGGGGTCGCCTGGCTCCTGCCGGGCAAGCAGTAGTACCTCACAGCCTTGCAGTAGTACCGCAGGTTGGTGCAGTAGTACCGCATGTCGCGGGCCGAATAAGTGGATAACAGTTGGATTTGTCCACTCACTATATAAGGGGGGTCTTCTTCTCCGAGTTGACTACCTCTTCCATTCCTAAGCTCCATTGTTGCTCCAAGGTCCATTTTTGCCTGATCTCTCTCCCTAGCCAATCAAACTTGTTGATTCTCTAGGGATTGGTTGAGAAGACCCTGACCTACACTTCCACCAAGAGAAATTTGATTTCCCCCACTAATCCCTTGCAAATCTTGTTACTCTTGGGTGTTTGAGCACCCTAGACGGTTGAGGTCACCATGGAGCCATATTCCATTGTGGTGAAGCTTCATGGTGTCGTTGGGAGCCTCCAATTAAGTTGTGGAGATTGCCCCAACCTTGTTTGTAAAGGTTCGGTCACCGCCTCCAAGGGCACCAATAGTGGAATCACGGCATCTCGCATTGTGTGAAGGCGTGAGGAGAATACGGTGGCCCTAGTGGCTTCTTGGGGAGCATTGTGCCTCCACACCGCTCCAACGGAGACGTACTTCCCTTCAAAGGGAAGGAACTTTGGTAACACATCCTCGTATCCAACGACTCCACTCTTGGTTATCTCTCACATTTACTTGTGCAAGCTTATATTTTGTTCTATCCCTTGCTTGCTTGTGTGCTTGTTGTTGTTGCATCATATAGGTTGCTCACCTAGTTGCATATCTAGACAACCTACTTTGATGCAAAGTTTAATTTGGTAAAGAAAAGCTAAAAATTGTTAGTTGCCTATTCACCCCCCCCCCTCTCTAGTCAACTATTTCGATCCTTTCAATTGGTATTAGAGCCTCGTCTCTTTATTAAGGACTTCAACATCCGAAGAGTATGGTTGACACCGTAGACGGTGAGGAGGAGCACCCCGGTGTGAATCCATCCTCGTCTACGGCCGATGGGGGATCCCTAGTCTCACGATTCAATGCGGCTTTGGACACATTGGAAACCTCCATGATGACCGAGGTCAAAGGTATGTTCAAGGAGTTCCTTGGTGGTCTTAAGTTATCCACCGCACCATTGGAAGTGGTCGCTCCCACTAACAAGGTGACGGATGCTAACTCTGATAAGGGGGAAGCTTCTAGTGATAAAATTCCTTTGCCTAGTGGCAGAAGTGGAAACGACATCTTTGCCCATGTTGAACCACCTCTTACTTATGGAGGACCGGTTCCCTCCACTCATTTGAATCATGTTAGTCCTCCTCCTAAGTTTGTGAAAAATGAGGATTTTGCCTCTTGGGTCTACCGGTTTAAACGTCATTTAAATCATAGTAACACTAACCTTTGGAGAATTATTGAGCAAGGTTTCTACCCACATGACCCAAGCAACTTCACCCCTAGAGAAGTCGTGGATAATCAATTCAACAAGTCCGCTCTTTTCATTATTCAAGATACAATTCCACCCGAAGATATTGCTCATCTCCGACCCTACATCGTGGCCAAGGAAGCTTGGGAACATGTTGTTTCCATTTACAAGGGAAGCGCAAGCATTCAAATGCTCCAACTTTGAAGTGGTGCAAGATGAAGCCAATGAGTTTGCGATGAATGAAGATGAAGAACCTCGTGTGCTCCATCGGAGATTAACCACTCTCGCGGTCTCACTCTAAGATCATGGTTGCAAGGACACAGATGAAAATTGGATCAAGCGCAAGTTTCTCAAGGCCGTGATGCCCTACCACAAGGCCATGTCATCTGTCATCCGTCAAAGGCCGAACTTTCATACCTTGTCCTCAAGTGAAGTGTTGGATGAGTTTGTTGCTATGAGAATCTTGGACAAGACCGCCAACAATGCGGTGATGCGCTCTCAACAGGTGAAGAAACACAACCTTGCTTTGAAGGCCAAGGCTAGTGTGGAAGAAGAGGATGAAGATGAAGAAGATGAAAGTAACCCCGAAGATACAAAATACGATTATCATGAGCACATGGCTCTTGCTTCAAGGTAATTTTGGAGCAAGAAGAACTCAAGGCCCAACTTCAACAAGAACAACTCAAGTGGCACCAAGGGCATGCAACATGTGAGAACATGCTATAATTGTGGCAATGTGAGCCATTTTGTTGCGGAGTGCCCTTACGAGAAGCGGGAAGACAATGGTGGCAAGCTTATCCGAAAAGACAAAGCCAAGTCCTTCCCCAACAAGAACAACTTCACCAAGAAGACTCCTTCCAAGGGGTTGGTGGCACAAGAAGAGTACAATGAGGATGATGATGAAGACGGTGAGGCGATGGCCATGGCCTCCATTGCCATTGCCACAACTCCACGGGTGTCCCTATTCGACTCACCCAACAAGAACATCATCGCCAAGTGCCTCATGGCCAAAGCCACTAACAAGGTAACCCCCAACATCAAAACTACCATCACTATTAATCCTTCCTTGATGGACTGCATTGATGAAAGTGAGGGGTCTAATGAGGAAATGAATGAGTATGAGTCTTTTATGAGTAAGCTCAAGGGTAAATCCAAGAAGCACTTTGTTGCTCTCTTGGAACAACTTGGTGAAGCCAATGACATGATCGAGGCTCACGAATAAACCATCTATAAGATGGAAGGAAATAGTCGTGACTATGCTGATGAGATATCGGATCTCTCTAATGCACTTGAGGAAGAGCATGGTCATCGTTTGGCTCTTGAGGAGTTACACAACGATGATCATGCTAAATTAAAGGAAGATCTTGATCATGCTCTTGTTGTATCTCGTGTGCTCAATTCCGAGAAGGCTAAACTTGGTGTTGGCCATGCTAGACTCATGAGGAGTTTGAGATACTTGACAAGGCTCACAAGGCCTTGAAGGGTGCTCATGCTAGCCTCAAGGAGTCTCATGACCAACTCCAAGTGAATCTAACCAAGGAGAAAGCCACTTTTCCTCATATGGTCTTAATTGATAATGCAAATGCTACTAACCCGTGTTGTGAGCATGTGCATCTTGTGGAGGAGAATGCCAAGTTGAAGGAGCAACTTGAGAAAGGCCTTGTGTCTTGCATACAAGGTGAGAAGAACCTCAATGAACTTTTGAGCAATCAAAAGGAAGTTGTGGGCAAGGAGGGAATTGGGTTTGCACCCAAGTCCAAGAACAAGAAGAAAAATGACAAGGCCAAACAACCTCTTCCTCTCAAGCAAACTTTTGTGAAGGAGGGGGAGGGTGCTTCTAAGGAGAAGAAGACGAACAATGTGAAGGGTGGTGGTGTCAAGAAGGGCACTGCCACTCCTTCCAACAAAGCCAACGACTTTAAACCTTCTTTTGTGCTATGCCGTGCTAGTGATGGGCATGTTTATGCCAAATTTGTTGGTTCTACTTATGAGTACATTGAATGGTCTATTTGGGTTCCTAAGACCCTTGTTACTAACATTAAAGGACCCATTACAAAATGGGTACCTAAAACCAAGAATTGATCTCTTGCAGGTGTTTGCTTCCGGTAGGGGATCATGGTTGCTCGATAGTGGATCCACAAATCATATGACCAGAAGTAAGGACTTGGTGGTGGACGTGCACAAGGTCTCATCTATGCCCACCAATGTCGAGTGGGGTGATGCCTCATCTTCTAAGGTATTGGGTCTTGGCAAGGTTGTCATTTCTCATGATCTCACTGTCGGTGTATTAAAGTAGGTGCACTCCTTTGTACCCGTTACTTGTGCACGGGCAGTCAGAGCCGCGCCCACGACCATGCTTAGCAGGGCAGAGGGAGGAGTCAAAGCCGCAAGATGGTCAAAACAACGCCAAGACAGAGACACGGAGAGCAAGAAGGCGAGGTGGGTTCCCCCGGCAAGACCCTTGCCGGGGCGGCCTCCATGGCCCCGGCAAGGACCTTGTTGGGACAGCTTGCCCAACCCCAATGGAGCGCGCCACCCTTGAGCCCACAACTTCCAATACCAACAACCACGTTGGGACCGAGACTCGGGAGGCACCTCCATGATGGCATGCAGATCTTTGTGAAGACAAGAAGCACACAGAGTTGGATGAGGATTAGAAGACGACGAGCCTCGGCAAAACCCTTGTCAAGGGCATCCACGAGACCTCCGGCAAGATCCTTGCCGGTGACGACCACGGTGCCGCGGCAAGGCCCTTGCCGGGGCCCCGGCAAGGCCCTTGCCGAGGACATCCGCGGAGCCACAGCCAGGCCTGCACCCGCCAAGCTTCCACTGCCGCTCCCATGCAGCTGCCAGTCCACCAGCTAGGCAGGCACCTACGTGTCAACATGAGGCTTCCAAGCCAACTCAGCGAGCGCCTACGTGGTGGCATGCAAATCTTCGTGAATGCCCTACCACCGCACCACCTCAGCAGCTTGCCAGCCTACATGGCACCATGCACACCGCTGGCCTGGATGCATGTCGGAGCGAGGTGGGGCAGCGGCGGACGGGACGGGGGCTGTTTTCTGTCCCGATAAAGTGAGAGGGACACCAAAGGGGCACATTAAATGCGTCTTGTCCCATAATGGCTAAGCGATAAGCTTAGCCATTGTACACTGACGCCACCTCCTGTGTGCCAGTGTGGCGATCCCCTTGACTATAAAAGGAGGCCCGAGGCATCTAGGAGAAGGATTCGGACCCTTGGACAAGTTACACTCATCGTAGCTAGCTCAAGAACTCCAAGAACACTGATATACACAGCAAAGCAGGACTAGGGTATTACGCATCCTCGCGGCCTGAACCTGGGTAAACGACCCATGTGTGCTTGTGCTGATTGCTAATCCCGCTCTTCTCACGACCCCGTGCCCCGCAACCATAGTAGGGATTCCCTTGATCCCATAGGTGTCGTTTCCACCGACATCTTTGGCGCGCCAGGTAGGGGGATTGCAGTTGTGAGAATCTGGTTCGGTCGTCAGCCCAGCAGTTCTTTGTCGCCATGACTTCCAAGGAAGGAGGCGACCAAGCGAGCAGCACTGTCGGCGGATGCAGCAAGCGTTCGCACGACGACAAGAAAGCTAAATCATGCAAAAACTCTGAGTAATTCCTTTTTATATAAGGTTATCCTCCTCGGAGATCTTCCCTTTGTATGAGAAACCTGCACGCAGTGGGGACCTTCCGTTATTGGCGACACCCTTGGTCTGTTTTGAGCCCGCTCAACAGATTAAGCGGCTATGTCGAGAATGGCAGGGTGGCCTTCTGCTATTGGCAACGCTCCTGCTCTGTCTCGAGTCTGCTCCACAGTTCGAGCGGCTGCGCTGAGAACAGCACGGTGGTTCGCACGGCAGCAAGCACACCCCGCCGGCCGCTAAAGGATCCGTCCTTCAAAGCGCTGCGGTTTGGGTTTACGCGCTGGCAAGCCTACCCAATTGGCGTAGGGTGGACATACAAGGAGAGGTTGAATAGGGAAATAACATGCATAATTTTAAAACACTGCAGAGTTATATTACATCAATTGTTGCTGCAATTCTAACTAAAGATAAACACTGTCCTAGTCATGAACCTACAGCGTCGATAAGGAATGGGATGCCTAATCCCACCGCTAACCCTCTACCCTCTGAATTCTGCCAACGCGACTGATGATGGGCTCGATACGCTCCTCGAGCACCATGAGGTCTGCATCCTCCGGCAAGCTATCCAGCGCGGCATTGAAATCAAGGTTGGGGTTCCAGTATGCTAGCTTGGTGAGGACCTTGGTCATGGCGGCCCGACAAAGTGACCGGGCCTCGCTAGCCAGGGAGCCCGCCCAGTTGGAGTTAAATCGCTCCAAGGCTCCAAGGACGCCCTCAAAGAACAGGGTCAGCTTGGCATTGGGGCTCACATTCGGCTCCGGGGTGTACCTCACGTCCGGCATCCCCATGTCGGCCAGCTGCTTGGTGATCCTGCTGGCGATATCGGCAAGGCGGCTGATCCAGAGGTTCTCACCCTTCATGAAATCCTCGTGGTTGGCGGCGTCGTTCTTCCGCAGCTACCTCTCCTCCGCCAGGCTCTTGGTCAGGGTTCCCTCTCGGGTCCTAACCTCCGACAGCATCCCCTCAAGGCCCTCCAGCTTCAGCTTCAGGTCCTTGATGGAATCGTTGGCGCGGGAGAGTTGCTCGGCCTTGTCGAGGATGTCGGCCTGCGCCACTGTCAAGGCGCAGTTGGTCGTATCCCTCTCCTTCGCCAGCTCCTCGGTCATGTTCTTCAGGCCATCCCTCTCCACCTCCAGCTCCTTTATCTTGTCGCCATGGGCCAGAGCTTGGGAATCGAGCGCTTCCTTGTGCTTCTGCTCCAGCTCCCAGGTCCGTGCCGCGGCAAGCTTCTCGACCTCCTCGTCCTTGCTGCAGAGTGTGGCGGCAAGTGTCAGTGTCAAAACCGGCAGATCTCGGGTAGGGGGTCCCGATCTGTGCGTCTTAGGCTGATGGTAACAGGAGGCAAGGGACACAATGTTTACCCAGGTTCGAGCCCTCTCGATGGAGGTTAACCCTACTTCCTGCTTGATTGATATTGATGATATGAATGTTACAAGAGTTGATCTACCACGAGATCGTAGAGGCTAAACCCTAGAAGCTAGCCTATGATGATTATGATTCTGATCGTCCCTCTAAGGACTAAACTCTCCGGTTTATATAGACATCGGAGAGGGCTAGGGTTTACATGGAGTCGGTTACAAAGAAGGAAATATAATATCCGGATCGCCAAGCTTGTCTTCCACGCAAAGGAGAGTCCCATCCGGACACGGGACATAGTCTTGAGTCTTGTATCTTTGCGCTCCAATAGTCCAGACAAAGTATATAGTCCGGCTGTCCGGATACTCCCTAATCCAAGACTCCCTCAGTAGCCCCTGAACCAGGCTTCAATGACGATGAGTCCAGCACGCAGTTTTGTCTTCGGCATTGCAAGGCGGGTTCCTTCTCCGAATACTCCAAAATAATTATCAAACACTTGGATCGTGTCCGGATCTGCAAGATGATCTTTGTACACCACCGTAGAGAGAATGATATTTCATGAATGTAATCTTCTCACAACTTCAGACAAAGTGGCATGACACTACGGTCGGGTCATTATTCGAACCGTTTTCCCACAACCAGCCATAGCGCATATTGCGAGGCGGTTTCCTTGGCACGTCTTGTCGCAGCAGAGATCATGTCCCCTTATTGTGGGATTTCCATCAATATGGGTATGGGTAACCCAACCGCACAATCAATCGTGGCGCTTGGGAAATAAGCGATTCTCAACGGAAAAGTGGGGACGCGCCCCGTTCTCGTCGCCTCTATAAAGGGATAAGGATTCCCCATTTTCACCCACGCCTTCTTCCGCCTCTGCTTATCCATTCCCACACCCTCGAGCTCTAGCACCCTAGTTCACGCTTTCTCCGCACAGCCAAGTATGTTCGGAGCAGAAGGCAAATGGGTGGACTCCACCGTGAAGAAGGAGCATGTTGCGAAGCTCCGGGCGGCCAGATACCTAGCCGCAGACATCGCGCATCGGCTACCGGACGAAGGGTAGATTATTCCAACTCCGGAACCCCACGAGAGGGTCGTTTTTCTCGCCCACTTCATCCGTGGACTGGATTTCCACTTCATCCCTTCCTCCGCGGGCTCATGTTCTACTACGGGTTAGATTTCCATGATCTAGCCCCAAATTTCGTCCTCAACATCTCGGCGTTTATCGTCGTGTGCGAGGCCTTCCTCCGCATCAAGCCTCACTTCGGCTTGTGGCTACGAATCTTCTGCGTGAAGCCGAAGATCGTGAGCGGCCAACAAGCAGAGTGCGGAGGCGCCATGGAGGGCAAGATGCCCAATGTTACCTGGATTGTCGGCTCCTTTGCGGAGACCATGAAAGGGTGGAAATCGGGGTGGTTCTACATCACCGAGCCGCGCGATGCCAACTGGGCGGCGGCCCCCGAGTTCCGATCAGGAATCCCCATGCGGCTCACCTCCTGGGAAAAGAAGGGCCTGGCCTGGGGCGAGCCTGCGGAGCTGACCAGACTTCAGAACTGTATCAAGAATATGAAGGACAAGGAGATCAAGCTTGTCAACATGGTCCAGGTCATGCTTGTCCGCCGGATCCTTCCGTGCCAAAGACGAGCTTTTAATCTGTGGGCGTTCATCCCGGCCGAACACCAGACGCTTCAAAAGCTCTACGGCATGACGCACAAAGACGCCTGGAAGGCGCTGTTCAAGGCCTCCGAGGTACCTCCTCCTACATCTGAGGATCGCGGACTTCACGCCGCGCGGCTCCCCCGTCCGGTGAGTTTTCTGACTACCACCGGATTCAGCTTTTCCCAATGTACTCATGGGGGAATCTTAAGTCATTGTGCGTATTTGATCAGGAAACGTGGAGACGGCGGAGCGGGTTGACTGTCCGGCTCCACTGCCAGAAGGTCTAGCAGATGCTCTCCTAACGGAGATGCTAGTCCCGGCGCCATACATGGCGCCAGAAAAGAAGGCCGAAAAGAAGGCCCCGAGGACCAGGAAGGGTCTCCGGCGTAAGGTCGTACCAGACGCCTCATCCGAAGACGACGAGGCACACTCCTCCCCCGAAGAGGAGGAGGAAGAGGAAAAGGCCGCCCCATCCCGAGAGGACGAGGGGCCTAGGAAAGCGGCACACAGGACCGGGAAGGGTCCCCGGCGCAAGGCCGTCATACCCTCGTTGTGCGAAGATGACGAGGCAGATTCCTCCCGCGGAGGCGGGGGAAACACGAAGAAACTTTGCCTCCCCGCACTGGGGAGGAGAAGAAGAGGAAAGCCGCCCCGGAGGGGGAGGCTAGGACGTCCAAGAAGGGAAAGGCGTCCCTTCCAGACTACTCCACCACGGCCGCTCACAGCGAGGAAGAATGGTTGCCCAGGGGGAAGCCCCTAGCAAGATCGTAAGTGTCTGCACTCTGTTATGCTTTAGTGCAGCTTTGCTTCATGGTCTTGTTATAACGCCGAACATATATGCAGTCTGGCCAGGGTCCATCCCGAGGTATCATCTTCGGATGGGTCCTTGAGTGATTCAGCGATGAACTCGCTCCCGACGGCCACTACTCCTCGGCCTGTGGATGACACGGAGGTGTTGTCCCAAAGGCTCCCTGAGCAGGGGGAGGTGACCATGGAGACGCCCCAAGGCGGTATTCCATACGCCGGGCACACGGGGTATAAGATCCCAGCAGATCGTGCCAACGAG
This sequence comes from Triticum dicoccoides, assembly GCF_002162155.2. Taxonomy (NCBI): domain Eukaryota; kingdom Viridiplantae; phylum Streptophyta; class Magnoliopsida; order Poales; family Poaceae; genus Triticum; species Triticum dicoccoides. The sequence goes on along the minus strand of NC_041387.1, from coordinate 178,525,044 downwards.
AGCCGCAGCAAGCCGGGCTCTCAGCCGGATACTATACCGGAACCTCCCATGGTTCCGGGCTCGGGCAGGTGGCCCCTCGCTAAGGAGGGTGAGCCGTCCGTGCCGATGACTTCCGTTACGCCAGGGGCGTCGGATAGTCTGTTGGAAGCGCTTCGCGGCGCTTCCATGGATGAAGAGCACCGTACTCTTATGAGTGTGGTGATTCAAAAGGTTTTGTCTGCCAAGAGCGGACTAACCGAAGCCTGCACCAGCCTCCTAACGGGCTTTGAGGTAAGTAATCAGAAATGTGTGAAATTACCACCCGATAGGTAGTAGCTCCTGATACTCTGTTTGGTGTTCAGAACGAAAAGCCAAACGGAGGGTCGATTATAATCCGCAGGAGTCTAATAGTAGGTGTGTATGTGAATAAGCATGCAGTGATGCTTGCCGCTGTGGCCCGCACAGCCGAGGTCACCGGACTCAAACGGGACCTGGAGCAGGCCCAGGGAGAGCTCGGCCTCACGAAGAGGCAGCTCGAAGAGAACAAAGGTGAGTGATACCCCGTTCTCATATTATAAAGAGTAGACAAAATTGGTGATTCTGACGACAAAGCGTCGTGACTTTGAAATAGGGGCCAAAACTAAAGTGGCGTCCTTGAAGAAAGCGCTATCCGAGGCCGAAGACAGAGCGGCCCTGGAGCGCATTGAGCGCAAAAAGAAAAATGCTAGGGTGGGCGAGGTACAGCAAGAGCTCCAGGATCTCGGCAAGAAGTCCGAGTCCTTGGAGCGTGACCTCAAGACAAAGGAGTCTGAGCTTGCGAAGGCCCTTGCGAGTATGAAAGACGCCAAGGTCAAAGCCGAAAAGGCCCAGCAGGAAATACAGGCGGCCAAGAAGATAGCGGAGGGTAAGACATTCTTTATGCAAAGCAAGCATGTGGAGGAGGCGTTTCTTTTACTTACCCGAATTCGGAGTTCTCCAGGGGCATTCGCAGATCTGCCACACAGCGAGGAGGGGAGCTCAACGGAGAAGTTGTTCTAGTCCCAGTATGCTGGAGCCGAACACCCGATACCTCTGAGTGACCAACTGAAGTAGTTGGTTGAACTCCACAGGGCGGCCGAAGTGGCTATGAAAGATTTCATAGTCCGGATCTGGCCTGGTGAGCCCCTTGCCACTAGCTACTTTGGCCTGATCAAGCGGATGGTAAATGCATGTCCGCGGCTTGAAGTGATCAAGCAATCCGTTTGCATTGAGGGTACCCGTCGGGCCTTTGCCCGTGCGAAGGTGCACTGGGGCAAGCTGGATGCGGAGAAGCTGGTGAAGGACGGGTCGCTGGAGGGCAAGGCGCATCACTGTCCCGAAAAATATTATGATGGCATTATGAAAGGCGCTCGTCTAGTGGCCGATGAATGTACTAAGGACACGATCCTTGAGTAAATGTACTTCTGTCGTTGTTGTAATATAAAGACGAAGCTACTTGCGCTATATAGCGCTTTTTGATTTAAAATATTACCTTCTATGTGGCTGTTTATAGAATTCTGAAAGTAGGCCAGTCATCGGCTTCCGCCCCCACGTAACTAGTACCGGGGTGTTCCTGGAAAAACTCGGACACTCTTTATCCAAATTTTTGGTCCCTTAAGGAGGTGTCTGGCGCAGCGAACAAGGCAATCGGACTATGCGGCTTTATAACTTTCACTTAGCCATAGAAGTCTACAATTTTAAATTTCGGCGAGGCCCCTAGAATTCGGAAAGCCGAATTGGGGCGCTATATACGCCTAAATCGGACGAAGCCGATTCCTCGCCTGAAGCGGAAAAAATCTTTAAGGATTTTAAGACCTCTCGAATAGCGACCAGCTCTCGCCGCATCATGTTGGTCAGTTTTTGGCTTTCTCTACTGAGGTGCTCGTCCGGAAGAACCGGGACACAATCGCAGTAGTTCTCCCTGCGCTACCTTAGCCAATATAACGGAACGTAAGGTACCAAAACAAGGGAGCCGGGCAAACCCAACTATTAACCCAAGACATGATTCTGAGCTGATGCATATAGTGCTATAAGTTCGGGGTGCCGCACTGTTGAAAGTGTTCGGACTTTTCTTGCCGTATTATGGGGCGCCATAAGAAGCCCCTGGCAAACTGAACGTACCAAGGTGTACGGATGTGATATTAAATAAACATTTATAGGAAAAATGTGCAAATAGGAATAATAAGCTGACCCTATGTATTATCTCCCATTGATGAATAATATGTTTAAGCGTGTATTTACAATGAGTGCGTTTAAGCAGAAGTTAATAGGACTATTTAACTGTCCTATCCAAGGGCGGGCTGCATGTAGGTATATAAAACAGGTATAACGATCATGAACAGATTCCACCTGGGTATTTCCTTTGTGCGCAAAGCCTGTTGCCTCCTTGGTTTTCTCTCCTGTGTAAGTCTGACAATCCGGCTCTTCTGAAGAGGCTGCCCTAAAGTAGTGTCCTGAAAGATAAAAGGGTGGGGTAATGAAAGTATGTTTGCGGTTATACTGCACTGTTGACTGAGTCACTATTGCGCCTCCGCCTATGCCCATGGTATTTTGAGTGCGTAATTGTGTACGCGCGGCACGAATGCTACTTTGAGGGGGCTTGAGCGGAGGCCAGACTGCTAGTCACACTCTTGGCGTGCCTGGCGATCCTGTTGCAGGGTGCTCTGGACTCGCTTGACGGTGTTCGAAGTTGTCGTCACCGGATTGGTGGTTTGTCGGAGAAGGTCGCATTGTACTTCCGCCGCGAGGGCTGCAGTATGTTCTTCTGTACGGAGAGAGCGGTCCATGTTTCCATTGACTGTTATGACCCCGCGAGGTCCTGGCATCTTGAGCTTGAGGTATACATAGTGTGGTACCGCATTGAATCTAGCGAATGCTGTTCGTCCAAGCAGTGCATGGTAACCACTACAGAAAGGGATGATATCGAAGATTAACTCTTCGCTTCAGAAGTTATCCGGAGATCCGAAGACCACTTCCAATGTTATAGAGCCCGTGCAACAGGCCTCTACTCTGGGAATTACACCTTTGAAGGTGGTTTTGGTGGGCTTGATCCTTGAAGGGTAGATTCCCATTTTGCGCACTGTGTCCTAATAAAGCAGGTTCAGGCTGCTGCCGCCATCCATTAGGACACGCGTGAGGTGGAATCCGTCGATGATTGGGTCTAGGACCAATGCAGCTGAACCGGCAAGACGGATGCTGGTAGGGTGATCCCTACGATCGAAGGTGATCGGGCAGGCTGACCGTGGGTTGAATTTTGGGGCGACTGGCTCCATTGCATAGAAGTCCCGTAGTGCTCGCTTCCATTCCCGTTTGGGAATATGGTTGGCGTAGATCATGTTGACCGTTTTCACCTGGGGAGGAAATTTCTTCTCTCCTCCTGTGTTCGGATGCGGGGCTCCTCGTCATCGCCGCTGTGCAGCCCCTTGTCCTTGTTTTTGGCGTTTATTTTGCCGGCCTGTTTGAACACCCAGTAATCTCTATTAGTGTGGTTTGTTGGCTTGTCCGGGGTGCCACGAATTTGGCACGAGCGTTCAAGTATGCGGTCCAGAATGGACGGTCCCTGATTGTTTCTTTTGAACGACTTTTTCCGCTGACCGGATTTGGATCCACTGAATCCGGCATTGACTGTCGTATCTTCAGTGTTGTCGCCGTTGTTCCGTCACTTATGTCTATTGCGCCATGGCTTGCCGTTAATGTCGCGGACATCCGAGGTGCCGGAATGTGGCGTGGTGCTACTACGAGCCAACCAGCTATCCTCGCCCGCGCAAAAGCGGGTCATCAGTGTCGTGAGGGCCGCCATGGACTTGGGCTTTTCCTGACAAGGTGTCGGGCGAGCCACTCATCACGGATATTATGCTTAAAGGCCGCCAGGGCTTCAGCGTCCGGACAGTCGACTATTTGGTTCTTTTTAGTTAGGAACCGGGTCCAGAATTTCCTGGCTGACTCTCCGGGCTGTTGAGTAATGTGGCTCAAGTCATCGGCGTCCGGTGGGCGCACGTATGTGCCCTGGAAGTTGACGAGGAACGCGTCTTCCAGGTTTTCCCAACTGCCAATGGAATTTGCCGGCAGGCTGTTTAGCTAGTGCCGGGCAGGGCCTTTGAGCTTAAGGGGAAGATATTTGATGGCGTGTAGATCGTCTCCGCGGGCCATGTGAATGTGGAGAAGGAAATCTTCGATCCACACTACGGGGTCTGTTGTGCCATCGTATGATTCGATGTTTACGGGTTTGAACCCTTCTGGGAATTCATGATCCATCACTTCATCAGTGAAGCAGAGGGGGTGTGCGGCGCCTCTATGTCGGGCTATGTGGCTACGCAGTTCGAATGAGTCTGGGTGGCTGTATTCGGCCCGGTCGGACTTGTTCATAGTGTATCCGGCATGACGATCATTGTCGCGTGTTGGAACGCGCCCCCGCGATCCGTAGATCGATCTTGGCTATCCTGCTTTGTTTTCTAGTATATCTTGCAGGTCATGCCTATTACCCGAGGCTGTAGTGTATTGGCGTGGGGGTGCGGGCTGGTATTCTGGCTGATGTGTCATTTTATCTCGGCCACGAGGTGGCCGGTCAGCCGTGTGGCGCTCGAGTCCATATTCCTCGGCTGCTAGGACTTCTGTCCATCTGCCTGTGAGCAGGTCTTGATCAGCTTGGAGCTGTTGTTGCTTCTTTTTCAGGCTCCTCGCAGTGGCCATGAGCCTATGCTTAAAGTGCTCCTGCTCCACAGGGTCCTCGGGCACGCCGAACTTGTCGTTGCCGAGGCTAATCTCGTCTTCGGAGGGGGGCATGTAGTTGTCCTCCTCCGGATATCCATCTGTCGCATGTTCGTCTGGGCTGACCTGCCCGTCTTCCTGCTCGTCCTGCTTGAAGGTAGGCTGATCAGGTTTGTATTCATCTTTGGCATCATCCGGATTGTTTTCGTCTCCTGTGCCGGTATTGCTGTGGCGGGGCTTGGAGCGGCGCTGACAACGCCCATGCTTTGCTTTCTTCCCTAAGGGGTTATCCTCCGTTGCCTCATCGCCATTGGTTTCCTTCGGAGTGTCCACCATATATATCATATGAGGAGGTGGCTGTCCACCGCCCCGTGAGCGGTGGTTCCTGTTCTTCTCCTGCATCGTCGTCCACACCGTCGATGTCTTCGGAGTCGAAGTCAAGCACGTCGATTAAATCATCGACCGTGGCAATGAAGTGGGTGGTGGGTGGGCAACGAATTCCTTTGTTGCCTGCCTCCCACTCGAGCCACACATAGTTCGGCCAAGAGTCTCCTGACAAAGAGAGAGACTTTAACGAGTTCAGCACATCGCCAAAGGGCGAGTGCTGGAAGATATCCGCAGCAGTGAACTCCATTACCGGAGCCCAACCAAGTTCGGCGGGCTCGAGGGCACGTAGACTGGAATCTACAGCCGAATACGAGTCCGGGGGTCCGGTGTCACAGGCTTCTTTGGGGGTGAGGCCTGTGTTCAGCTCTACCACCGATGAGTGTGCGGCCTGTGGGGCGGGGTCCATCCACCCGTCCTTGGGCAATGCAATCTGCTCTGGATTTAGGTCCGGGGCTCCTGCAGGGGCGATATCCCGAGCATTGTCCGACAGGAGGTCTAAGCCGTGCTCATCGTGAATGTCCGGCGCTCCTGGCGCCGGCCCGAACCCATTGAAGATCAAGTCTCCGTGGATATCGGTCGTGTAGTTCGAGTTTCCGAACTTGACCTGGTGGCCAGGGGCGTAGTTGTCGATCTGCTCCAGATGGCCAAGCGAATTGGCCCGTAGTGCGAAGCCGCCGAACACGAAGATCTATCCGGGGAGAAAAGTCTCACCCTGGACCGCGTTGTTGTTGACAATTGAAGGAGCCATCAAGCCTTGCAGTGACGACACGGAGGAACTCTCAATGAAAGCACCAATGTCGGTGTCAAAACCGGCGGATCTCGGGTAGGGGGTCCTGATCTATGCGTCTTAGGCTGATGGTAACAGGAGGCAAGGGACAAAATGTTTACCCAGGTTCGGGCCCTCTCGATGGAGGTAAAACCCTACTTCCTGATTGATTGATATTGATGATATGATTGTTACAAGAGTTGATTTACCACGAGATCGTAGAAGCTAAACCCTAGAAGCTAGCCTATGATGATTATGATTCTGATCGTCCCTCTAAGGACTAAACTCTCCGGTTTATATAGACACCGGTGAGGGCTAGGGTTTACATGGAGTTGGTTACAAAGAAGGAAATATAATATCCAGATCGACAAGCTTGTGTTCCACGCAAAGGAGAGTCCCATCCGAACACGGGACGTAGTCTTGAATCTTGTATCTTCGCGCTCCAATAGTCCAGACAAAGTATATAGTCCGGCTATCTGGATACCCCCTAATCCAAGACTCCCTCAGCATGCACCGCCTCACGGGTGACGAGGTCCTCCTCCTGAGAGTCCAGCTCGGCCTGGCGCTGGGACCGGGCAGCCTCGGCCTTGGTGGCCTCTTCCCTCGAGGTCTCCTGGCTTTCTCGATGTCGGCCTGCTTTAGGAGAAGCTCCAGCTCGCGCTCCGTCAGCTGGCCTTGGGCGGCCTTCAGCTCCTCGTGGGCCTGGCGGAACCAGGCTTGCGCCTCGGCGACGCGCTCCCCGAGGTCTGCTTCCGCCTTGCCCACCACCGCCTCCCTGGACTTCGCCTTGTCCAGGCGGGCACGGTGGAGCGCCTGTAGCTTCCGGAAACTGGCACCCATGGCCCGAAGAAGATGCTCCTCCTGGGTGCCACCGCCACCGGAGCTCGGTTCCTCGACGACCTCGAGCCCGATGGCGGTGAGCACTTCGTCATCAAACACCTCCCCCTCGGTCGACGCCCTGGTGCTCGCCATCCCTGGGAGGTGGACGAACAAGTTGTTGCCCACCTTCAGATACTTGCATGAGCCAGAGTAAGCGGACGAGGGGTTGGTCGTCAACCACTTCCTCCTCGGCAACGGCCTTCCGGCCTCCCCGGCAGCGCCTTTGCCGGCCACCTCGGCGGCAGCCTTGCCGGTCTCTCCGGCAAGCCCCTTGGCGGCGTCCTTGGCGGCCTCCGTGATCACGGTATCAATGTCCCCTTGGTCCGCCAAGGGGGGATCTAGATGCCAGAAGGGGTGATGAGGCGAGGCCAAGAAGAAGAGTAAGGAAGAACAAATGACTCACCCGTGCCGGGCTGAGATGAAGTGGCCCCCTCCCCGCCAACATCTGTTGTCGAGACGGGGCCACCAATGCCCAAGTCTACCTCCTCCTCTGTGCGCATGGGCTCGGAGTCTGGCGCCCTTGCCGGGGACACCCCTCGGGGCGGTGTGGTCGAGGGGGGCGGCGTGGTGGGGGTGGCTCTTGTTGTCTCCTCCTGCTGCTGCCCTCCTCCTGCAGCCGCGGCAAGGTCAGTACCAAAAAGTCACACCCTGGCGCACGTTGATGGGGAGTAGGTGGTGAACGCACGCTGGAGGCTGAGCCGGGGGCTGTGCCTCGGGCTGTTGTTCGGGCTGCTCTCTACCACCAGTGGCGCCTTTGGGGTACCTGCCGGGGGCTGGTTACCCGTCGAGGCCTTGGCCCTCTTTGCCGCCCACTGGGCCAGCATCTCCATTTCCCTGCGAAGACAAAGACGAATCAAGGAAGGAGACACGATTGGAGAGGACGGGAACAACGAGGGGCGGAATGCTTACTTGTCCTCCACCTCCTCTTCTGCTACCTTCCTCTTCCTCCTCGGGCTGAGGGATGAAAAGTCGAAGGCGACCTCCATGTCGGCGTTTGCGGGAGGAGGGGAAGGCGATGGAGTCCAGTAGCATTTGGATGAAGAAGAGGCGGTCGCCTTCTTCTTCGCCACCGCGGCCCTCGTCATGCGCGCGGTTTCCCCCTGAACCCCTTGCCGCGGCTCGGCCCTGCCGAACCGGACCGGCTAGCCAGAGCTGGCCCGACGAAGGACGTGTCCTTTCTTCATAGCCGAGGGGGCGTCGGCCTCGTCCTCCTCCTCGGACGATTCCTCGGCCACGCTGTCGGTGTCAAAACCGGCGGATCTCGGGTAGGGGGTCCCGATCTGTGCATCAAGGCTGATGGTAACAGGAAGTGAGGGACACAGATGTTTACCCAGGTTCGGGCCCTCTCGATGGAGGTAAAACCCTAATTCCTGCTTGATTAATATTGATGATATGGGTAGTACAAGAGTAGATCTACCACGAGATCGTAGAGGCTAAACCCTAAGAGCTAGCCTATGATGGTATGATTGTAATTGTGATCGGCCTTCTAAGGACCAACCTTTCCGGTTTATATAGACACCGGAGAGGACTAGGGTTTACATGGAGTCAGTTACAAGGAAGGAAACATAATATCCAGATTGCCAAGCTTGCCTTCCACGCCAAGGAAAGTCCCATCCGGACACGGGCTGAAGTCTTGAGTCTTGTATCTTCACGCTTCAATAGTCCAGACGTTGTACATAGTCCGGCTGTCCGGATACCCCCTAATCCAGGACTCCCTCAGTAGCCCCTGAACCAGGCTTCAATGACGATGAGTCCGGCGCGCAGTATTGTCTTCGGCATTGTAAGGTGGGTTCCTCCTCCGAATACTCCAAAGTGGTTATCGAACACTTAAATCATGTCCGGATTCACAAGATGATCTTTACACACCGCTGTAGATAGAATGATATTTCACAAATGCAATCTGCTGACAACTTTTTCTGATGACGTGACATGTTATTACGATCGGATCATTATTCGATCCGTTTTCCCACAACCAGCTATAGCGCATATTGCGAGGTGGTTTCTTTGACACGTCTTGTCAAAGCAGAGATTGTGTCCCCTTATCACGGGATTCTCATCAATACGGGTATGGGTAATCTCACCACACCATTAATCGTGGTGCTTGGGAAACAAGCGATTCTCAACGGGCAAGTGGGGAGGCGCACCGCTCTCGGCTCCTCTATAAAGGGATAAGATTTCCCCATTTTCACACACACCTTCCTCCTCCTTTGCCCACTCTTGCCCCCTCGAGCTCCAGCGCCCAAGCCCAAGTCTTCTCCGCACAGCTAAACATGTCCGGAGCAGGAGGCAAGTGGGTGGCTTCCACCGTCAAGGAGAAGCACATCGCAAATCTTCGGGTGGCCAGATACTTGGCCGCGGACATAGCGCACCGTCTACCAGACGTCGGGCAGGTCATTCCGACCCCAGGACCCCACGAGAGGGTCGTATTCGTCGCCCACTTCGTCCGTGGACTGGGATTTCCACTCCATCCCTTCGTCTGCGGGCTCATGTTCTACTACGGGCTAGATTTCCATGATCTAGCCCCAAATTTCGTCCTCAACATCTCGGTGTTCATCGTCGTATGCGAGGCCTTCCTCCGCATCCGGCCTCACTTCAGCCTATGGCTACAAACTTTCTGCGTGAAGCCGAAGGTTGTAAGCGGCCAACAAGCGGAGTGCGGAGGGGCCATGGTGGGCAGAATGCCTAATGTCACCTGGCTGGACGGCTCCTTTGCGGAGACCGTAAAAGGATGGCAATCGGGGTGGTTCTACATCACCGAACCGCGTGGCGCCAACTAGGCGGCGGCCCCCAAATTCAGATCCGGAGCCCCCATGCGTCTCACCTCCTGGGAAAGGAAGGGCCTGTCCTGGGGCGATTCTACGGAGCTGACCGGACTCCAGACATGCATCAAAAGCATGAAGGACAAGAACATCAAGCTTGTCAACGTGATCCAGGTCATGCTCGTTCGCCGGATCCTGCCCTGCCAAAGGCGGGCACTCAATCAGTGGGAGTTCGTCCCGACCGAACACCGGACGCTCCTGAAGCTCTACGACATGACGCAAAAAGGCGCATGGAAGGTGCTATTCAAGGCCTCTGAAGTACCTCCTCCCACATCCGAGGACCACGGGCTTCACGCCGCGCGGGCTCCTAGTCAGGTGAGTTCTCAGACTGCCACCAGACCCGGTTCTTTCCAATATATTCATGGGAGAGCCTTAAGTAATTATGCTTGTTTGCTTCAGGATTATGTGGAGATAGCGGAGCAGGTTCACTGTCCGGCTCCGCTGCCAGAAGGCCCAGCTGATGCTCTCCTGACGGAGATGCTTGTCCCGGCACTGTACAAGGTGCCGGAGAAGAAGGCCCCGGGGATCCGAAAGGGTCTCCGACGTAAGGTTGTGCCGGAAGCCTCGTCCGAAGACAACGAGGCGGACTCCTCCCACGAAGGGGAGGAGGAATAAGAAGAAGACGCCCCATCCGGAAAGGATGAGGGGCCCGGGGAGGCGGACCAGGGGGTCGGAAAAGGCCCCGGGCGCAAGGCCATCATACCCTTGTCGTCTGATGACGACGAGACAGATTCTTCCCGCGGAGGCAGGGGGAATCAAGAAGAGATTCTACCTCCCCACACTAGGGGGAGAAGAAGAGGAAAGCCGCCCTGGGAGGGGAGGCTGGGGCATCCAAGAAGGGGAAGGTGCCCCTTCCAGACTACTCCGCCACGGCCGCTCTCAGCGAGGAGGGGTGGCTGCAAGGGGGAAGCCCCCAGTGCGATCGTAAGTGTCCGCACTCCGTCAAAACTTCACTCTATAGCTTTTTGTTTAACGCCGAACATACGTGCAGTCCGGCCAGGGATCACCCCGAGGTATCTTCCTCCGGGTCCCTGAGCAATTCGGAGATGAATTCGCTTCCGACAGCCACTACTCCTCAACCCGCGGATGACACGAAGGTGTTGTCCCAAAGGCTCCCAGAGCGGGGGGAGGTGACTCTGGAGACGCCCCGAGGCGGGGTCCCAGACGTCGGACACACGGGGTTCAAGATCCCCGTGGATCGTGTCAACGAGATCCATGGCCAGCCAGGCTCTCAGCTGAACACAATTCCGGAACCTTCGATGGTTCCGGACTCAGGCGGGCGACCCCTTGTTAGGGAGGGCGAGCTGTCTGTATCGAGGACTTCTGTTACGCATGAGGCGCCGGACTGTCTGTTGGAAGCGCTTCGCGGCGCTTCCATGGATGAAGAGCACCGTACTCTCATGAGTACGGTGATTCGGAAGGTTTTGACCGCCAAAAGTGGACTAACCGAAGCTTGCACCAGCCTCCTGACAGGCTTTGAGGTAAGTAATGAATATGTGCAAAATTATCACCTGATAGGTAGTAGCCCCTGATACTCTGTTTGGTGTTCGGAAAGAAAAGCCAAACAGAGGGTCATTTATAATCCGCAGGAGTCTAATAATAAGTATTGTTGTGAATAAGCAAGATGTGCTGCTTGTTGCTGCTGCCCATACTGTCGAGGTTGCCGAACTGAAGCGGGACCTGGAGCAGGCGCAGGGAGAGCTCGACCTCATGAAGAGGCAGCTCGAAGAGAACAAGGGTAAGTGATTCCTGCTCTTATGCATTTAAGGGTAGGCAGAATTGGTGAGTCTAACACCTAAGTGTCATGACTGTGTAACAGGGGCCACCACGGAAGTGGCGTCCCTAAAAAGGGCGCTGTCCGAGGCCGAAGACAAGGCGGCCTCAGAGTGTAAGGAGCGCGAAAAGCAAAGTGCTAGGGTAGTTGAGGTACAGCAAGAGCTCCAGGACCTGGGCAAGAAATGTGAGTCCGTGGAGCATGATCTGAAGGTGAAAGAGGCCGAGCTTGTGAAGGCCCTTATGAACTTGAAAGACGCCAAGGCCGAAGCCGGGAAAGCACAGTAGGAGATCCAAGAGGCCAAAAAGATAGCAGCGGGTAAGAAGTTCTTTATGCAAAGCAAACATGTGGAGGAGGCGTTTCTTTTACTTACTCGAATTCAGAGCTCTCCAGGGGCATTTGCAGATCTGCCATGCAGCGTATCAGACGCTGCGGAGTTCTACCGTGCCCAGGAGGGGAGCTCAACGGAGAAGCTGTTCTAGTCCCAGTATGATGGGGCCGAACATCCGATGCCTCTGAGCGACCAACTGAAGCAGTTGGTCGAACTCCACAGGGAGCTGGCTATGAAGGGCTTCATAGTCCGGATGTGGCCGGGTGAGCTCCTGCCCAGTAGCTACTTTGGCCTGATCAAGCGGATGGTAGATGCCTGTCCGCGGCTTGAGGTGATCAAGCGATCCGTTTGCATCGAAGGTGCCCGCCGGGCCTTTGCCTGCGTCAAGGTGCATTGGGGCAAGTTGTATGCGGAGAAGCTGGTCAAGGACGGGCCGCCGGAGGGCAACGCGCATCGCCGTCCCGAGATGTACTATGATGGCATGATGAAGGGTGCTCGTCCCATCGCCGATGAGTGTGCCAAGGATGCCATTTTAGAGTGAATTCACTTATGTCATGTTTGTAATTTAAAGACGAAGTTACTTGTGCTAAGTAGCGCTTTTGTTATTTAAAATATTACCTTCTGTGCGGCTGTTTATAAAATCCTGAAAGTAGGCCAGTCGTCGGCTTTCGCCCCCATGTGACTAGCACTGGGGTGTTCGTGGAAAACCCGAACACTCTTTATCCAAATGTTTGGTCCCTTAAGGAGGTGTCCGACGCAGTGAACGAGGCAATCGGACTATGCGGCTTTATAACTTTCACTTAGCCATAGAAGTCTACAATTTTAAATTTCGGCGAAGCCCCTAGAATCCGGAAGGCCGAATTGGGGCGCTATATACGCCTAGATCGGACAAAGCGGATTTATCGCCTAAAGCTGAAAATCTTTAAGGATTTTAGTACCTCTCGAACAGCGACCAGCTCTCACCACATCATGCCGGTCACTTTTCGGCTTTCTCTACTGAGGTGTTTGTCCGAAAGAACCGGGACACAATCGCAGTAGTTCTCCCTGCGCTACCTTGGCCGATATAACGGAACGTAAGGCACCAAAACAAGGGAGCCGGGCTATCCCAACTGTAGACCCATGATTCGGAGCTGATGCATATAGTGCTATAAGTTCGGGGTGCCGCACTGTTGAAAGTGTTCAGACTTTATTTGCCATATTACGGGGCGCCATGAGAAGCCCCTGGCAAACTGACCGTACCAAGGTGTATGGATGCAATACCAAATAAACATTTATAGGAGAATAAAATGCTCAAATAAGGATAATAAGCTGACGCTATATATAATATCCCATTGACGAAAAATACGTTTAAGCATATGTTTACAATGGATGCATTAAGCATAGATAAAAATAGGACTATTTGACATGTCCTATCCAGGGGCAGGCTGTTGTACAGATAGATAAAGCAGGTATAATGATCGTAAATAGATTCCACCTGGATATTTCCTTCTGTGCACAACGTCTGTTGCCTCCTTGGATGTCTCTCCCTTATGAGTCCGGCAATTTGGCTCTTCTGAGGATGTTGCACTAACGCGGTGTCCTGAAATGTAAGAGGGAAAGAGTATGAAGGTATTAGGCGGTTACCCGCACTATTGACTGAGTCGTTGATGCGCCTCCGCCTATGCCCATGGTATCTTGAGTGCGTAATTGTGTACGCGTGGCGCGAAGCTGCTTTGAAGGGGCTTGGGCGGAGGCCAGACTGCTAATCACGCTCTTGGCGTTCCTGATGATCCTGTTGCGGGGTGCTCCGGACTCGCTTGACTGTGTTCGAAGTTGTCGCCGGATTGGTTTGTCGGAGTAGGCCGCATTGTACTTCTGCCGCGAGGGCTGCCGTATGCTCTTCTGTTCGAAGGGAGCGGTCCATATTTCCATTGACAGTGATGACCTCGCGCGGTCCTGGCATCTTGAGCTTGAGGTATGCATAATGTGGTACCGCATTGAATCTAGCGAATGCGGTTCGTCCGAGCAGTGCGTGGTAGCCACTGCGGAAAGGGACGATGTCGAAGATTAGCTCTTCGCTCCTGAAGTTGTCCGGGGATCCAAGACCACTTCTAGTGTTATAGAGCCCGTACAGCGGGCCTCTACTCCAGGAATAACACCTTTAAAGGTGGTTTTAGTGGGCTTGATCCTTGAAGGGTCAATGCCCATTTTGCGCACTGTGTCCTAATAAGCAGGTTCAGGCTGCTGCCGCCGTCCATAAGGACTAGCGTGAGGTGGAATCCGTCGATGATTGGGTATAAGACCAATGCGGCGGAGCCACCATGATGGATGCTAGTAGAATGATCCCTACGATCAAAGGTGATCGGACAAGCTGGCCATGGGTTGAATTTGGGGGCGACTGGCTCAATCGCATAGACATCCCATAGTACTCGCTTCCATTCCCGCTTGGGGATGTGAGTGGCGTAGATCATATTGACCGTTTTCACCTGGGGGGGATTTCTTTTGTCCCCCCCGTATTCGGACGCCGGGGCTCTTCATCATCGTCGATGTGCAGCCCCTTGTCCTTGTTTTCGACGTTTATCTTACCGGCCTGTTTGAACACCCAACAGTCTCTATTGGTGTGGTTGGCTGGCTTGTCCGGGGTGCCATGAATTTGGCACGAGCGCTCTAGTATGCGATCCAGGCTGGACGGTCCCTGATTATTTCTTTTGAACGGTTTTTTCCGCTGATCGGACTTAGATCCGCTGAATCCGGCATTGACCGTCGTGTCTTCAGTGTTGTCGCCATTGTTTCGTCTCTTATGCCTGTTACGTCGTGGCTTGCCGTTAGCATCGCGGCCGTCCGAAGTGCCGGAATGTGGTGTGGTGCCGCTATGAGCCAACCAGCTATCCTCACCTGCACAAAAGCGGGTCATTAGTGTTGTGAGAGCTGCCATGGACATGGGTTTTTCCTGGCCGAGGTGTCGAGCGAGCCACTCGTCACGGATATTATGCTTGAAAGCCGCCAAGGCTTCGGCGTCCGGACAGTCGACTATTTGGTTCTTTTTAGTTAGGAACCGAGTCCAGAATTTTTGGGCTGACTCTCCGGGCTGTTGAGTAATGTGGCTCAGGTCATCAGCGCCCGGTGGTCGCACATATGTGCCCTGGAAGTTATCAAGGAATGCGTCTTCCAGGTTTTCCCAACTACCAATGGAATTTGCTGGCAGGCTGCTTAACCAGTGCCGAGCTGGTCCTTTGAGCTTAAGGGGAAGATATTTGATGGTGTGTAGATCATCTCCGCGGTCCATGTGAATGTGGAGAAGGAAATCTTCGATCCATACTGCGGGGTCTGTTGTGCCATCGTATGATTCGATGTTTACGAGTTTGAACCCTTCTGGAAATTCATGATCCATCACTTCGTCAGTGAAGCAGAGGGGGTGTGCGACGCCTCTGTGCCGAGATATGTGGCTACGCAGGTCGGATTGGTCTAGGTTGCTGTGTTCGGCCCAGCCGGACTTGTTGATGATGTATCCGGCGCGACGGTCATCGTCGCGCGTTGGGGCGCGCCCCCGTGATCCGTAGATCGATCTTGGCTGTCCTGCTTTATTTTCCAGAATATCTTGCAGGTCTTGCCTGTTGCCCTGGGTCGTAGTGTGTCGGTGTGGGGGTGCGGGCTGGTATTCGGGTTGTATCCTGTTTTATCCCGGCCACGAGGTGGTCGGTCAGCCATTTGGCGCTCGAGTCCATATTCCTCGGCTGCCAGGACTTCAGTCCATCTATCTATGAGCAGGTCTTGATCAGCTTGGAGTTGTTGCTGCTTCTTCTTCATGCTCCTTGCAGTGGCTATAAGTCTACGCTTGAAGCACTCCTGCTCCACGGGATCCTCAGGTACGCCGAATTCGTCGTCGCCGAGGCTAATCTTGTCTTCGGAGGGGGGCATGTAGTTGTCCTCCTCCGGGTATCCGTCCGTCGCCTGTTCTTCTGGGCTGACCTGCTCATCTTCCTATTCGGCCTGCTCAAAGGCGGGCTGGTTAGGGTCATATTCTTCTTCGGTGCCATCCGGGTTATGTTCGTCTCCGGGGCCGGTATTGCTGTGGCGGGGCTTGGAGCGGCGCCGACGATGCCCATGCTTTGCTTTTCTTCCCGAGGGGTTATCCTCCGTTGCCTTGTCGCCATTAGTTTCCTTCGGAGTGTCCACCATATAGATATCATATGAGGAGGTGGCCGTCCACCGCTCCATGAGCGGTGGCTCCTGTAATTCTCCTGCATCGTCGTCCATACCGTCGATGTCTTCGGAATCAAAGTCAAGCACGCCGGCTAAATCATCGATCGTGGCAATGAAGTGGGTGGTGGGTGGGCAACGAATTCCGTCGCCGCAGCTTCCCACTCATGTCGGACATAGTTCGGCCCAGGGTCTCCTGACAAAAAGAGAGACTTCAATAAGTTTAGCATGTCACCAAAGGGCGAGTGCTGAAAGACATCCGCCGCGGTGAACTCCATCACCGGAGCCCAACCAGGTTCGGCGGGCTCAGGGACGCATGGACTGGAACCTAACACCGGATATGACTCCGGGGGTCCGGAGTCACAGGCTCCCTCAGAAGTGAGGAATGTGTTCGGCTCCATCGCTGATGAGGGTACGGCCTGCGGGGCGAGGTCCAGCCCTCCGTCCTTAGGGAAAGCAACCTGCCCCGGATTTAGATCTGGGGCTTCTGCCGGGGTGATATCCCGAGCATCGTCTGAGAGCAGGTCTAAGCCGTGCTCATTGTGCCTGTTCGGTGCTCCTGGTGCTAGCCAGAATCCGTCAAAGATCAAGTCTCCGCGAATATCCGCTGTGTATTTCAAGTTTCCGAACCTGACCTGGTGGCCAGGGGCATAGCTATCAATCTGCTCCAGGCGGCCAAGCGAATTGGCCCGCAGTGCGAAGCCGTCGAACACGAAGATCTGTCCGGGGAGGAAAGTCTCGCCCTGGACAGTGTCGTTGATGATGATTGAAGGAGGCATCGAGCCTGACAGCAATGACACAGAGGAACTCTCAATGAAAGCACCAATGTCGGTGTCAAAACCGGCGGATCTTGGGTAGGGGGTCCCGATCTGTGCGTCAAGGCTGATGGTAACAGGAAGCGAGGGACACAGATGTTTACCCAGGTTCGGGCCCTCTTGATGGAGGTAAAACCCTACTTCCTGCTTGATTAATATTGATGATATGGGTAGTACAAGAGTAGATCTACCACGAGATCGTAGAGGCTAAACCCTAAGAGCTAGCCTATGATGGTATGATTGTAATTGTGATCGGCCTTCTAAGGACCAACCTCTCCGGTTTATATAGACACCGGAGAGGACAAGGGTTTACATGGAGTCGGTTACAAGGAAGGAAACATAATATCCGGATTGCCAAGCTTGCCTTCCACGCCAAGGAAAGTCCCATCCGGACATGGGCCGAAATCTTGAGTCTTGTATCTTCACGCTTCAATAGTCCGGACGTTGTACATAGTCCGGCTGTCCGGATACCCCCTAATCCAGGACTCCCTCACACGCCCTCGACAAGGGGGGCCTTGGTGCTGACATCGCCCGCCTCCCTGGCAGACTTCGCCCACTGGGCGAGCTCCTTCTCTTCTGCGGCCACGGCGGCCTCGTTCTCCATGCCGCCGGCGTCGCCGGCCGCCCTGGCAAGCTCCGCCTCCACCACTCTGGCGGCGATGTAGTTCAGCTCCTCCTGGGTGGTGTCCTGGATGAGTAGCGGCTCATCATGATCGAGTTCTCCGACCAAGTTGTTGAAGAACTCTTGCACCTCGTGTGTCGGGGGCTCGACCCAGGCTGGGTAAAGATCGTGCGCATTGAAGACCGGCATCATGGCGAGGATATCAGCCTGCCGGGAGTTGTTGCTCAGCGGGACCACTCCCGGTGGCAGCTCAAACAAGGGCCCCTTGATGGCCTTGCCGGACTTTGCGGCCTTGCCGGTCCTCTCCACCCTGCCATCGGCGAACACGTCGAGCTGGAAGAGCCTTCGGCAATACCAGGAGTGCCCCATCACCATGAGGTTGTGCTTCAGGCCGGTGCGGAGCCTCATGATGTCGGTCGCGTTCCTGAAATCCCAGGCCAGCCTCCCCTTGTTGTGCAGCGGAGCGATTCAACGGCGGATGAAATCCGCCGCAATCATATCGGGGTGAGCCCGGCCTCGGTGAGGTGGAGAATCCTGGTGATGGCGATCGAAAACTTCTTGTCATCAACGTCGCGGTTGCTCCAGTCCGCGCCACGGGTCGGCAGCTCCCGACGAAAACCCCGGCAGAACTCCGGTGGGTTCTCCTCCACGATCTAGCACCATCGGCCCCGCCACTCCTCCCACCTCTCCTTCACGGCACCCTCTGGGTATGCGCTTTTCCCCTGGGCCCTCGAGATCCAGGCGACGCTCCCAGTAAGGGCACCCCCGGGTTGGATGCGAGGGAGAAGTAGTGGCGGAAAAGCGCCATGCTGGGAAACACCCCAGCGAAGCCCTCACAGAGGTGGGCAAAGCACGCCAAGCACGCCATGGCATTCGGTGTGAGATCCAACAGATGGAAGCCAAAAGTGCGCATGACATTGTTGAAGAAGTCGGAAAAAGGGGGACAGAGCCCGCAGAAGAAGAAGTCGACGAAGAATGGGTACCGTTTTGAGCCACCCTTGTTGCAATCAGCGGGGATGACGTGCGTGGCAGGGTGCCCCGCCGTCTCCGTCACCCACAAAGGCCTAAAGTAGTCCTTGAGGTCGAAGACATCGATTGACGACGGGGTGAAATAGGCGAACTGCGCCCGCCGCGCCACCGCCTCACTCTCCGGCATCTCCTCCTCCTTTGTGTCTTTGGCTACGCCCTTGCCCTTGCCAGATTTAGGTGCCATGGCAGCTGGGAAGAGGGCGAGGGGTCGAAAGCAGTGGGGGCGCAGCAGCAGCGAGCAGAAGCGAAAGCTTGAGGAGGAAGAAGATGGGGACGACGATGCCGAGATTGGGGAAAGCACATGGGGTAAATGAGCCGCACGACCGCGGTTATTCCTTTTTATGGGGAAGGCGCGGGCCATCTCTTTGCCATTTATTACGACATGACACATGCCTGCAGCAACCGCCCCATGCATGCCCCCCGCGTCACACATGACCCTCACGTCACACATTAAACGCGGGTCATGGAGAAGCGCAGCAGACGAAAAAGTTACTACGATAAAAACCGCCCCACCTGCCCGCACACCGTTCTGGACCTAGCCCAACAACGCGTTGCGCTTATGTGTGGCTCAGGCCCGGGGGCTCCTGTCGGTGTACTAAAGTAAGGGCACTCCTTTGTACCCCTTACTTGTGCACGGGCAGTCAGAGTCGCGCCCACGACCACGCTTAGCAGGGCAGAGGGAGGAGTCAAAGCCGCAAGATGGTCAAAACAACGCCAAGAGAGAGACACGGAGAGCAAGAAGGCGAGGTTGGTTCCCCCGGCAAGACCCTTGCCGGGGCGGCCTCCATGGCCCCGTCAAGGACCTTGCCGGGACAGCTTGCCCAACCCCAACGGGCGCGCCACCCTCGAGCCCACAACTTCCAATACCAACAACCACGTTGGGACCGAGACTCAGGAGGCACCTCAATGATGGCATGCAGATCTTTGTGAAGACAAGAAGCACACAGAGTTGGATGAGGATTAGAAGACGATGAGCCTTGGCAAAACCCTTGTCGAGGGCATCCACGAGACCTCTGGCAAGATCCGTGTTGGGGAACGTAGCAGAAATTCAAAATTTTCTACGCATCACCAAGATCAATCTATGGAGAGTCTAGAAACAAGAGAGGGAGAGGATGAACATCTTCATACCTTTGAAGATCGCTAAGCGGAAGCATCACTAGAACGCGGATGAGGGAGTCATACTCGTGGCGATTCAAATCGTGGAAGATCTGATCTAACACCGAACGGACGGCGCCTCCGCGTTCAAGACACGTACACCCCAGGGACGTCTCCTCCTTCTTGATCCAGCAAGGGGATAGGAGAAGTTGAGGGAGAGCTCCGGCAACACGACGGCGTGGTGGTGGAGCTTGCAGTTCTCCGGCAGGGCTTCGCCAAGCACTACGGAGAAGGAGATGGAGTTGGTGAGGGGGAGGGCTGCACCAGGGGAGTCAACTAGAGGCTCACTAGGGGCATGTTGTGGTCTATGTATTCACACATGTATTATGGTTTCCGGTCAATACAATTATAGCATGAACAATAGACAATTATCACGAACAAGGAAATATAATAATAACCATTTTATTATTGCCTCTAGGGCATATTTCCAACAGTCTCCCACTTGCACTAGAGTCAATAATCTAGTTAAATTGTGATGAATCGAACACCCATAGAGTTCTGGTGTTGATCATGTTTTGCTCGTGGAAGAGGTTTAGTCAACGGATCTGCGACATTCAGATCCGTATGCACTTTACAAATATCTATGTCTCCATCTTGAACATTTTCATGAATGGAGTTGAAGCGACGGTTGATATGCCTTGTCTTCTTGTGAAACCTGGGCTCCTTGGCAAGGGCAATAGCACCAGTGTTGTCACAGAAGAGAGTCATCGGACCCGATGCATTGGGAATAACTCCTAGGTCGGTAATGAACTCCTTCATCCATATTGCTTCATGTGTTGCCTCCGAGGCTGCCATGTACTCCGCTTCACATGTAGATCCTGCCATGACGCTTTGCTTGCAACTGCACCAGCTTACTGCCCCACCATTCAAAATATACACGTATCCGGTTTGTGACTTGGAGTCATCCAGATCTGTGTCGAAGCTAGCATTGGCGTAACAATTTACGACGAGCTCTTCGTCACCTCCATAAACAAGAAACATATCCTTAGTCCTTTTCAGGTACTTCAGGATATTCTTGACCACTGTCCAATGTACCATGCCGGGATTACTTTGGTACCTTTCTACCAAACTTACGGCAAGGTTTACATCAGGTCTGGTACACAACATGGCATACATAATAGACCATATGGCTGAGGCATAGGGGATGACACTCATCTTTTCTCTATCTTCTATCGTGGTCGGGCTTTGAGCCGTGCTCAATTTCACACCTTGCAAAACAGGCAAGAACCCCTTCCTGGACTGATCCATATTGAACTTCTTCAATAGCTTATCAAGGTATGTGCTTTGTGAAAGACCTATGAGGCGTCTCGATCTATCTCTATAGATCTTGATGCCTAATATGTAAGCAGCTTCTCCAAGGTCCTTCATTGAAAAACACTTATTCAAGTAGGCCATTATGATTTCCAAAAGTTCTATATCATTTCCCATCAATAGTATGTCATCCACATATAATGCGAGAAATTCTACAGAGCTCCCACTCACTTTCTTGTAAACGCATGCTTCTCCATAAGTCTGCATAAACCCAAACGCTTTGATCATTTTGTCAAAGCGAATGTTCCAACTCTGAGTTGCTTGCACCAGCCCATAGATGGAGCGCTGGAGCTTGCATACCTTGTTAGCATTCTTAGGATCGACAAAACCTTCTGGCTGCATCTTATACAATTCTTCCTTAAGGAAACCATTAAGGAATGCCGTTTTGATGTCCATTTGTGATATTTCATAATCATAGAATGCGGCAATTGCTAACATGATTCAGATGGACTTCAGCCTCGCTACGGGTGAGAAGGTCTCGTCGTAGTCAACCCCTTGAACTTGTTGATAACCCTTAGCGACAAGCCGAGCTTTATAGATGGTCACATTACCATCCGCGTCAGTCTTCTTCTTAAAGATCCATTTGTTTTCTATGGCTCGCCGATCATCAGGCAAGTCTGTCAAAGTCCATACTTTGTTTTCATACATGGATCCTATCTCAGATTTCATGGCTTCAAGCCATTTGTTGGAACCTGGTCCCGCCATCGCTTCTTCATAGTTCGAAGGTTCACCGTTGTCTAACAACGTGATTTCTAGGACAGGGTTGACATACCATTCTGGTGTGGAACGTGTCCTTGTGGACCTACGAAGTTCAGTAGCAACTTGATCCGAAGTACCTTGATCATCATCATTAACTTCCTCCCTAGTCGGTGCAGGCACCTCAGAAACATTTTCTTGAGCTGCGCTACTTTCCGGTTCAAGAGGCAGTACTTCATCAAGTTCTACTTTCCTCCCACTTACTTATTTTGAGAGAAACTCTTTCTCCAGAAAGGATCTGTTCTTGGTAACAAAGATCTTGCCTTCGAATCTGAGGTAGAAGGTATACCCAATGGTTTCCTTAGGGTATCCTATGAAGACGCATTTTTCCGACTTGGGTTCGAGCTTTTCAGGTTGAAGTTTTTTCACATAAGCATCGCATCCCCGAACTATTAGAAATGACAGGTTAGGTTTCTTCCCAAACCATAATTCATACGGTGTCGTCTCAACGGATTTAGACGGTTCCCTATTTAAAGTGAATGTGGCTGTCTCTAAAGCATATCCCCAATATGATAGCGGCAAATCGGTAAGAGACATCATAGATCGCACCATATCCAATAGAGTGCGATTACGACGTTCGGACACACCATTACGCTGAGGTGTTCCAGGCGGCGTGAGTTGTGAAACAATTCCACATTTCCTTAAGTGCGTACCAAATTCGTGACTCAAATATTCTCCCCCATGATCTGATCGTAAGAACTTTATTTTCCTGTCACGTTGATTCTCCACCTCACTCTGAAATTCCTTGAACTTTTCAAAGGTCTCAGACTTGTGTTTCATTAAGTAGACATACCCATATCTACTTAAGTCACCAGTGAGGGTGAGAACATAACGATAGCCACCACGAGCCTCAACGCTCATTGGACCGCACACATCAGTATGTATGATTTCCAATAAGTTGGTTGCTCGCTCCATTGTTCCGGAGAACGGAGTCTTGGTCATCTTGCCCATGAGGCATGGTTCGCATGTGTCAAATGATTCATAATCAAGAGACTTCAAAAGTCCATCTGCATGGAGTTTCTTCATGCGTTTGACACCAATGTGACCAAGGCAGCAGTGCCACAAGTATGTGGGACTATCATTATTAACCTTAAATCTTTTGGTATTCACACTATGAATATGTGTAACATCATGTTCGAGATTCAATAAGAATAAACCATTGACCAGCGGAGCATGACCATAAAACATATCTCTCAAATAAATAGAACAACCATTATTCTCAGATTTAAATGAGTAGCCATCTCGCATTTAACAAGATCCAGATACAATGTTCATGCTCAAAGCTGGCACTAAATAACAATTATTGAGGTTTAAAACTAATCTCGTAGGTAAATGTAGAGGTAGCGTGCCGACGGCGATCACATCGACCTTGGAACCATTCCCGACGCGCATTGTCATCTCATCCTTCGCCAGTCTCCGTTTATTCCGTAGCTCCTGTTTTTAGTTACAAATATGAGCAATCGCACCGGTATCAAATACCTAGGAGCTACTACGAGTACCGGTAAGGTACACATCAATAACGTGTATATCACATATACCTTTGGTGTTGCCGGCCTTCTTGTCCGCTAAGTACTTGGGGCAGTTCCGCTTCCAGTGACCATTTATCTTGCAATAAAAGCACTGAGTCTCGGGCTTGGGTCCATTGTTTGGCTTCTTCTCGGCAACTGATTTACCGGGTGCGGCAACTCCCTTGCCGTCCTTCTTGAAGTTCTTTTTACCCTTGACTTTCTTGAAACTAGTGGTCTTATTTACCATCAACACTTGATGTTCCTTTTTGATTTCCACCTCCGCTGATTTCAGCATTGAATATAACTCGGGAATGGACTTCTCCATCCCTTGCATATTGTAGTTCATCACAAAGCTCTTGTAGCTAGGTTGGAGCGACTGGAGGATCCTGTCAATGACCGAGTCATCTGGGAGATTAACTCCCAACTGAGACAAATGGTTGTGTAACCCGGACATAGTGAGTATACGCTCACTGACAGAACTGTTTTCCTCCATCTTACAACTGTAGAACTTGTCGGAGACTTCATATCTCTCGACCCGGGCATGAGCTTGAAAACCATTTTCAGCTCTTGGAACATCTCATATGCTCTGTGCTGCTCAAAACGCTTTTGGAGCCCCGGTTCTAAGCTGTAAAGCATGCTGCACTGAACCAGGGAGTAATCATCACTACGCGACTGCCAGGCGTTCATAACATCTTGAGTTGCTGGGAAAATGGGTGCTTCACCTAGAGGTGCTTCTAGGACATATGCTTTCTTGGCAGCTATGAAGATAATCCTCAAGTTCCGGACCCAGTCCGTATAGTTGCTACCATCGTCTTTCAGCTTGGTTTTCTCTAGGAACGCGTTGAAGTTGAGGGCAACATTAGCATGGGCCATTTGATCTACAAGACATATTGCAAAGATTTTAGACTATGTTCATGATAATTAAGTTCATCTAATCAAATTATTAATGAACTCCCACTCAGATAGACATCCCTCTAGTCATCTAAGTGATACATGATCCGAGTCAACTAGGCTGTGTCCGATCATCACGTGAGACGGCCTAGTCATCATCGGTGAACATCTTCATGTTGATCATATCTACTATACGACTCATGTTTAACCTTTCGGTCTCTTGTGTTCCAAGGCCATGTCTGTACATGCTAGGCTCGTCAAGTCAACCTAAGTGTTTTGCATGTGTAAATCTAGCTTACACCCGTTCTATGCGAACATTAGAATCTATCACAACCGATCATCATGTGGTGCTTTGAAACAACGAACTTTCGCAACAGTGCACAGTTAGGGGGAAAACTTTCTTGAAATTTTATGAGGGATCATCTTATTTATGCTACCGTTGTTCTAAGCAAATAAGATGTAAACATGACAAACATCACATGCAAATCATAAAGTGACATGATATGGCCAATATCATCTTGCGCCTTTGATCTCCATCTTGAGGCATGGCATGATCACCTTCGTCACAGGAATGACACCATGATCTCCATCATCGTGTCTTCATGAAGTTGTCTCGCCAACTATTACTTCTACTACTATGGATAACAGTTTAGCAATAAAGTAAAGTAATTACATGGCATTATTCAATGACATGCAGGTCATACAATAAATTAAGACAACTCCTGGCTCCTGCCGGTTGTCATACTCATCGACATGCAAGTCGTGATTCCTATTACAAGAACACTATCAATCTCATACATCACATATCATTCATCACATTCTTTTGGCCATATCACATCACATAGCATACCCTGCAAAAACAAGTTAGACATCCTCTAATTGTTGTTGCATGTTTTACGTGGCTGCTATGGGTTTCTAGAAAGAACGTTTCTTACCTACGCAAAAGCCACAACGGTGATATGCCAATTGCTATTTACCCTTCATAAGGACCCTTTTCATCGAATCCGATCCGACTAAAGTGGGAGAGACTGGCACCCGCTAGCCACCTTTATGCAACAAGTGCATGTCAGTCGGTGGAACCTGTCTCACATAAGCGTACGTGTAAGGTCGGTCCGGGCCGCTTCATCCCACAATACCGACGAAACAAGATAGGACTAGTAACGGTAAGCAAATTGAACAAACCAACACCCACAACTACTTGTGTTCTTCTCGTGCATAGAATCTACGCAATAGACCTAGCTCATGATGCCACTGTTGGGGAACGTAGCAGAAATACAAAATTTTCTACGCATCACCAAGATTAATCTATGGAGAGTCTAGCAACAAGAGAGGGAGAGGATGAACATCTTCATACCTTTGAAGATCGCTAAGCGGAAGCGTCACTAGAACGCGGATGAGAGAGTCGTACTCGTGGCGATTAAAATCGCGGAAGATCCGATCTAACGCCGAACGGACGGCGCCTCCGCGTTCAACACATGTACAACCCGGGGACGTCTCCTCCTTCTTAATCCAGCAAGGGGAGAGGAGAAGTTGAGGGAGAGCTCCGGCAGCACGACGACGTGGTGGTGGAGCTTGCAGTTCTCCGGCAGGCGCCAAGCACTACGGAGGAGGGATGGAGTTGGAGAGGGGAAGGGTTACGCCAGGGGAAGGGTATGGCAGCCCTCTCACCCCCCACTATTTATAGGGGGAAGGGGAGAGGGGGCCGGCCCCCTTAGATCTCATCTAGGGGGGGCAAGGGGGGACTTGCCCTCCAAGTTGGTGGGAGGTGCCCCCACACCCTAGGGTTTTCAACCCTAGGCGCCTTGGGCCCTTGGGGGGCGCACCAGCCCACCAGGGGCTGGTTCCCACCCTTGTTCAGCCCACTAAGTCCCCCGTGGTAGGTGGACCACCCACCCGGTGGACCCCCGGACACCTTTTGGTGGTCCTGCTACAATACCGGTAACCCCCGGAATTATTCCGGTGACTGAAACTTGACTTCCCATATATAAATATTTACCTCCGGACCATTCCGGAACTCCTCGTGACGTCCGGGATCTCATCCGGGACTACGAACAACATTTAGTAACTGCATAATAATTCCCATATCAACTCTAGCATCACCGAACCTTAAGTGTGTGGACCCTACGGGTTCGAGAACATGCAGACATGATCGAGACAGCTCTTCGCCAATAACCAACAGCGGGATCTGGATACCCATGTTGGCTCCCACATGTTCCACGATGATCTCATCAGATGAACCACGATGTCGGGGATTCAAGCGATCTCGTATACAATTCCCTTTGTCAATTGGTATGTTACTTGCCCGAGATTCGATCGTCGGTATCCCAATACCTCGTTCAATCTCGTTACCGGCAAGTCACTTTACTCGTTTCGTAATGCATGATCCCGTGACAAACTACTTAGTCACATTGAGCTCATTATGATGATGCATTACCGAGTGGGCCCAGAGATACCTCTCCGTCATACGGAGTGACAAATCCTAGTCTCGATTCATGCCAGCCCAACAGACACTTTCGGAGATGCCTATAGTGTACCTTTATATCCACCCAGTTACGTTGTGACGTTTGGTACACCCAAAGCATTCCTACGGTATCCGGGAGTTACACAATCTCATGGTCTAAGGAAATGATACTTGACATTAGAAAAGCTTTAGCAAACAAACTACACGATCTTGTGCTACGCCTAGGATTGGGTCTTGTCCATCACATCATTCTCCTAATGATGTGATCCCATTATCAGTGACATCTAATGTCCATGGTTAGGAAACCATGACCATCTATTGATCAACGAGCTAGTCAACTAGAGGCTCACTAGGGACATGTTGTGGTCTATGTATTCACACATGTATTACTATTTCCGGTCAATACAATTATAGCATGAACAATGGACAATTATCATGAACAAGGAAATATAATAATAACCATTTTATTGCCTCTAGGGCATATTTCCAACAATCCTTGCCTGGGACGACCACGGTCCCGCGGGAAGGCCCTTGCAGAGGACATCCGCGGAGCCATAGCCAGGCCCGCACCCGTCAAGCTTCCACCGTCGCTCCCATGCAGCTGCTAGCCCACCAGCTAGGCAGGCACCTGCGTGTCGACGTGAGGCTTCCAAGCCAACTCAGCAAGCGCCTACGTGGTGGCATGCAAATCTTCGTGAAGGCCCTACCACCGCACCACCTCAACAGCTTGCCAGCCTACATGGCACCATGCGCACCGCTGGCCTGGACGCGTGTCGGAGCAAGGTGGGGCGGCGGCAGATGGGACGGGGGCTGTTTTCCGTCCCCGATAAAGTGAGAGCGGCACCTAAGGGGCTCATTAAATGCGTCTTGTCCCGTAATGGCTAAGCGATAAGCTTAGACACTATACACCGATGCCACCTCCTATGTGCCGCTGTGGCGATCCCCTTGACTATAAAAGGAGTCCTGAGGCATCCAGGAGAAGGATTCGGACCCTTGGATAAGTTACACTCAGCGTAGCTAGCTCAAGAACTCCAAGAACACTGATATACACACCAAAGCAGGACTAGGGTATTACGCATCCTCGCGGCCCGAACCTAGGTAAACGACCCATGTGTGCTTGTGCTGATTGCTGATCCCGCTCTTCTCATGACCTCGCACCCCGCAACCGTAGTAGGGATTCCCGTGATCCCATAGGTGTCGTTTCCACCGACACTCATGGTCGAGAAAGTCATGCTTGTTGAGTCCCTTGCATACAATTTACTTTCCATTCATCAACTTGCAATCATGGGCTTTGTCACATTCTTTGATATTGATACCATGTCCCTCTTGTGGAGAAAGACTCTTAAAGTAGCCTTTGTTGGGCATGTCGAGAATGGTCTTTATGTGATTAACTTTTCGGAGCGACCCACTAAGACCGCGACTTGCCTAATGGCTAAAGTTGACGTGGGATGGCTTTGGCGTCGCCGTTTAGCCCATGTGAATATGAGATCTTTGTAAAGTCTTCTAAAGGGGGGCCATGTCTGTGGACTAACAAATGTTAGTTTTGCCAAAGATCGTGCTTGCAGTGCTTGTATCGAAGGAAAGCTACATGATAAGGCTCACCCTCCCACGACTATCATCTACTCGAAGAGACCCTTGGATCTCCTTCACTTGGATCTCTTTGGGCCTCCATCCTTTGATAGTCTTGGGGGTAGGAAGTATTGCTTGGTGATTGTGGATGATTATTCAAGATACACTTGAGTATATTTCTTCAAGAGGAAGAGTGAGACTCAACAAACCGTCATTGACTTTGCAAATGAAGCTCAACGTCAACACAATGCAAAGATCTTGACAATAAGAAGTGACAATGGCACCGAGTTCAAGAACTACACCTTGGATGAGTTTCTTAGCACTACAAAAAAATACACTTCCGTGATGATATGTGTTTGTCACATTAGGTCGTGTTTTCTGTCATGCATGTACATCCATGATGATTTTATGACAGAATCAAGATAGTCATACATGTGCTGTCATAGAAGTGTTCCATGACATTACCAAAATTATCATCACGGAAGTGTCCACTTCCATGATGATAAATCGCGCGTCACAGAAGTGCTTTCGTCAAGGGTGACCGACACGTGGCGTCCACCGTAATGGAACGTCGTTAAGCTACCGGGTCTAGTTTTGGATCCGATAACCCATTAACAGCCTCGACCAATGGGGATTTTCCACGTGTAAAATCGTTATTGGCTGGAGGAAACACGTGTCGGCTCACCGTTAGGACAGATGTCATCCACTCATTGGACCGAAGGCGCCTATGATACGTCGACATGTGGCACAGCCCAACAGAGGCCCATTCCTATGAAAAGGCCGACCCGTTTGACTTGGTCAAAAGGTGGCGGGCCGGCCCACAGAAAGCCTATTAACGGCCTGTTCGCATATAGCCCATTTACAGCCTGCTAACACAGGGCCCGTTACGGCCTATCCGAATTAGGCCCAGTAGCGTCATCTGGGCCATCCAATATGATGCCAGTCCGTTTTAACTTCCGGCCCATGTATGGCCCATGATGTCTTTCGGCCCATATGAGGCCCTTTGTTACTCTTGGCCCATTAACGGCCCGTGGTGAAACTGTCCCGTAATGAACAGTGTATCACTTTATACCCATTAACGGCCCATTATTCCATTGGGCCGTTTCCAGCCCATGTTATCTTTCGGCCTTCTCAGGGCCCATTTATTCTTGGGCTCATTTCCAGCATTCGGTTACTTACGACCCATTACTGTCATTTTTTGCTTGTGGGCCAAATTCAGCCCATTGTTACAGTTGGCCCGTTTGTGGCTCGTTAATACGTTAGGCCGTTTTCATAGCATCATCAAATACAGCCTATTAACAATGGCATGTTATGGTCGGCCCATGAACGGACGATTCCAACTCTAGCCCGTTTACGGCCATAACGCATCTATTATTGGCCCATGTTTGGCCAATCGATCATACGGCCCATATAAGGCCCATTGATGATACGGCCCGTAGAAGGCCCATTGTTTCTACGGCCTATAGAAGGCCCATTGTTTCTACGACCGGTAGGAGGCCCAGTGTCACTACAGTAAATATGTATCCCATGGTTATTATGGCCTAGTTTTAAAAAATAGGTTATTGCGGCTACTAGCAAACCACGGAAAAATAACTGCACTGACTACAAGCAAACAAATAAACAAGACAACAAGGAAATAAATAAGCAAGCAACTTACGCTAGGCTATCTGGTGCGGGCAGGGGAGATTTTTTAGTTCTCTTTTAGTGGGCCCGAGGATAACTAACGCAATTAGAACCTCTCCACCAGGCTAGTTTTTTTAGCTGGGTTAGAGCAAACTAGCTCAAACTAACCCCTCCTGTTTCGATAATTTGAGGCTATTTCAACCCAAACTAGCTCTAACTCAGGGATCAAACAAAGAGGAGTAGTACTATACATGCTACAGTCTGGTCCGTAGCACATTGTTTTTATGGCCATATCACCACATTGTTTTCTACTACTGGTTCACTGGGCTACCGTGGTTCGCACTGCTGGTTCACTGGGCTACCGTGGTTCGCACTCCTCCGACCTGAGTAGTAGTAGTAGTAGTATATACCGCATCATACTTTGCTCCTTCTTACTACATACTACTTCGCCGACATGTGGGAGAGCCAGCATCCGGGTCGACATGTCATGCACTAGATTAGAGTGCGGAACGGAAGGGGGGCATCACCCCGGTCGCAGCGCCAGTAATTCATGACTATAGTGAGTAGTCATATCACAAGTCCTTCCAGCAGTAACGCATCGTCAAATCGCACAGCCTGACCTTTCCAGCAGTAAGTTTGAGAATCCACCACTCCCTCACCCTCCTCGCCTCTCTGTTAAACCGCCTACCTGAAAACTGCCGCGCGTACTGCCCGGGAAAAGCCCCGCCCTCAACTTCTAACTACGCGAAAATAGTTCGAGCTTGTTCGTTCTATATAAATACTTACTGTATGTTTATTCACCCATGGGGTTGTTCAATGAATGGAGGGCTGGGGAGCACAAGTGAGCAATACTAGTACTACTACTAGTAAGTAGGAGTCATACAGTTAGTCACCTTAAATAGAGAGTTTCTTTTCTTTGATGCCACGTACACAAATTGAAACGCTTGTTGTGGAGAGAAAAAGATAATCACTCCACTATATATGTACGCAGGGGCCTGAGCGCTTGCTTTACTAGGGTTGCTCTCTTCATTCTCTCATCCTCTCCAGATCTAAACAAGACAGCGGTAGCGACATTTTCTCTCTGCTCATCGCTGGTCACAGATCCGGTCAGATCCCTTCGGCCGGTGTGTCTAGAGGACTAAAAGGTGCATCGTTCACGCGGTCATCGCCGCCGAGGGAGGAAACCCACAGCTGTCGGCGAGGCCCGATCCTTTGCCCGTGTCGTTCTCTCCGACACAGCGCCGGCTCGGGAGGTCCTCCGACCCTTCTTCCTCCCTGTCGTATTGTGCGCAGATTGGACCTGCCGCTGCCGACATCCCGACGAACCTCAGGTACAAGTTCTTCGAAAGCGGCCTTGCTCTACTGCCCGAGCTCCCAACGTGTCTACATGTGCATCTTTTTCTACTTCCATCAGCTCTTCCAAATCCACCTAAATTTTTAGTATTATTAGAGGTAAATCTACTTCATGCATTCGAATCTAGGACTTGGTTCAAACAACGAAGAAAGGGGGAAAATCGTAGCATGAATCTAGGACTCGATTCAAAGACGAAATAACAGGGGGAAAGTAGTAGAGACCGGGTACCCAACCGGTCTCTTGGTTGAAAAGGGAAATAATGGGAAACTCAGTACAAACTGGATAAGGAACATATCTATTATTGGTTGAAAAAATGATAGAAAGTGGCGGCTGGTGGACAAGTCAACACAGTATGCCCAGGATTAGATTTGCTTCCCTCACATAGTAAAAGGTCTCCAGGATTAGATTTGCTGCCCTCAGATAGTAAAAGGTCTCCAGGATTAGATTTGCTGCCCTCACATAGGAAAAGTTCTCCAGGATTAGATTTGCTGCCTCACAGAGCATGAACAAACTCGACATCACCACTTTATGCCTCCTTGTAGGTACATTGTGCTGATGCGTCCACTATCGCATGTCCTTATACCAACCTTTTGCTGTTGTTAATGTAAGGGCGCATGTAAAATGAAGCAATCACACTGTTACCTTAAGGACATGTCTAACCAGTGTTATTATTAATCTAATGCCTCCAGTGATATGATGCAATTAAACTGCGTTAACAAATGGTACTCCTGCTATTTTCCCAAGTATGATAAGTAAGTTGCTTATTTACGCTGCTGAGTGACCTGGTGTCCCCATGGTCCCATGCCCTTAAACCAACTCTTTAACTGCTGTTGATTTACTATATCTAGTAAACAAGCAATGCCACCACTAAAGTAATCCCATATTGGCGAATGTCATAGTTGATCGTAATGCTTCCGGTAACATGAAGCATTGCTGACGTTTTAAAATTTCTACTGTCCTTGCGTGATTGCCATGAACATAATTAATATGCTTCTTTTCATTTCGTGTATGTTTCGTATATTCTTATTGACTAGCAATTGTTTACTTTCTATCTTTTTGTGCAGATAGGGATATCCATTTCACCTGTTGCTATTATGAACTTTGGGTGAACTGCACAAAACACTTTCTTTTGGAATGAGTGTCTTATGCAGTTCAAATAAAATGTCACGTGGGCAACATCTCTCAATTTTGGTGGAACTGCACAAAATGGTGATTGGAGTTTCCAAAATATCCATCAAATTCTGTTGGTAATCTCATGCAACATTTTATTAGATTTTGCAAGATGAATTGTCACTGTCACCACAATGGCACTTTATTTTAGTGGAACCGCACAAAAGGATAAGCAAATTATAGTTGCACCTTACATGAGCAGTACAACCAACCTCAATATTGCTGAATTTTATTGCAACTACTAAAGAAGAACCTGTCAGCTCATGAGAGCAAGTACTTCTTGCTAGCTGAATGATGCAATCTTTGCTTCATTTCAGGTGAACTGCAGAAAAAGGCATGTGAATTGAATCATGGATCTGCAGGTTGACCTCATCCAAGTGGAGTTGCAAGTTCACCACATCGAGTCGTGGCGGTATAGAGCCCCTCACACCGGTTGCTTCAACTAGTGCCACTATTATAGTAATCATGCTCTTTCTTATCTGTGCAAACAGGAATACTCTACTACAGATGTTGTGATGGTCAAGAGTATTCGCCAAGTTCTTCGGTTGTATGACATGGCTAGCCAAGATGGATTTAATCCCGATATTCACTTTATCAAAAGGCTCTAATGGGTTTTCTGAATCTTGCAAGCTGGAAATCAATGAGATGTGTAGGCATCTTTGTTATACTTATTATTTGAATCTTATTTGTTGGTTCTGAATCTTGGAAGCTGGGAATCAATGAGATGTGTAGGCATCTTTGTTGTACTTATTACTTGAATCTTATTTCCTGGTTCTGAATCTTGCAAGCTGGGAAACACGGCATGATGATGCAGAGGACAGCAACCATAACAAACTGTTCAAACTTGGTAGTATTTTCTGCGTGAAAGTGCGGCAAATGTGCTGATCATGTGCATCCTTAGAATAATAATTCTAATTGTTGTGCATGTTGATCCTTTGGCACTGATAGAATGAGCCAATGCATTGCTTATTTTAAGAATACATTTTAATTAAAGCTAATTTAATTTAAGTAAAGTGACCACTAACACTTGTTATTACACTACCAATACAGACCCACTCGTGAACCGACGTGTGTGGCCGGAATAGGTTTCTTATGGAGGCGTTTGAATGCGCTGAGGGTGCATATTCTGCCGGGCGTGCAGCGGGCGAAGGAGGGGTAGTAACTGTTGTCACCTATGCACACTCAGTTTACTGTTGAATCCAGTTCCCCAAGAGCTGAAAAATGAACCGCTGCTGTCGCCTGCTCACTCGTTCACTTGAAGAGACTCCAATGGCGATCTGAGGGGTGAGCCTGCTGGATATGGACTTTAGCAAGGAATTCACCTTTGAGTTCTCCGTTTAGTCCCATGGCGGCACCAAGTTGACTGTGATGTACACCAACGATCCGGACTCGGTGAAGCTCTGCCTCGCCGAGTTCAAGCAGTACCTACAGGACGAGAAAGCACAAGGTCGCAGGACTAGACCTTGTGCCCATCCATTCGTCTCCTGACAGGGACCAGCGGATCGCGGTTGCCCAGGTATGCGTGCGAGACGAGGTTCTCGTCTACCACTTCTGTAGGGCCATCAGAGGTTCTGGAGCATTCGCACGTTTCATCAGCGATGCTGACTGCACCTTCGCTACGGTGGAGAGAAGGAAGAACACGATGATTCGGCCATCTGGTGCAGCAAGCTTATCGACATCTAGAAGCAACACAAGATCATTGGCAACGGGCAGGAGAAGGAATCCGTGGTTGACCCCGCCGAGACCATCATCAACCCCTGCTACGCCAACATGAAAGAAGACAATGATACTAAGGAGCTCCACTGGCCACCCTGCATCCGAACAAGTCAACCCTCGTACTCCCCTCCGCCTGCGTCTTCCCCCGCTCCGGTTCATTCGGTCCATAGTCTCAACATCGTCCTCCACCTTGGTGCTCTCGCCGCGGCGCCGCCGTCTGTCGTTCCCAACATGGTCAGCAAAACAAGAGGAATCGGGAGACAACTGTTCGTCGAGAGGCTGACAGTCTCGGGCCCACCAGGTCCATGGCCTAGGTTTTGTTGTTTAACATGGGCAGCCAACGACATGTTTCAATGTTTTTTGGATCAAGCGGCCTCTGGGCCTCCCAACCTAGCTTGTCTATAACATCAGCAGCCCAAGTTATGTTTGTTTTTTCAAGACGACGCACAACTCAGTTCTTTTTTCTATAAGAATGCAAGACTGAACCTATGTTTTCCCTTCAATAATAGTATATATATATATCTTATTTTATTACACACACACATACACACACACACGCATATATATATATATAGGACAAATGTTTCCTATAATCAGTGGTAGTTACCACCATTTGCGTTTTGTATGTTGTATGTAGTATCTGTTGAAACTGAGAGTATGTACATGTAGTATGTAGTATATAACAATGATTAGATAGTATCTATACAAATTTTTAGGTAATATGTATCATTTTTTGAGTATGCTTTTTTTACGTACAAATATGTACGTATTTCACAAATATAACAAAAACTGAGTTTTTATAGACCTTCCCACTTCCTTTATTTTTTGTTTTCATTAATCCTATATCTGAATTTTCTTCCTCTTTCTTTTTCGATGTAAACTGAGTTTTTTCTCAGTACTTTTCCCTAGAACCAACTCAACTGTCCCACGTCTAGCCTAAATAATAATAATACCCCACGTCTTATTAACTCATCAAATTAAAATTATATTTTATTTCATAAATTGAAAGTTCTTACAAAATAATAATAATAATAATAATTTATATATAACTTGGCAAGCTAACTCCTAGTGATTGCATACATAAGCTTGCAAAGATTTTACTGACCAATATAATAATAGACGTGCAATCATGTGTTTATGTTTTTATAAGATTTCTCCGTCCAGCCCAACATGATCTTTTCACTCAGCCCAGCAAGTCGCGGATTTCGAGAAAATGCTTATGGGCTTTAAATTCTATCATATATATAAACGGACTGCATAGATGCTACATCATTGTTTCACCCAGCCCACCAAATGGACTAAAAAACAAATGGACTGGCTGACATGTGGGCCAGTAGGTCGAAGCCTAAGCAAGGCGTTGGATTTACATCCAACGGCCGGCATTCTTCTTCAATCTCTCGTCTTCTTTCCCCAACGCTGCCGGGACCGCCTGTTCCAGCCTCCAGCGTCCAGCGGCATTGTTTTGCGTGCCTCATAGTGAAACGTTACCCCGCTGACGGCCAGGCCATCCCTCCACTCCGCACCTCCTGTTATTCTCTGCCGAGTGTAGGCCCACGCCGCACCTGAACCAGTCAAGTTTGCCACTCCTCTCCGTCTGCGACTCCACTGCCGTGTCTTCCCCATCTCTGGGTCGTTCCAGTCTGGGGCCTCACCGTCATCCATCGCCTCGCTGCGCTCGGCGTGGCGTGGTCAACAAACGAGAGTCATCGGAAGAGGACTGTATGTGAGAGCCTGACGGCTGGGACCCACGAGGTCCATGGTTGCACGCAAGGAAAGTTCTTCCTTATTAAGCTATTTCCTCCCCCTGACAGTTGGGACCCACCGGCTGTATCTTTGCACGGAAGGAAGTGCCTCCTTGTTATGCAAAAAAAAATTCCTCCTGATGACAGCTGGGACCCGGCAGATTTGGTGGCTGACTTGTGGGCCTACTAAGCAAACATGTACGCAGGGCTTTGTCAACTTAATCAACAAATGATTCTAGTAGTTGGACCATTGGATGTTAATCCAACAGGCGTGCTCCTTCTTCAACCTCTGTTCTTGCTCCTGTATCCCGTGGGTGGCAGTGCTGCCGCGCACCCGAACCAGTCAAGTTTCCCACTCCTCTCCATCTGCGATTCCACTACCGCGTCTTCCGCATCCGGGTCATTCTAGTCTGGGGCCTCTACGTCGTCCACCGACCTTGGTGCGCTCGGCACGGTGTGGTCAACGTGGTCAACAAACGAGAGTCATCGGAAGCCTCACACCACAGCTGGACCAGTGAACCCTCGTACCCCTCTCCACGCGGGCTTCCACTGCCGCATCTTCCCCGGCTCAGCGCTGTCCCCTTCCTAGGCCTCGCCATTGTCTACCGCCCTAGTGCTCTCGGTGCAGCATGGTCAACGTGGTCAAGGAACGACTTTCATCGGAAGAGTACTATACGTGGAGAGGCTGACAACTAGGTCCATGGCGGCCGCAAGGAACTACCTCCTTATTACGCGCAAAATAATTATTCCTCCACCTGATAGTAGGGACCCACCGGACGGGCCACCGTATTTCACAAAAAAACGTTTCCCCCCTGACTGCTGGGACCCACCAGCTACATCTTCGCATGCAAGGAAGTGCCTGACAGTCGGGACCCACCTGGTCGAAGCGTATGTAGCGTTGTCATTCTGGTCGCGAACGTGTACGTACATACTGGTCGATGTAGAGGCGCACACGTGTCGTAGTAGAGGCGCGCACATAGCATGTACATGTACGTACAGCAGCTAGTGTGCAAGAAAGTAAATGCAGCCACGTACATACATACGGGCGGGGTCTCGAATGCCTACTCGGGCATACTTACGGCCAGGGCTCGTGTACATGGCTAGGTCGGAACGGAGAAACTGCATCGTCATATTCATGGGAAGGCAACGGAATGCGTCGTGTTCATCGGGAGGCAACGGAACGTGTGGGAGCCAACCGGCTTGGACGGAACAGCCGATGGAAATGAGGCCTGACGTACCGCAGAACGGAGGAAACGGCCTTGTGTTCGACCGTCCATGTTCGAAACGGGATCCTGTTCATTGGGAGGGGTCTGGCGTACCACAAAACGGAGGAAACGGACTTCTGTTAGACCTCCTATAGTCGAAACGGGGTCCTGTTGATCGGGACGGGTGTGGCGTACCACAAAACAGAGGAAACGGACTTGTGTTGGAGTGTTATGGTCAAAACGGGGGTCCTGTTCATCGGGAGGGGTGTGGCGTACCGCAAAACGGGACTCCACGGGATATTGTTCATCTCCACCGTCGACCTCCTCCAGCCTCCACGGGCTACTGTTCATCCACTATCGACCTCCTCCAGCCTCCACCTGCGACTGTTCATCCACGGACTCCTGTTCATCCAGCCTCCACCGCGTGCTACTCCACCGGCTATTGTTCAACCAGCCCTCTCCACAGGCTCCTGTTCAACCACCCCTTCACGGGCTACTGTTCATCCAGCCCTCCACTGGCTACTATTCAACCATCCCTCCACGGGGTCGTCCTGTTCATCCAGCCCTCCACGGGGTCCTGTTCATCCAGCCCCAACCGGCTCGATCGATCAGGGTCCTGTTCATCCAGAGGCAACACCACAGGGTCCTATTCATCCACCCCCACCGGGAACTGTTCAT
>NC_041387.1:178479302-178487273 GCF_002162155.2 Triticum dicoccoides | reverse complement strand
AGGCAGCATCGATCAGCTTCAGTTAGCAGCAGTAGCGAAGGAATCGCTCAATCAGGTTCAGTTAACAGCCATCGATCGATCGCTCGAGTTCAATAATGCGTAGCCTACAGTGCAATCACTCGGGTTCAGTAGGCGAACGCCTCGCTCGGGTTCAGTTAGAGCCTAGCGCCTCACACCCACGCGCGTGCGTGTACGAGAGAAACGCACAAACCTCCGTGCATCGCTCGGCCCGTCCACCCACTGTAACTGGGAACACCCCGAAATTTTCCTCACCCTCGCTTCTACCACGGTTTTTTCCGTCATGGACGGCCGAAAGAATGTCATGCAGCTGCGTCTCCGGCCCGCCCAGGACGAAAAGCCCATTTTTTGTCATGATTTTTTGTCATAGAAGTAGGATCCCTCCACATCTACGATGATACCGGGTTTTGTCACACTTATCATCATACAAGTGTCATAAGTATGACGGAAAAAAAATTCATTCGGCCCAAAATGTCATGGATGTGTCTTTTTTTGTAGTGTAGTGATGAGGGGATCAAGCATCAATATTCCACACCTTACACCCCTCAACAAAATGGTGTAGCAGAGAGGAAGAACCGGACGTTGATGG
The DNA here is from genome assembly GCF_002162155.2 of Triticum dicoccoides. Lineage (NCBI taxonomy): Eukaryota > Viridiplantae > Streptophyta > Magnoliopsida > Poales > Poaceae > Triticum > Triticum dicoccoides. The sequence goes on along the minus strand of NC_041387.1, from coordinate 178,486,666 downwards.
GCGCGTCAAGGACCATGATGGCGGAGTTCAAGTCTCCTAACAACTTTTGCGCCGAAGCCATCAACACCGCTTGATTATCCCTTTGACTCAACGCACGACAAGGGTTTACTCTTTGCTCCATGTGCTATGTTAGAGCAAATCAAGTCTCAGCACATACGATGGGCGGCACCTGGCCCCTACCCCCTCCCCATCTGCCTCGAGTTGCGTTCCCGACATCTACATCTTTAACCTGGCCACGGGGGGGTATGATGTTCAGTTTGTAATGTTACTGATGTAATTGGTGCCCCATCGAACTTGTGCTTTTGGGATTTGAACAAATCACACTAGACCCATACAATTTTTCAGGTCGCATGCAGGGTATAGGGGGCATGGTGTTCTCATCGAGCATGTCTCCCTCTTGCGGTTTATAGACGCTGCACATATCTATGGGCTCTCCGAGGTATATATATTATCCTTGACCGATAACAAGGGGGGGCACACAATCTATCCCTTTGACCCAACAACGAGAAGGGTTTGTCCATGATACTTTCCTATTGCTTTGTGTGCCATGTTAGACCAAATAAAGTTTGAGAGCATGCGTTGGACGACCCCCCCCCCCCGGTCGTCTCGAAGTTGGGAAACCGACATCGTACGTATTGAACTAGGCTTGGGGTCGGGTACGGTGTTCGGTTTGTACTATAGTTGGTGGCCCATCGAAGTTGTGCATTTGGGATTTAAACACATCACACACCATCGTACCCATACATATTTTCGGGCCGCATGTAGTGTATACGGGGTCTTCTGATCGACCATGGCTCCTTGTGCGTTTTTTTGTGAAGACACGCATAATTGTGGGCTTCCCGAGTGTATATATATCATCCCTTTGACCGATAACGAGGGGTATGTGTTGGCCATGAATGGATTCCTCCTAGTTCATGTTAGGGCCGGTCACTGTCACATGTCGTTCAACCAAAGCTTGAGCTCATGCGTTGTTAGGATTCCCTCCCACATGCTCGGATTGCTGTTTCGACCTACACATGTGTCCCTACGTAACTTGTCCTTAACTACCTGGCCTTAATGGTTGTTGTGAGGTAGGGACCACATCTAAATTGTACATTATTCTATATTGGAAACACAAATCACCCCTTCTAACGTACATCATTTTGGACCGCATGCAAGAGGTGTTGGGTTTGTGGTCCCTCTCGTGCGATTTTTTATGATGGTTCAATCTATTGGCCCAAGCGGTTTATCGACAACAATAGTTGTCGTTTGACCAAATGATAGATTCACTGGTCTGTCTTATAGTAGGTCATGGCGACATGCATGTATGACCAAACTGTCATTACGTGCATCCGAACCGTTGACACGAAGTGGGAGGTGTGTCAAGCACCCTAGCTAGATACGACATTATGTCATTATAGATATATTCAAGGGTGTTTTCGGGTTTGCGAGGCAGGTGCCACCAAAGTTGTGCATTGTGTATTTAAAGTTTTAAACAACACACCCTATGTTCCTACATATATTTGGCCACTTCCAAGTGGTTCTTGACTTCTGGCCCTTCTCATCCATCTTCGACGACACGCCCAATCATGGGCCCGCACGGTCAAAGTTGTGCATTGGAATTTTGAACATCACAAACCACCCTTTTCACTCATATATATTTGGGCCACATGCTGGTGTGGCTGTCTTCTGACCCTCTCTAACTTTTTTTGCTGCAAAGACTTTGATGACGCTCAACGGACACGGGTATAATGTCTTAACCGTGTGCGACGCAAGTGTGATGTGAATCACCACGACTGCACAAGCGCGAGCAAAGGTGGAGGTACTGGATCAATCGTGTGCGATGCAAGTGCGCACCATGAATGCGCAAGCGCGAGCAAAGGTGGAGGTACTAGCTTAACCGTGTGCGATGCAAGTACGCTATAAAATCACCACATTCGCAAGCTAAAGGCGTGTAGTTTATTTAGATTGAATTCCACGTCCGCGTCTAAAAATTAGGACGAACCGTGTGCGATAGACCAACTAGCTAGAAATCTAAAAACAAACTACCCGCCTTGAGCGTTGCAAAAATCGGCGGTTTTGCCACTTTTCCTTATTATCATACACGCATATTCTTATTGGACCGTGCGCGAGCTTGGGTACTCCCGCCCCGCATCAATTCCTTTACCCAAATATTAGTAGCCGCCGTACTTGAACCGTCGCCCACACTCCTCTAGCACCGATCTTATAGTAAAAATGCAGTAGTTGAGGCATTTGAACCGTCGCCCTCCCTCGTCCACCACCATCTCCACCCACCATTACTAAAATTTTCAGTAGCCGCGGCGTATCCTCAAACACCACCACCCCTCCACAGTCCCCCCACCTACCCCCCTCTCACCCTCGAACCTAGCTCGTCGCCGCCGCCGCCAACCCCCCACCTGTCTGCCCGTTCCTCCTAGGTTAGATAATAATGTCCAGGTTACCCAACGATTCCCATACCGTCGTCCCACTCCCTCGAGTCTTTAGATGAGGCTTGTGGTGTCCCTCCCCGCCATATCCACATCCCCTGCTACAGAATGTCACAACCTAAGCTCGACCACGTATCTCAAGGAGCCCGACGAGCGTTCAGCCAAGAAGAGGTTTATCATGGCCTCTCCGGTGGACGTTGGCGAGGTGGCCGCCGTTCGCCCCGACCTGCCGATCCCAGAGCAACACATCGCCGTGGAAGCCGGCGAGGACGTTGACTATGTTGCCATGTTGAAGGCTTCATGTCAGCGGACTAGCGTGTTACTGTATCTCGGGAAAGTTGGCTACGACATCAAGCTCGTCAACAGTGATGGCCTCACGCGGCCATGTCACAGGTTAAATTGTCCATCCCAACCCCTCTATTTCAACCACCGTCGATCTCTTCGACGGCCCTATCGCTGATCTCCTCCGCCACGCGGTCAAGGATTTGTGATCCTTGTACGCCATCGAGCCCATTTTGTCATTTCGGAAGGACACGTTCTACGATGGAGGCTTGGGATCCTCAATTGCCAAGTCAGATCTCATTGACCACGACCACGAGGAGGGCACCCACAAAGGTTCTTCCAAGGTGAAACAACCCATCTGTGACATCAGAAAGCGCACCATGGTTTTGTGCTCTTCCAACTGGAAGGATCCCGTCCATGACATGTGGGGCAACATCCTATCAGCAAATCTTACCTTTTTCTAGCTTCCAACCCGTACCCTTTATTGTAGTAGCATTTGCCTTGCGGTGTTTTAACTGTGCCGTGTTTAATTATTCAGTTATGCAAAAATGTATTATTCAATAGGGCTATGTGATGTTTAAGTATGAATTGTCCATTTCAGTTTCACGAATGGCTATATTTGGTCTTTTATAGTGAGTAGATGCCTTGTTCATATGTATTTGGTTGTTAGGTTGGTTGCAATGAGCATTTTTCCAGTTACTGAGCAGATGCCTTGTTTATATGTATTTGGTTCTTAGGTTGGTTGGAGTTAGCATTTGTCTATTTATCAAACAGATGCCTTGTTTATTTTATTTGGTTGTTAGGTTGTTTGCAGTGAGGATTTGTCCAGTTTTCAAGTAGATGCCTTGTTTATCTGTATTTCCTTGTTAGGTTGGTTGTAGTGAGCATTTGTCTAGTTTTCAAGCATATGCCATGTTTATCTGTATTTGCTTGTTAGGTTGGTTGCAGCGATACTCTGTCTAGTTTTCAATGGTTATATTTGGTTGTTATACTGATCATTTATGCCTTGTTTATTTCAGCCATTCACAATGTGATATTCATTATGTGCAAGTCGGAATTGTGCCACTCGACTGCATCAATACCAATTTGAACGGCTATATTTGGTTCTAGTTATGCCTGGTGTAGTTAACACATGCCCGTTATTTCAGTTTTACACATTTATCCAGTGTGATGTTTAAGCATTACCTATGGTCTATTCATTTTCAACAATACCAGTTTGAATTGCAATATTTGATGGATGCTAAGCCTGTTGTCGGTAACATTGCCTTCCATTTATATCTCCTTTAACAGCATGCTGAAACCAACACATTCAAGCTATCATTTGGAGATGATGTTGTTTACCTTTGCTATATTTGTTTGATGTTAAGGTTGTTGTACTTATCATGCATTTCCACTACTTATGGAGGACAACAACAAGAGTGGCCACCATTTTCCGCCGAGGTTAGTTTCATCCCTCGGCTTGTACTGACCCCGGCCTTCCATAATGTAGTGCATATAGATCCAGGCCTAGACACTTGTTAGCTTCTAATATTGACTTGTTGCTTGTAGGTACATATGCCATTGGCAATGATCCACGCATCGACCCTTTTTGCGTATGGGGCAATAAGATATTCATGAACAAGCATCAAGGGACGAAAGTGATAAGGATTATTCGCAAAAAAATATGAATGGTGGCAAGCAAATTATTTGTTTATGGTCTATCCAACATAACAGTGAGTTGTAGGATGGTAACTACAAACTCTACAACCTTCTCTTTTTACTGCCCATAATGAGTGGTTAGACAACAATGTCTCGATGTTTTTCGTTTGCAGTGGTTCCCGAAGCAGTTCACTCAAGATTACCTCGCAAGGTACATGATTGGTGGACACGCAATGAAGGTTAAAGTATTTCATCCAGACTACAATGAGCATCGAGAAGTCCTAATGAAGACAGTGAAGGATGGACGGGCAGCCATCACAAGGGGTTGTCCTAGAGTCGTGCGCTCATTACGCATGGAGGAGGGCACAATATGGGCATTTCGCGTCACCTTCTCTAGCAACCAGAATGTCTTTCGCCTCTCTCTTTACAGTCTTTAGTACAACTGTGGTTCAGCATTCTTTACTTGGTGCTTCTGCAGTTCTTCAGTATATGTACCTGTGCATTGAAGTATGCATTCATTGTTGAACCTATATTTGTAATAAACATGGTTGGATATGAAATAAGTGATTGCCTATTTTCAAATTCAAAACATGTGATTTTTAAATTAGGGATTACACTGCACACGGTTTGCGAAAGCGAAACGTCTGTAATAGACGTGGAGATCAGACACGTCTCTAGGATCCACTACATGTGCAATCAATCTCTACTGCACACACAATCAGCCAAGAAAAAATGTGTGCGATTAACAACAACATCGCACAAAGTCCTTTCTTATTAAATGTTTGCCATAGTCACCTTATCACACATGCTTCGTGATTATGGATTGTTTTTGATGTTGTGTGCATCGCAAACGTTTGGTCATAGAAGAACACGTGGGATAGGTTGATCATCCAACGCGGGTACGACGGATGAATCGTGTGGGATGTATTCAAGCTTCGCATATAGTTTTATAGCGACAATTGTGTGTGCTCTTACATCGAATCGCATAAAGCCGAGGAAAAGTAAATGTGTGTGATTGTCTGCTTCTATAATCCTGAATCATTTGTGATGGGTCATGCATCGTGAACATAGCACCACAGAATATCGACTACGATGGCAATCCGAGCATAAACGAGTTGCAAGGATGGAGCGTTTAGGATATTCAAGATATCAGAAACAGTTCAGTAGGGACAACTGTATGCATCAAGGCTCCCTATCCCCGATGGTTTCTGGTTTGTGTGGGAAGGACCCCCCCTATCGCAGTCACTCACTTGGCGACGGTTCGTAATGCCATTGCGGAAAGGGCTTAAAATCCGTTTGTATAGCACCTCGCTGTACCAGTGTAGCCAGGAGGCCAGATAGTTCGTCACAAGTATGATCTAGGTCGAGAGCACCTGGGCAGTCTCTCCTCTGTGTGGACCTTCTCAGATCCAAACATTAGCCGCCTAGATTGTCCAACCCCCTGTCAGCTCCAGCAACCAGACACGCCTGCATCTTGTATGGTCCATGGCCCTCTTCATTGGCACCAGGGTTCAAATCGTCCATCCACAGTGGACCCAGATTGTCCGACTATTCCAGCCACCCAACGCCCACACCAGCCCAAAGTTGAGTCCGCTCCGGGGGCAGGACTGTCTAGGCTGAATGGAGTCGGACTCTCTGGCTAGCTGCGTACGGATAGTCAACAGACCCTTGACCATGTATCTCTTTGTCCCACAAATCCGCTTTGTTACTAGACTAAATCATACACCTCCTTAGACCAAGGGTTAGCAAACCATAAACTAAGAACTTGAGAGAGATTTTGAAATCGCAAGTGCTCCCTAGGTGATTTTGGTAATTAATGTCAACAAATCTCTTGTTGGACTAATGCTTTTATCTAGTGTATGTGGAAAGGACAAGAGGACGTGGAGCCCCTTCAAGGTGCTAAGGACCTGCATTGGCTAAATCTCAAGACTCATCATCCTTGTTTTAGTGATCCAAGATCACATTGAGTCCATAGGAAAGCCAATACTATTAAAATGGGATGAGGTGTTTCTTAATGGCTTGCTTGCTCAAATGCTTAGTGATATTGCTGCAAAACCCTCAACCACTTCGTCCATCCAAGTATGTCAAAACCCTAAACTCCAACTCTGCCCCACCGATTCTTTCTATTTGGCACCACCCAGTTCATGTGACATAGCCATTGCCAGAAACCCTAGCAATTCGGTTTCACCGATACGGGTCTCGGTCTCACTGAGATGGCCTTGCCAACACTCTGTGACTTGTTGCATTTATTTTGGTCTCACCAAGTTATGCAATCGGTCTCACCGAGTTAGCTTGACATTCTCTCTGTTGCTTATTGCTTCACTTCGGTCCCACCTAGTTGATGCAATCGGTGCCACCGAGATGATGTTTGCCCTAAAGCCCTAGCACATCGGTCCAAACTGAGTTGTTCCAGTCGGTCCCATCGAGATTCCTAACGTTCACATTTTGAACTAATTGATCCCACCGAGTTTAACTATTCGGTCTCACCGAGATGGGTCAAATGTGTGTAACGGTTGGATTTTGTGTGGAGGCTATATATACTCTTCCACCCCCTTCTCCATTCGTGAGAGAGCCATCAGAACGCGCCTACACTTCAACCATACATTTTCTAAGAGATAAACACCTACTCATGTGTTGAGATCAAGATATTCCAATCCTACCTCAAGAATCTTGATTTCTAGCCTTCCCCAAGTTGCTTTCCACTCAAATCATCTTTCCACCATATCCAAGTCTGTGTGAGAGAGAGTTGAGACCATATACAAGATGTCGGTCTCCTATTGCTTTGTGTGCCATGTTAGACCAAATAAAGTTTGAGCGCATGCGTTGGACGACACCCCCCCCCCCCGGTCGTCTCGAAATTGGAAACCGACATCGTACGTATTGAACCAGGCTTGGGGTCGGGTACGGTGTTCGGTTTGTAATATAGTTGGTGGCCCATTGAAGTTGTGAATTTTTTGTGATGACACGCATATTTGTGGGCTCCCTGAGTGTATATATATCATCCCTTTGACCGATAAC
>NC_041387.1:178472576-178479143 GCF_002162155.2 Triticum dicoccoides | reverse complement strand
CTTTGTGTGCCATGTTAGACCAAATAAAGTTTGAGCGCATGCGTTGGACGACACCCCCCCCCCCGGTCGTCTCGAAATTGGAAACCGACATCGTACGTATTGAACCAGGCTTGGGGTCGGGTACGGTGTTCGGTTTGTAATATAGTTGGTGGCCCATTGAAGTTGTGAATTTTTTGTGATGACACGCATATTTGTGGGCTCCCTGAGTGTATATATATCATCCCTTTGACCGATAACGAGGGGTATGTGTTGGCCATGAATGGATTCCTCCTAGTTCATGTTAGGGCCGGTCATGGTCACATGTCGCTCAACCAAAGCTTGAGCTCATGCGTTGTTAGGATTCCCTCCCACATGCTCGGATTGCTGTTTCGACCTACACATGTGTCCTTACGTATCTTGTCCTTAACTACCTGGCCTTCATGGTTGTGGTGAGGTAGGCACCACATCTAAATTTTACATTATTACATATTGGAAACACACATCACCCCTTCCAACGTACATCATTTTGGGCCGCATGCAAGAGGTGCTGGGTTTGTGGTCCCTCTCGTGCGATTTTTTATGATGGTTCAATCTATTGGCCCAAGCGGTTTATCAACAACAATAGTTGTTGTTTGACCAAATGATAGATTCACTGGTCCATCTTATAGTAGGTCATGGTGACATGCATGTATGACCAAAGTATCATTACGTGCATCCGCCCCGTTGACACGAAGTGGGAGGTGGGTCAAGCACCCTAGCTAGTTACGACATTATGTCGTTATAGATATATTCAAGGGTGCTTTCGGGTTTGCGAGGCAGGTGCCACCAAAGTTGTGCATTGTGTATTTAAAGTTTTAAACAACACAACCTATGTCCCTACATATATTTGGCCACTTCCAAGTGGTTCTTGACTTCTGGCCCTTCTCATCCATCTTCGACGACATGCCCAATCGTGGGCCCGCACGGTCAAAATTGTGCATTGGAATTTTGAACATCACAAACCACCCTTTTCACTCATATATATTTGGGCCACATGCTGGTGTGGCTGTCTTCTGACCCTCTCTAATGTTTTTTTGCTGCAAAGACTTTGATGACGCTCAACGGACACGGGTATAATGTCTTAATCATGTGCGACGCAAGTGTGCTGTGAATCACCATGACTGCGCAAGCACGAGCAAAGGTGGAGGTACTGGCTCAACCGTGTGCGATGCAAGTGCGCACCACGAATGCGTAAGCGCGAGCAAAGGTGGAGGTACTAGCTTAACCGTGTGCGATGCAAGTACGCTATAAAATCACCACATGCGCAAGCTAAAGGCGGGTAGTTTATTTAGATTGAATTCCACGTCCGCATCTAAAAATTTGGACGAACCGTGTGCGATAGACCAGCTAGCTAGAAATCTAAAAACAAACTACCCGCCTTGAGCATTGCAAAAATCGGCGGTTTTGCCACTTTTCCTTATTATCATACATGCATATTCTTATTGGACCGTGGGCGATCTTGGGTACTCCCGCCCCGCATCAATTCCTTTACCCAAATTTTAGTAGCCGACGTACTTGAACTGTCGCCCACACTCCTCTAGCACTGACCTTATAGCAAAAATGCAGTAGTTGAGGCATTTGAACCATCGCCCTCCCTCGTCCACCACCACCTCCACCCACCATTACTAAAATTTTCAGTAGCCGCGGCGTATCCTCAAACACCACCACCCCTCCACAGTCCCCCCACCTACCCCCCCCCTCTCCCCCTCGAACCTAGCTCGCCGCCGCCGCCGCCAACCCCTACCGGTCTGCCCGTTCCTCCTAGGTTAGATAATAAAGTCCAGGTTACCCAAGGATTCCCATACCGTCATCCTACTCCCCTGAGTCTTTAGATGAGGCTTGTGGTGTCCCTCCCCGCCAGATCCACATCCCCTGCTCCAGAATGTCGCAACCTAAGCTCGACCACGTATCTCAGGGAGCCCGACGAGCGTTCGGCTAGGAAGAGGTTTATCATGGCCTCTCCGGTGGATGTTGGCAAGGTGGCCGCCGTTCACCCCGACCTGCCGATCCCAGAGCAACACATCACCGTGGAAGCCCGCGAAGACGTTGACTATGTTGCCATGCTGAGGGCTTCATGTCAGCGGACTAGCGTATTACTGTATCTTGGGAAAGTTGGCTACGACATCAAGCTCGTCAACAGCGATGGCCTCACGCGGGCCATGTCACAGGTTAAGTGGTCCATCCCCAACCCCTCTGGTTCAACCACCATCGATCTCTTCGACGGCCCTGTCGCTGATCTCCTCCGCCACGCGGTCAAGGATTTGTGATCCTTGTACGCCATCGAGCCCATTTTGTCATTTCGGAAGGACACATTCTACAACGGCGGCTTGGGATCCTCAATTGCCAAGTCAGATCTCATCGACCACGACCACGAGGAGGGCACCCACAAAGGTCCTTCCAAGGTGAAACAACCCATCTCTGACGTCAGAAAGCGCACCACGGGTTTGTGCTCTTCCAACTGGAAGGATCCCATCCATGACATGTGAGGCAACATCCTATCAGCAAATCTTACCTTTTTCTAGCTTGCCAACCTGTACCCTTTATTGTAGTAGCATTTGCCTTGCGGTGTTTTAACTGTGACGTGTTTAATTATTCAGTTATGCAAAAATGTATTATTCAATAGGGCTATGTGATGTTTAAGTATGAATTGTCCACTTCGGTTTCACGAATGGCTATATTTGTTTTTTTATAGTGAGTAGATGCCTTATTCATATGTATTTGGTTGTTAGGTTGGTTTCAATGAGCATTTTTTTCAGTTATTGAGCAGATGCCTTGTTTATATGTATTTGGTTCTTAGGTTGGTTGCAGTGAGCATTTTGTCTCGTTATCAAGCAGATGCCTTGTTTATCTGTATTTGGTTGTTAGGTTGTTTGCAGTGAGGATTTGTCCAGTTTTCAAGTAGATGCCTTGTTTATCTGTATTTCCTTGTTAGGTTGGTTGCAGTGAGCTTTTGTCTAGTTTTCAAGCATATGCCATGTTTATCTGTATTTGCTTGTTAGGTTGGTTGCAGCGAGACTCTGTCTAGTTTTCAATGGCTATATTTGGTTGTTATACTGATCATTTATGCCTTGTTTATTTCAGTCATTCACAATGTGATATTCATTATGTGCAAGTCAGAATTGTGCCGCTCGACTGCATCAATACCAGTTTGAACGGCTATATTTGGTTCTAGTTATGCCTGGTGTAGTTAACACATGCCCTTTATTTCAGTTTTACACATTTATCCAGTGTGATGTTTAAGCATTACCTACATTCTATTCATTTTCAACAATACCGGTTTGAATTGCAATATTTGATGGTTATTAAGACTGTTGTCGGTAACATTGCCTTACATTTCTATCTGCTTTAACAGCATGCTGAAACCAACACATTCAAGCTACCATTTGGAGATGATGTTGTTTACCTTTGCTATATTTGTTTGATGTTAAGGTTGTTGTACTTATCATGCATTTCCACTAGTTATGGAGGACAACAACGGGAGTGGCCACCATTTTCCGCCGAGGTTAGTTTCATCCCTCGGCTTGTACTCCCCCCGTTGTTCCATAATGTAGTGCATATAGATCGAGGCCTAGACACTTGTTAGCTTCTAATATTGACTTGTTGCTTGTAGGTACATATGTCATTGGCAAGGATCCACGCATCGACCCTTTTTAGGTATGGGGCAATAAGATATTCATGAACAAGCATCAAGTGAGGGAAGTGATAAGGATTATTAGCAAAAACATATGAATGGTGGCAAGCAAATTATTTGTTTATGCTCTATCCAACATAACAGTGAGTTGTGGGATGGTAACTACAAACTCTGCAACCTTCTCTTTTTACTGCCCATAATGAGTTGTTAGACAACAATGTCTGTATGTTTTTCGTTTGCAGTGGTTCCCGAAGCAGTTCACTCAAGATTACCTCGCAAAGTACATGATTGGTGGACACGCAATGAAGGTTAAAGTATTTCATCCAGACTACAATGAGCATCGAGAAGTCCTAATGAAGACAGTGAAGGATGGACGGGCATCCATCACAAGGGGTTGTCCTAGAGTCATGCGCTCATTATGCATGGAGGAGGGCACAATATGGGCATTCCGCTTCACCTTCTCTAGCAACCAGAATGTCTTTCGCCTCTCTCTTCACAGTCTTTAGTACAACTATGGTTCATCATTCTTTACTTGGTGCTTCTGCAGTTCTTCAGTATATGTACATGTGCATGGAATTATGCATTCGTGGTTGAACCTATATTTGTAATAAACATGGTTGGATATGAAATAAGTGATTGCCTATTTTCAAATTCAAAACATGTGATTTTTAAATTAGGGATTACACTGCACACGGTTTGCGAAAGTGAAATGTCTGCGGTAGACGTGGAGATCACACACGTCTCTAGGATCCACTACATGTGCAATCAATCTCTACTACACACACGATCAGCCAAGAAAAATGTGTGCGATTAACAACAACATCGCACACAGTTCTTTCTTATTAAATGTTTGCCATAGTCACCTTATCACACATGCTTCGCGATTATGGATTGTTTGTGATGTTGTGCGCATCGCAAACGTTTGGTCACAGAAGAACGCGTGGGATAGGTCGATCATCCAACGCGGGTACGACGGATGAATCGTGTGGGATGTATTCAAGCTTCGCATATAGTTTTATAGCGACAATTGTGTGTGCTCTTACATCGAATCGCATACAGCCGAGGAAAAGTAAATGTGTGTGATTGTCTGCTTCTATAATCCTGAATCGTTTGTGATGGGTCATGCATCGTAAACGTAGCACCACAGAATACCGACTGCGATGGCAATCCGAGCATAAACGAGTTGCAAGGATGGAGCATTTCAGATATTCAAGATATCAGAAACAGTTCAGTAGGGACAACTATATGCATCAAGGCTTCCTATCCCCGATGGTTTCTGGTTTGTGTGGGAAGGACCCCCCTATCGCAGTCACACACTTGGTGATGGTTTGAAATGCCATTGTGGAAAGGGGTTAAAAACCGTTTGTATAGCACCTCATTGTACCAGTGTAGCCAGGAGGCCAGATAGTTCGGCACATGTATGATCTAGGTCGAGAGCACCTGGGCAGTCTCTCCTCTGTGTGGACCTTCTCACATCCAAACATTAGCCGCCTGGATTGTCCAACCCCCCGTCAGCTCCAGCAACCAGACACGCCTGCATCTTGTATGGTCCCTGGCGCTCTTCATTGGCACCAGGGGTCAAATCGTCCATCCACAATGGACCCGGATTGTCCGACTATGCCAGCCACCCAATGCCCACACCATCCCAAAGTTGAGTCCGCTCCAGGGGCTGGACTGTCTGGGCTGAATGGAGTCGGACTCTCTGGCTAGCTGCGTACGGATAGTCAACAGACCCCTGACCATGTATCTCTTTGTCCCACAAATCCGCTTTGTTACTAGACTAAATCGTACACCTCCTTAGACCAAGGGTTAGCAAACCATAAACTAAGAACTTGAGAGAGATTTTGAAATCACAAGTGCTCCCTAGGTGATTTTGGTAATTAATGTCAACATATCTCTTGTTGGACTAATGCTTTTATCTAGTGTATTTCAGACAAGTTCAACAATGGTGTGGAAAGGACAAGAGGACGTGGAGCCCCTTCAAGGTGCTAAGGACATGCATTGGCTAAATCTCAAGACTCTTCATCCTTGTTTTAGTGATCCAAGATCACATTTAGTCCATAGGAAAGCCAATACTATTAAAATGGGATGAGGTGTTTCTTAATGGCTTACTTGCTCAAATGCTTAGTGATATTGCTGCAAAACCCTCAACCACTTTCTCCATCCAAATATGTCAAAACCCTAAACTCCAACTCCGCCCCACCGATTCTTTCTATCCGGCGCCACCGAGTTCATGTGACATAGCCATTGCCAGAAAACCTAGCAATTCGGTTTCACCGATACGGGTCCTCGGTCTCACCGAGATGGCCTTGCCAACACTCTGTGACTTGTTGCATTTATTTCGGTCTCACCAAGTTATGCAATCGGTCTCACCGAGTTAGCTTGACATTCTCTCTGTTGCTTATTGCTTCACTTTGGTCCCACCTAGTTGATGCAATCGGTGCCACCGAGATGATGTTTGCCCTAAAGCCCTAGCACATCGGTCCCAACTGAGTTGTTCCAGTCGGTCCCATCGAGATTCCTAACATTCATATTTTGAACTAATTGGTCCCACCGAGTTTAACTATTCGGTCTCACCGAGATGGGTCAAATGTGTGTAACAGTTGGATTTTGTGTGGAGGCTATATATACTCTTCCACCCCCTTCTCCATTCTCGAGAGAGCCATCAGAACATGCCTACACTTCAACCATACATTTTCTGAGAGATAAACACCTACTCATGTGTTGAGATTAAGATATTCCAATCCTACCACAAGAATCTTGATTTCTAGCCTTCCCCAAGTTGCTTTCCACTCAAATCATCTTTCCACCATATCCAAGTCTGTGTGAGAGAGACTTGAGACCATATACAAGATATCGGTCTCCTATTGCTTTGTGTGCCATGTTAGACCAAATAAAGTTTGAGCGCATGCGTTGGA
>NC_041387.1:178452961-178472203 GCF_002162155.2 Triticum dicoccoides | reverse complement strand
CGGTCGTCTCAAAGTTGGGAAACCGACATTGTACATATTGAACCAGGCTTGGGGTCGAGTACGGTGTTCGGTTTGTAATATAGTTGGTGGCCCATCGAAGTTGTGCATTTGGGATTTAAACACATCACACACCACCGTACCCATACATATTTTCGGGCCGCATGTAGTGTATACGGGGTCTTCTGATCGACCATGTCTCCTTGTGCGGTTTTTTGTGACGACACGCATATTTGTGGGCTCCCCGAGTGTATATATATCATCCCTTTGACCGGTAACGAGGGGTATGTGTTGGCCATGAATGGATTCCTCCTAGTTCATGTTAGGGCCGATCACCGTCACATGTCGCTCAACCAAAGCTTGAGCTCATGCGTTGTTAGGATTCCCTCCCACATGCTCGGATTGCTGTTTTGACCTACACATGTGTCCCTACGTATCTTGTCCTTAACTACCTTGCCTTCATGGTTGTTGTGAGGTAGGCACCACATCTAAATTGTACATTATTCTATATTGGAAACACACATCACCCCTTCCAACGTACATCATTTTGGGCCGCATGCAAGAGGTGCTGGGTTTGTGGTCCCTCTCGTGCGATTTTTTATGATGGTTCAATCTATTGGCCCAAGCGGTTTATCGACAACAACAATTGTTGTTTGACCAAATGATAGATTCACTGGTCCGTCTTATAGTAGGTCATGGCGACATGCATGTATGACCAAAGTATCATTACGTGCATCCGCCCCGTTGACACGAAGTGGAAGGTGGGTCAAGCACCCTAGCTAGTTACAACATTATGTCATTATAGATATATTCAAGGGTGCTTTCGGGTTTGCGAGGCAGGTGCCACCAAAGTTGTGCATTGTGTATTTAAAGTTTTAGAAACACACCCTATGTTCCTTCATATTTTTGGCCACTTCCAAGTGGTTCTTGACTTCTGGCCCTTCTCATCCATCTTCGACGACACGCCCAATCGTGGGCCCGCGCGGTCAAAGTTGTTCATTGGAATTTTGAACATCACAAACCACCCTTTTCACTCATATATATTTGGGCAACATGCTGGTGTGGCTGTCTTCTGACCCTTTCTAACGTTTTTTTGCTGCAAAGACTTTGATGACACTCAACGGACACGGGTATAATGTCTTAACCGTGTGCGACGCAAGTGTGTTGTGAATCACCACGACTACGCAAGCGCGAGCAAAGGTGGAGGTACTGGCTCAACCATGTGCGATGCACGTGCGCACCACGAATGCGCAAGCGTGAGCAAAGGTGGAGGTACTAGCTTAACCGTGTGCGGTGCAAGTACGCTATAAAATCACCACATGCGCAAGCTAAAGGCGGGTAGTTTATTTAGATTGAATTCCACGTCCGCGTCTAAAAATTAGGACGAACCGTGTGCGATAGACCAGCTAGCTAGAAATCTAAAAACAAACTACCCGTCTTGAGCGTTGCAAAAATCGGCGGTTTTGCCACTTTTCCTTATTATCATACACGCATATTCTTATTGGACCATGCACGATCTTAGGTACTCCCGCCCCGCATCAATTCCTTTACCCAAATTTTAGTAGCCGCCGTACTTGAACCATTGCCCACACTCCTCTAGCACCGACCTTATAGTAAAAATGCAGTAGTTGAGGCATTTGAACCGTTGCCCTCCCTCGTCCACCACCATCTCCACCCACCATTACTAAAAATTTCAGTAGCCGCGGCGTATCCTCAAACACCACCACCCCTCCATAGTCCCCCACCTACCCCCGTCTCCCCCTCGAACCCTAGCTCGCCGCCGCCGCCAACCCCTACTGGTTGCCCGTTCCTCCTAGGTTAGATAATAAAGTCCAGGTTACCCAACGATTCCCATACCGTCGTCCCACTCCCATGAGTCTTTAGATGAGGCTTGTGGTGTCCCTCTCCGCTAGATCCACACCCCCTGCTCCAGAATGTCGCAGCCTAAGCTCGACCACGTATCTAAGGGAGCCCGATGAGTGTTCGGCCAAGAAGAGGTTTATCATGGCCTCTTTGGTGGACGTTGGCGAGGTGGCCGCCGTTCGCCCCGACTTGCCGATCCCAGAGCAACACATCGGCGTGGAAGCCCGCGAAGACGTTGACTATGTTGCCATGCTGAAGGCTTCATGTCAGCGGACTAGCGTATTACTGTATCTTGGGAAAGTTGGCTACGACATCAAGCTCGTCAACAACGATGGCCTCACGCGGGCCATGTCACAGGTTAAGTGGTCCATCCCCAACCCCTCTGGTTCAACCACCATCGATCTCTTCGACGGCCTTGCCGCCGATCTCCTCCGCCACGCGATCAAGGATTTGTGATCCTTGTACGCCATCGAGCCCATTTTGTCATTTCGGAAGGACACATTCTACAACGGCGGCTTGGGATCCTCAATTGCCAAGTCAGATCTCATCGACCACGACCATGAGGAGGGCACCCACAAAGGTTCTTCCAAGGTGAAACAACCCATCTATGACGTCAGAAAGCGCACCATGGGTTTGTGCTCTTCCAACAGGAAGGATCCCGTCCATGACATGTGAGGCAACATCCTATCAGCAAATCTTACCTTTTTCTAGCTTGCCAACCCATACCCTTTATTGTAGTAGCATTTGCCTTGCAGTGTTTTAACTGTGTCGTGTTTAATTATTCAGTTATGCAAAAATGTATTATTCAATAGGGCTATGTGATGTTTAAGTATGAATTGTCCACTTTAGTTTCACGAATGGCTATATTTGGTTTTTTATAGTGAGTAGATGCCTTGTTCATATGTATTTGGTTGTTAGGTTGGTTGCAATGAGCATTTTTCCAGTTATTGAGCAGATGCCTTGTTTATATGTATTTGGTTCTTAGGTTGGTTGCAGTGAGCATTTGTCTAGTTATCAATCAGATGCCTTGTTTATCTGTATTTGGTTGTTAGGTTGTTTGCAGTGAGGATTTGTCCAGTTTTCAAGTAGATGCCTTGTTTATCTGTATTTCCTTGTTAGGTTGGTTGCAGTGAGCATTTGTCTAGTTTTCAAGCATATGCCATGTTTATCTGTATTTGCTTGTTAGGTTGGTTGCAGCAAGACTCTGTCTAGTTTTCAATGGCTATATTTGGTTGTTATACTGATCATTTATGCCTTGTTTATTTCAGTCATTCACAATGTGATATTCATTATGTGCAAGTCGGAATTGTGCCGCTCGACTGCATCAATACCAGTTTGAACGGCTATATTTGGTTCTAGTTATGCCTGGTGTAGTTAACACATGCCCTTTATTTCAGTTTTACACATTTATCCAGTGTGATGTTTAAGCATTACCTACATTCTATTCATTTTCAACAATACCAGTTTGAATTGCAATATTTGATGGACGTTAAGCCTGTTGTCAGTAACATTGCCTTCCATTTATATCTGCTTTAACAGCATGCTGAAACTAACACATTCAAGCTATCATTTGGAGATGATGTTGTTTACCTTTGCTATATTTGTTTGATGTTAAGGTTGTTGTACTTATCATGCCTTTCCACTACTTATGCAGGACAACAACAGGAGTGGCCACCATTTTCTGCCGAGGTTAGTTTCATCCCTCGGCCTGTACTCCCCCCGTCGTTCCATAATGTAGTGCATATAGATCCAGGCCTAGACACTTGTTAGCTTCTAATATTGACTTGTTGCTTGTAGGTACATATGCCATTGGCAAGGATCCACGCATCGACCCTTTTTAGGTATGGGGCAATAAGATATTCATGAACAAGCATCAAGTGAGGAAAGTGATAAGGATTATTAGCAAAAAGATATGAATGGTGGCAAGCAAATTATTTGTTTATGGTCTATCCAACATAACAGTTAGTTGTAGGATGGTAACTACAAACTCTGCAACCTTCTCTTTTTACTACCCATAATGAGTTGTTAGACAATAATGTCTGAATGTTTTTTGTTTGCAGTGGTTCCCAAAGCAGTTCACTCAAGATTACCTCGCAAAGTACATGATTGGTGGACACGCAATGAAGGTTAAACTATTTCATCCAGACTACAATGAGCAACGAGAAGTCCTAATGAAGACAGTGAAGGATGGACGGGAAGCCATCACAAGGGGTTTGTCTAGAGTCGTGCGCTCATTACGCATGGAGGAGGGCACAATATGGGCATTCCGCTTCACCTTCTCTAGCAACCAGAATGTCTTTCGCCTCTCTCTTACAGTCTTTAGTACAATTGTGGTTCATCATTCTTTACTTGGTGCTTCTGCAGTTCTTCAGTATATGTACATGTGCATCGAATTATGCATTCGTGGTTGAACCTATATTTGTAATAAACATGGTTGGATGTGAAATAAGTGATTGCCTATTTTCAAATTCAAAACATGTGATTTTAAATTAGGGATTACACTCCACACGGTTTGCGAAAGCGAAACGTCTGCGATAGACGTGGAGATCAGACACGTCTCTAGGATCCACTACATGTGCAATCAATCTCTACTGCACACACGACCAGCCAAGAAAAAATGTGTGCGATTAACAACAACATCGCACACAGTTCTTTCTTATTAAATGTTTGCCATAGTCACCTTATCACACATGCTTCGTGATTATGGATTATTTATGATGTTGTGCGCGTCGCAAACGTTTGGTCATAGAAGAACGCGTGGGATAGGTCGATCATCCGACGCGGGTACGACGGATGGATCGTGTGGGATGTATTCAAGCTTCGCATATAGTTTTATAGCGACAACTGTGTGTGCTCTTACATCGAATCGCATACAGTCGAGGAAAAGTAAATGTTTGTGATTGTCTGCTTCTATAATCCTGAATTGTTTGTGATGGGTCATGCATCGTAAATGTAGCACCACAGAATACCGACTGCGATGGCAATCCGAGCATAAACGAGTTGCAAGGATGGAGCATTTCGGATATTCAAGATATTAGAAATAGTTCAGTAGGGACAACTGTATGCATCAAGGCTCCCTATCCCCGATGGTTTCAGGTTTGTGTGGGAAGGACCCCCCTATCGCAGTCACTCACTTAGCGACGGTTCGAAATGCCATTGCGGAAATGGGTTAAAAACCATTTGTATAGCACCTCGCTGTACAAGTGTAGCTAGGAGGCCAGATAGTTCGGCACATGTATGATCTAGGTCGAGAGCACCTGGGCAGTCTCTCCTCTGTGTGGACCTTCTCACATCCAAACATTAGCCGCCTGGATTGTCCAACCCCCCGTCAGCTCCAACAACCAGACACGCCTGCATCTTGTATGGTCCCTGGCGCTCTTCATTGGCACTAGGGGTCAAATCGTCCATCCATAATGGACCCGGATTGTCTGACTATGCCAGCCACCCAACACCCACACCGGCCCAAAGTTGAGTCCGCTCCGGGGGGCAGGACTGTCTGGGCTGAATGGAGTCGGACTCTCTGGATAGCTGCGTACGGATAGTCAACAGACCCCTGACCATGTATCTCTTTGTCCCACGAATCCGCTTTGTTACTAGACTAAACCGTACACCTCCTTAGACCAAGGGTTAGCAAATCATAAACTAAGAACTTGAGAGAGATTTTGTAATCACAAGTGCTCCCTGGGTGATTTTGGTAATTAATGCCAACATATCTCTTGTTGGACTAATGCTTTTATCTAGTGTATTTCAGACAAGTTCAACAATGGTGTGGAAAGGACAAGAGGACGTGGAGCCCCTTCAAGGTGCTAAGGACCTACATTGGCTAAATCTCAAGATTCTTCATCCTTATTTTAGTGATCCAAGATCACAATGAGTCCATAGGAAAGCCAATACTTTTAAAATGGGATGAGGTGTTTCTTAATGGCTTGCTTGCTCAAATGCTTAGTGATATTGCTGCAAAACCCTCAACCACTTTCTCCATCCAAATATGTCAAAACCCTAAACTCCAACTCCGCCCCACCGATTCTTTCTATTCGGCGCCACCGAGTTCATGTGACATAGCCATTGCCAGAAACCCTAGCAATTCGGTTTCACCGATACGGGTCTCGGTCTCACCGAGATGGCCTTGCCAACACTCTGTGACTTGTTGCATTTATTTCGGTCTCACCAAGTTATGCAATCGGTCTCATCGAGTTAGCTTGACATTCTCTCTGTTGCTTATTGCTTCACTTCGGTCCCACCTAGTTGATGCAATCGGTGCCACCGAGATGATGTTTGCCCTAAAGCCCTAGCACATCGGTCCCAACTGAGTTGTTCCAGTCGGTCCCATCGAGATTCCTAACGTTCACATTTTGAACTAATTGGTGTTGGAAATATGCCCCAGAGGCAATAATAAAAGTATTATTATTATATTTCCTTGTTCATGATAATTGTCTTTTATTCATGCTATAATTGTATTATCCGGAAATCGTAATACATGTGTGAATACATAGACCACAATACGTCCCCGGTAAGCCTCTAGTTGACTAGCTCGTTGGTCAACAGATAGTCATGGTTTCCTGACTATGGACATTAGATGTCGTTGACAACGGGATCACATCATTAGGAGAATGATGTGATGGACAAGACCCATTCCTAAGCATAGCACAAGATCGTGTAGTTTGTTTTGCTAGAGCTTTTCCAATGTCAAGTATCTCTTCCTTAGACCATGAGATCGTGTAACTCCCGGATACCGTAGGAGTGCTTTGGGTGTACCAAACGTCACAACGTAACTGGGTGACTATAAAGGTGCACTACAGGTATCTCCAAAAGTGTCTGTTGGGTTGACACGGATCGAGACTGGGATTTGTCACTCCGTATGACGGAGAGGTATCACTGGGCCCACTCGGTAGTGCATCATCATAATGAGCTCAAAGTGACCAAGTGTCTGGTCACGGGATCATGCATTACGGTACGAGTAAAGTGACTTGTCGGTAACGAGACTGAACGAGGTATTGGGATACCGACGATCGAGTCTCGGGCAAGTAACATACCGTCTGACAAAGGGAATTGTATACGGGGTTGCTTGAACCCTCGACATCGTGGTTCATCCGATGAGATCATCGAGGAGTATGTGGGAGCCAACATGGGTATCCAGATCCCGCTGTTGGTTATTGACCGGAGAGCCGTCTCGGTCATGTCTGCATGTCTCCCGAACCCGTAGGGTCTACACACTTAAGGTTCGGTGATGCTAGGGTTGTATGAATATGAGTATGCAGCAAACCGAATGTTGTTCGGAGTCCCGGATGAGATCCCGGACGTCGCGAGGAGTTCCGGAATGGTCCGGAGGTAAAGAAAACTATATAGGAAGTGCTGTTTCGGCCATCGGGAAAGTTTCGAGGTCACCCGGTATTGTACCGGGACCACCGGAAGGGTCCCGAGGGTTCACCGGGTAGGGCCACCTATCCCGGAGGGCCCCGTGGGCTGAAGTGGGAGGGGAACCAGCCCTTAGTGGGTTGGTGCGCCCCCCCTTGGGCCCCCCCTGCGCCTAGGGTTGGAAACCCTAGGTGGGGGGGGGGGCACTCCACCCCCCTTGGCCGCCGCCCCCCCTTGGGAGATTGATCTCCCAGGGCCGGCGCCCCCCTGGGGGCCTATATAAAGGAGGGCAGGGGGGAGGGCAGCCGCACCCAAGTCTTGGCGCCTCCCTCCCCCTGCTACGCCTCGTCCTCCTCCCGCAGCAGCTTGGCGAAGCCCTGCCGGAGTTCTGCTGCATCCACCACCACGCCGTCGTGCTGCTGGATCATCATCAACCTCTCCTTCCCCCTTGCTGGATCAAGACAGAGGAGACGTCACGCTGATCGTACGTGTGTTGAACGCGGAGGTGCCGTCCGTTCGGCGCTAGGATCTCCGGTGATAGGATCACGACGAGAATGACTACTTCAACCCCGTTCTTTTGAACGCTTCCGCTCGCGATCTACAAAGTGGTATGTAGATGCATATCCCCTTTCACTCGTTGCTTAGATGAACTCATAGATGGATCTTGGTGAAACCGTAGAATTTTTTTTATTTTCTGCAACGTTCCCCAACAGTGGCATCATGAGCTAGGTCTATGCGTAGTTCTCTATTGCACGAGTAGAACACAATTTTGTTGTGGGCGTAGATCTTGTCAACTTGCTTGCCGCTACTAGTCTTTTCTTGCTTCAGCGGTATTGTGGGATGAAGCGGCCCGGACCGACCTTACACGTACACTTACGTGAGACAGGTTCCACCGACTGACATGCACTAGTTGCATAAGGTGGCTAGCGGGTGTCTGTCTCTCCTACTTTAGTTGGAGCGGATTAGATGAAAAGGGTCCTTATGAAGGGTAAATAGAAGTTGACAAAATCACGTTCTGGTTATTCGTAGGTAAGAAAACGTTCTTGCTAGAACCCAATTGCAGCCACGTAAAAGATGCAACAACAATTAGAGGACGTCTAACTTGTTTTTGCAGCAATTGTCATGTGATGTGATATGGCCAGAAGTTGTGATGAATGATGAATGATATATTGTGATGTATGAGATCATGTTCTTGTAATAGGAATCACGACTTGCATGTCGATGAGTATGACAACCGGCAGGAGCCATAGGAGTTGTCTTTATTTTTGTATGACCTGTGTGTCATTGAAGAATACCATGTAAATTACTTTACTTTATTGCTAAACGCGTTAGCCATAGAAGTAGAAGTAGTCGTTGGCGTGACAACTTCATGAAGACACAATGATGGAGATCATGATGATGGAGATCATGGTGTCATGCCGGTGACGAAGATGATCATGGAGCCCCGAAGATGGAGATCGAAGGAGCAATATGATATTGGCCATATCATGTCACTACTTTATATAATTGCATGTGATGTTTATTATGTTTATGCATCTTGTTTACTTAGAACGGCGGTAGTAAATAATATGATCACTTATAATAATTTCAAGAAAGTGTTCCCCCTAACTGTGCACCGTTGCTAAAGTTCGTCGTTTCGAAGCACCACGTGATGATCGGGTGTGATAGATCCTTACGTTCACATACAACGGGTGTAAGACAGATTTACACATGCAGAACACTTAGGGTTAACTTGACGAGCCTAGCATGTACAGACATGGCCTCGGAACACAGAGACCGAAAGGTCGAACATGAGTCGTATGGAAGATACGATCAACATGGAGATGTTCACTGATGATGACTAGTCCGTCTCACGTGATGATCGGACACGGCCTAGTCGACTCGGATCGTGTAACACTTAGATGACTAGAGGGATGTCTAATCTGAGTGGGAGTTCATTAAATAATTTGATTAGATGAACTTAATTATCATGAACTTAGTCTAAAAACTTTTGCAAAATATGTCTTGTAGATCAAATGGCCAACGCTCATGTCAACATGAACTTCAATGCGTTCCTAGAGAAAACCAAGCTGAAAGATGATGGCAGCAACTATTCAGACTGGGTCCGGAACCTGAGGATCATCCTCATAGCAGCCAAGAAAGATTATGTCCTAGATGCACCGCTAGGTGAAGCACCCATCCCAGAGAACCAAGACGTTATGAACACTTGGCAATCACATGCTGATGATTACTCCCTCGTTCAGTGCGGCATGCTTTACAACTTAGAACCGGGGCTCCAAAAGTGTTTTGAGAAGCACGGAGCATATGAGATGTTCGAGGAGCTGAAAATGGTTTTCCAAGCTCATGCCCGGGTCGAGAGATATGAAGTCTCCGACAAGTTCTATAGTTGTAAGATGGAGGAAAACAGTTCTGTCAGTGAGCACATACTCAAAATGTCTGGGTTGCACAACCGCCTGTCCCAGCTGGAGATCAACCTCCCGGACGAGGCGGTCATTGACAGAATCCTTCAGTCGCTCCCACCGAGCTACAAGAGCTTTGTGTTGAACTACAATATGCAGGGGATGGTGAAGACCATTCCTGAAGTATTCTCAATGCTGAAGTCAGCAGAGGTTGAAATCAAGAAAGAACATCAAGTGTTGATGGTCAATAAGACCACTAAGTTCAAGAAGGGCAAGGGTAAGAAGAACTTCAAGAAGGACGGCAAAGATGTTGCCTCACCCGGTAAGCCAGTTGCCGGGAAGAAGTCAAAGAATGGCCCCAAGCCTGAGACCGAGTGCTTTTATTGCAAGGGGAAGGGTCACTGGAAGCGGAACTGCCCCAAATACTTAGCGGACAAGAAGGCCGGCAACACTAAAGGTATATTTGATATACATGTAATTGATGTGTACCTTACCAGTACTCGTAGTAACTCCTGGGTATTTGATACCGGTGTCGTTGCTCACATTTGTAACTCACAGCAGGAGCTGCGGAATAAGCGGAGACTGGCGAAGGACAAGGTGACGATGCGCGTCGGGAATGGTTCCAAGGTCGATGTGATCGCCGTCGGCACGCTACCTCTACATTTACCCACGGGATTAGTTATGAACCTCAATAATTGTTATTTAGTGCCAAGTTTGAGCATGAACATTGTATCTGGATCTCGTTTGATACGAGATGGCTACTCATTTAAATCCAAGAATAATGGTTGTTCTATTTATATGAGAGATATGTTTTATGGTCATGCCCCGATGGTCAATGGTTTATTCTTAATGAATCTCGAACGTAATGTTACACATATTCATAGCGTGAATACCAAAAGATGTAAAGTTGATAACGATAGTCCCACATACTTGTGGCACTGCCGCCTTGGTCACATTGGTGTCAAGCGCATGAAGAAGCTCCATGCTGATGGACTTTTAGAGTCTCTCGATTTTGAATCATTTGACACATGCGAACCATGCCTCATGGGCAAAATGACCAAGACTGCGTTCTCCGGAACAATGGAGCGAGCAACCAACTTGTTGGAAATCATACATACCGTTGTGTGTGGTCCAATGAGCGTTGAGGCTCAAGGAGGATATCGTTATGTTCTCACTCTCACTGATGACTTGAGTAGATATGGGTATGTCTACTTGATGAAACACAAGTCTGAGACCTTTGAAAAGTTCAAGGAATTTCAGAATGAAGTAGAGAATCAACGTGACCGAAAGATAAAATTCTTACGATCGGATCATGGAGGAGAATATTTAAGTCACGAATTTGGTACACACTTAAGAAAATGTGGAATCGTTTCACAACTCAAGCCGCCTGGAACACCTCAGCGCAACGGTGTGTCCGAACGTCGTAATCGCACTCTATTGGATATGGTGCGATCTATGATGTCTCTTACCGATTTATCACTATCATTTTGGGGATACGCTCTAGAGACAACTACATTCACTTTAAATAGGGCACCGTCTAAATCCGTTGGGACGACACCGTATGAATTATGGTTTGGGAAGAAACCTAAGCTGTCGTTTCTAAAAGTTTGGGGATGCGATGCTTATGTCAAGAAACTTCAACCTGAAAAGCTCGAACCCAAGTCGGAAAAATGCGTCTTCATAGGATACCCTAAGGAAACCATTGGGTATACCTTCTACTTAAGATCCGAGGGCAAGATATTTATTGCCAAGAACGGATCCTTTCTGGAAAAAGAGTTTCTCTCAAAAGGAGTAAGTGGGAGGAAAGTAGAACTCGATGAAGTACTACCTCTTGAACCGGAAAGTAGTGCAGCTCAGGAAAATGTTCCTGTGGTGCCTACACCGACTGGAGAGGAAATTAATGATGATGATCAAGGTACTTCTGATCAAGTTGCTACTGACTTCGTAGGTCCACAAGGACACGTTCCACACCAGAGTGGTATGGCAACCCTGTCCTGGAAATCATGTTGTTAGACAACTATGAACCTTCGAACTATGAAGAAGCGATGGCGGGCCCAGATTCCAACAAATGGCTTGAAGCCATGCAATCCGAGATAGAATCCATGTATGAAAACAAAGTATGGACTTTGACTGACTTGCCCGATGATCGGCGAGCAATAGAAAACAAATGGATCTTTAAGAAGAAGATGGACGCGGATGGTAATGTAACCATCTATACAGCTCGACTTGTCACTAAGGGTTATCGGCAAGTTCAAGGGATTGACTACGATGAGACTTTCTCTCCAGTAGCGAAGCTTAAGTCCGTCCGAATCATGTTAGCAATTGCCGCATACTATGATTATGAGATATGGCAGATGGACGTCAAAACGGCATTCCTTAATGGGCATCTTAAGAAAGAACTGTATATGATGCAGCCGGAAGGTTTTATCGATCCTAAGAATGCTAACAAAGTGTGCAAGCTCCAGCGATCCATTTATGGGCTGGTGCAAGCATCTCGGAGTTGGAACATTCGCTTTGATGAGATGATCAAAGCGTTTGGGTTTATGCAGACTTATGGAGAAGCCTGCGTTTACAAGAAAGTGAGTGGGAGCTCTGTAGCATTTCTCATATTATATGTAGATGACATACTTTTGATGGGAAATGATATAGAATTCTTGGACAGCATTAAGGCCTACTTGAATAAGTGTTTTTCAATGAAGGACCTTGGAGAAGCTGCTTACATATTAGGCATCAAGATCTATAGGGATAGATCGAGACGCCTCATAGGTCTTTCACAAAGCACATACCTTGATAAGATTTTGAAGAAGTTCAAAATGGATCAGTCCAAGAAAGGGTTCTTGCCTGTACTGCAAGGTGTGAGATTGAGCTCGGCTCAATGCCCGACCACGGCAAAAGATAAAGAAGAGATGAGCGTCATCCCCTATGCCTCAGCCATAGGATCTATTATGTATGCCATGCTGTGTACCGGACCTAATGTAAACCTTGCCGTAAGTTTGGTAGGTAGGTACCAAAGTAATCCCGGCAAGGAACACTGGACAGTGGTCAAGAATATTCTGAAGTACCTGAAAAGGACAAAGGACATGTTTCTCTTTTATGGAGGTGACGAAGAGCTCGTCGTAAAGGGTTACATCGATGCTAGCTTCGACACAGATCTGGATGACTCTAAGTCACAAACCGGATACGTGTATATGTTGAATGGTGGAGCAGTAAGCTGGTGCAGCTGCAAGCAGAGCGTCGTGGCGGGATCTACATGTGAAGCGGAGTACATGGCAGCCTCGGAGGCAGCGCATGAAGCAATTTGGGTGAAGGAGTTCATCACCGACCTAGGAGTCATACCCAATGCGTCGGGGCCGATCAAACTCTTATGTGACAACACTGGAGCTATTGCCCTTGCCAAGAAGACCAGGCACATCAAGCGTCGCTTCAACTCCATCCGTGAAAATGTTCAAGATGGAGACATAGATATTTGGAAAGTACATACGGATCTGAATGTCGCATATCCGTTGACTAAACCTCTCTCGCGAGCAAAACATGATCAACACCAGAACTCTATGGGTGTTCGATTCATCACAATGTAACTAGATTATTGACTCTAGTGCAAGTGGGAGACTATTGGAAATATGCCCTAGAGGCAATAATAAAAGTATTATTATTATATTTCCTTGTTCATGATAATTGTCTTTTATCCATGCTATAATTGTATTATCCGGAAATCGTAATACACGTGTGAATACATAGACCACAATACGTCCCTAGTAAGCCTCTAGTTGACTAGCTCGTTGGTCAACAGATAGTCATGGTTTCCTGACTATGGACATTAGATGTCGTTGACAACGGGATCACATCATTAGGAGAATGATGTGATGGACAAGACCCATTCCTAAGCATAGCACAAGATCGTGTAGTTCGTTTTGCTAGAGCTTTTCCAATGTCAAGTATCTCTTCCTTAGACCATGAGATCGTGTAACTCCCGGATACCGTAGGAGTGCTTTGGGTGTACCAAACGTCACAACGTAACTAGGTGACTATAAAGGTGCACTACAGGTATCTCCGAAAGTGTCTGTTGGGTTGACACGGATCGAGACTGGGATTTGTCACTCCGTATGACGAAGAGGTATCACTGGGCCCACTCGGTAGTGCATCATCATAATGAGCTCAAAGTGACCAAGTGTCTGGTCACGGGATCATGCATTACGGTACGAGTAAAGTGACTTGCCGGTAACGAGACTGAACGAGGTATTGGGATACCGACGATCGAGTCTCGGGCAAGTAACATACCGTCTGACAAAGGGAATAGTATACAGGGTTGCTTGAACCCTCGACATCGTGGTTCATCCGATGAGATCATCGAGGAGTATGTGGGAGCCAACATGGGTATCCAGATCCTGCTGTTGGTTATTGACCGGAGAGCCGTCTCGGTCATGTCTGCATGTCTCCCGAACCCGTAGGGTCTACACACTTAAGGTTCGGTGACGCTAGGGTTGTATGAATATGAGTATGCAGCAAACCGAATGTTGTTAGGAGTCTCGGATGAGATCTCGGACGTCGCGAGGAGTTCCGGAATGGTCCGGAGGTAAAGAAAACTATATAGGAAGTGCTGTTTCGGCCATCGGGAAAGTTTCGGGGTCACCCGGTATTGTACCGGGACCACCGGAAGGGTCCCGGGGGTCCACCGGGTGGGGCCACCTATCCCGGAGGGCCCCGTGGGCTGAAGTGGGAGGGGAACCAGCCCCTAGTGGGCTGGTGCGCCCCCCCTTGGGCCCCCCTGCGCCTAGGGTTGGAAACCCTAGGTGAGGGGGGGGGGGCGCACCACTTGCCTTGGGGGGCACTCCACCCCCCTTGGCCGCCGCCCCCCCTTGGGAGATTGATCTCCCAGGGCCGACGCCCCCCCTGGGGGCCTATATAAAGGAGGGCAGGGGGGAGGGCAGCCGCACCCAAGTCTTGGCGCTCCCTCCCCCTGCTACACCTCGTCCTCCTCCCGCAGCAGCTTGGCGAAACCCTGCCGGAGTTCTGCTGCATCCACCACCACGCCGTCGTGCTGCTGGATCATCATCAACCTCTCCTTCCCCCTTGCTGGATCAAGACGGAGGAGACGTCACGCTGACCGTACGTGTGTTGAACGCGGAGGTGCCGTCCGTTCGGCGCTAGGATCTCTGGTGATAGGATCACGACGAGAACGACTACTTCAACCCCGTTCTTTTGAACGCTTCCGCTCGCGATCTACAAAGTGGTATGTAGATGCATCTCCCCTTTCACTCGTTGCTTAGATGAACTCATAGATGGATCTTGGTGAAACCGTAGAATTTTTTTTATTTTCTGCAACGTTCCCCAACAATTGGTCCCACCGAGTTTAACTATTCGGTCTCATCGAGATGGGTAAAATGTGTGTAACGGTTGGATTTTGTGTGGAGGCTATATATACTCTTCCACCCCCTTCTCCATTCGCGAGAGAGCCATCAGAACGTGCCTACACTTCAACCATACATTTTCCGAGAGAGAAACACCTACTCATGTGTTGAGATCAAGATATTCCAATCCTACCACAAGAATCTTGATTTCTAGCCTTCCCCAAGTTGCTTTCCACTCAAATCATCTTTCCACCATATCCAAGTCTGTGTGAGAGAGAGTTGAGTGTTGGGGAGACTATCATTTGAAGCACAAGAGCAAGGAGTTCATCATCAACACACCATCTATTACCTTTTGGAGAGTGGTGTCTCCTAGATTGGTTAGGTGTCGCTTGGGAGCCTCTGTCAAGTTGTGGAGTTGAACCAAGAAGTTTGTAAGGGCAAGGAGATCGCCTACTTCGTGAAGAACTACCTGAGTGAGGCATGTCCTTTGTGGGCGATGGCCATAGTGGGATAGACAAGGTTGCTTCTTCATGGACCCTTCGTGGGCGGAGCCCTCCGTGGACTCGCGCAAACATTACCCTTCGTGGGTCGAACTCTCCATGAACGTGGATGTACGATATCACCGCCTATCAGAACCACACAAAAAATCTCCGTGTCTTCATTGCTTTTGCACACTCCAAACCCATCCCTTTACTTTCTTGCAATTAGCATGCTTTACTCTTTCCGCTGCATATACTCTTGTCACGCTTGCTAGAAATGTATTACGAGTGCCTAAACTTGTGCTAAATCTCAACCTTAACTTGAAGAAACTAAAAACAACCACTTTTGCTTGTTCAGGGTCTAATCACCCCCCTCTAGACCCCTCTTCTCGATCCTTTCAGATTTGCTCAATTTAAACCTTCTACATGGAGAAGAGTCCCTCCGAATTTCAAGCCCTCCTCTCTTCGGATCGGGGAAGAACTATCTCTCAAGACCTTCATCTCCCGCAAGGATTCGAGGATGAATTATCCTTGTGTTATTGCTTTCCTTTACTTGTTTGTTGGATATAGAGGTTCCACTTCTATTAACTTGTGACTTAAGTAAGTTTAGGCGGTGAATTCTTTGTAGGGGAACGTGATACGCAACAAAAAAATAACTACACGCGAACATGCCCAGAATCACCATAGTGGTAAAGATAATGATCATCGCACTAATAGTCCACACAATGGAAGAAGTAGATGTTGATGAAGCAGGACGATTCCCGCGGCTAGCATATACCTACAAGCTGTGAGAATTTTTCTGGGATGATCTACGATCTAGTGTCGAAGTATATGACACCTTCGAGGTATTTTTAAAGTTCGTTGGAAGTATAAAGCATCTTAAACAAAATAAAAAATACATCAACATTCTGAGAGCACTGAACAACTACTACCATCGCCAGAACGAGCCTCTGACGCACTATTGTCGGCGCTCCCCTATCGGAGCCGGTTTGACCTTGTCGATGATAGCTGGGAAGTCTTTGTGCACGTGTCTATAAGGACCATTGCCCTGGAGCTGCAATCGTCGTCGTTGAACCCTTGAATAGATCTGAAGCACCTGACATCAAATCTCGCCACCTGAGGATAAACCCTAACGTCACCGCCCCAAGAAGGCGACAGGAATCTGCGACGAAGCTTCGTGGAGTACGTCAGATGGACGAACTCGAGGAGTATTGAAGCGCGGAAGACATACACAAAGAAGAAGCGCCGCACATTCGAGGACTAAAAAACCTAACCTAAACTACTAATCAGAGTGAAGGCACTGGGATTCTTCACCCCGCCACCGGCCGCTAGAGTGGCAAGAAGAGGGGAAGCGAATCCACAGGCTCATTGGCAAAGCTTGGAGGGGAGAGTTTGCCCTAGTCGTCAAGGGACAGGGAAGGAAAACCTAATACCATTATTTTGAACTTCTTTTTTTTCATGGTAATACGTGTCACATTTATATCATAAAGATTATAGTACAAGTCACATAAAGACCGACATGACAAAGCTGAGAAGACAACAAAACGCTAACCTTTGCACACATGACCACCAGCCAAGAAGTAAAATTGCAATCAAGCCGAAGAATCCTCTGAACTTGACACCAATGCCCGTCACTTCTCCGGCACCCCCACCACAACCACAAAGAAAATAAAATGAATCACCTCCTCACCCGAGCTTGACGCGACTCCATAGCTGATATGCAGCTTTGCCGACCTCCAAGGTGGCTTACCAAAGGCGAAGCCATTGCCATTGAATGAACCAAACCGAGGCAACACCCAGACACGCCAGTGAACTCCAGATCCGACACCTCATCACGGCTAAGACGCCGGAGGAAACCATACTTGCCAGCTAGCAACCACAAACCCAGTACATGTTTCGTCTTCCAGATGTCGTCGATGTAGACCATAACATGCATCCGCTCCTGGACTACCTCCCAAGCTCCGCGCCGACGTTGGAGCAGATGTTGTCGCAACGGCGGAGACCGAGGATGCAAGTCCACCACAAGGACGTTGCCACCGCCACAACATCCCCACTTGAACAAACTAATTCCCAAATCCATCACCGGCCATAGAGACGATTGCCCCATCGCGGAAGAATCTAAAACTTCTTTATTCAGCATCACTGTCGCCGCTGCCAAAGCCAAGACGTAGAATGACCCCAAATCCTAAGTTACTAGGGCCCTAACCTAAAGTTAAAACGACCGCACGCGCGGGATTCGACGATCCCCCTGACCACTGACGACAAAAAGGTCGCCAACGGAGGGGAGCCGCCAGAAGGATTGGCTCCCTGGCGGCGGCTAGGGATTCTGGCTGCTCGCGTAGGAGGAAAGCGATTCAGAAGCCAACCCACCTTTTATAGTTTGTTTATCGGGTACAATACAATATTATAGACATTTTGTTTTTTTTATGAAAACTTGATCAAGCCTAAGAATATATTTTTCAGAAAAATAACAATATGTACAAAACTTGTATGCGTCACATTTTGATTTTGTAAATGAATTTTGAGAAAGTAGTTAGTTTTCTTTTTATTTTTAGACCAAAGTTAGTTTTCTTTTTAAACTACCCAAACTCTGCTGCTCAAAGCCGCTAGGGTTTTACAGCGTCCCATCCCTCCGTCCCGGAGCCGCCGCCTTCTTCGGTCTCTCCTTCCAACCGCGCGCTCCGCCTGCACCCCGTCCCTATTATCGTCCACCCCAAGTCCGGCCGAGACGTCTTTCAGCCCACCTCCAGTCACAGACCCCTCACTAACCAGCGATGGCCGGCGCCGTCGGCTTCCTCGCGGACGTGAACGACAACTGGCTTAAGCCACGTCTGCTCCGAGTGGTGGTTGGCGAGCGGATGCCGCAGCCGGGGAGCACCGTCCCGCCGGAGGAGCTGGCCTCCATCCTCGAGGCGGTGCGCACGCACGGCCTCCTCAACGAGGTCCTCCAGGACCCGTCGGACCAAAAGTTCGCCGAGGCGTGGCGCGCCACGGTCGACGCCTGGGTCGAGCGCGTCGGCGAGCTCGTGGAGAGCGACTCGGTATGTTGCCTTATGCCCCCCCTTCACCGTACTTTGCTAATTTGGGCTAATTTGCTACTTTAAAAAAATCTCTCTATCATAATGCTGAACTTGTGTTGCACTTGTATACTAAACCCAATGTGACAAGGTGTGCGGATTTGAGCTAGTTGTTGCTATACGCCACTGAAACTTTAGTTCTGTTATGTTTCCTCAGTGCTACTTGTTACCACCCTCTTTTAAAGTTGTATACATACAGATGTATATAGACATATTTTAGAGCGTAGATTCACTTATTTTGCTCCATATGTAGTCTGTATTGAAATCTCTAAAAAGGCCTATATTTCGGAATGAAGGGAGTATGAATTATGTCATCTGGTTAGATAGTTTTACTCTGGCATGTATTATATTTTTGTTCTTCTGTGCTGCAGAAACATGCATGCTCGAACAATATACAACATATTCTGAGAATAAAATCTAAACATCTGTAACTGTTTTTCTGATAGCTTTAACAGTTTTTAAATCTTCGATGTAAAAGAAAATGCATCAGACATGCTTTACTAATATTGGTGTCCTCTGTTTATAAATCTTTAGCCATATAGTCGTTGGTTGGGAACTTGTTTTCTTGGCGTGACTTTCCAAGAATGCAGCAGTGAGCGCTTTGCTGAATCATACTCTGATTGGTTTGAGAAGATTCTGAGGAACTTGCAGGTATTGCACATTGTTTGCTTCAGTTTTACGTGGAATTTTATGTTCTTGTTTTGTTTTTATTCTGAGCTATTGT
>NC_041387.1:178451783-178452708 GCF_002162155.2 Triticum dicoccoides | reverse complement strand
TCCCATTATTAACTTCATAAAAAATGTGTTTAAGTTTGTTTGAATTGGTTGAGCTAATTAAATTCCAAGCAGATTATAGACATGAAGGTAGTGAATATCTTGAAGTATAGAGATATTCCAGATGTGATCAACCTTTGCTGGAATTACACTTGACGTCATACTATTTGATTGACCTCCTTCATGGATAAGACAACTTCCACGAAATGAATTATTTAGATATTCCAGATGTGATCAACCTTTGCTGGAATTACATTTGACGTCATACTAGTTGATTGGCCTAAGACAACTTCCATGAAATTAAATGTGATGTTGAGATTTACTACACCTACGAGAAAGCAGATGAAGAAGTCTGTCCTCGGCATTGCTCTCTGTGGGAGTGATATCCTTGTAAATTTAGTGTCCCTCGGGTTAACTAAGTCTGTTTGGCTTAGCACCTTCTGACTGCCTGTGTTTGTGGTTGTTCACAACTTTCTTTGTGGATATTGCTATTTTCCCTTATTTTTTAGTATTATATTGTGATTGTTTTGAGGTCACATCTAAACCAAAGAATGAAATACCAGTCAGCATTTTCTTCTATATTTAAGTTGTAGGTGTTCAGTCTATTATAAAACTGCATTTGTTCACTAGATCACTTTTCTCTAAATTTATTATATATATCTGATGCATGCTAAGCTACCACCGCAACCAATCAATCGGAAATTATATAACGCCATCCATGTTATTCCATATTGATCTAAGTATAAACCTTTACATTTGGAAAATTATATCACAAATTGAACTTGCAGATGATGGCATTTTTTTCTCATTATTACCTATTCAGTATATTTTGCTTTTGATAGGTCTGTAGTAGTGCTAGTTATCTTTATCGCTTCACTGAGCTCATCGGCTTGGCTTTATACACTAGCAAGTTTGACTGATTGAGATT
>NC_041387.1:178438308-178451588 GCF_002162155.2 Triticum dicoccoides | reverse complement strand
AGTTTTTATCGAAGATCTTAAATAACGCTTTGCAGAAGTTCATATAATCCATAGTCTGCACATCCCCAGAGAGAAATATTTTTCTAGTTTTCTTTTGATTAAACATTCTCATACATTATTATTTATCTGATATATCTTTTTTCCCACCTAGCAGGGACCGTCTAGCTTGCAACTTGTTACTGTGGTCTCTTGTACTTCCATGTCTGATCTATTTGCGAGGTATGTCATGAAAGCTATGTCCTTTTACTCGCTCAAGCTGTCAAGCACATAGTTGGATTGTCGGTACTTTGTAGTATTGTGAATGTGATTATTTGAAACTAAAGCTCGACATTATATCCATATCCATTGCCCTTTCTTTTGTGTGCTACTCTTTTTTGTTCAGTCGAAAGCAACATAACTTGTTCTCTGATTAGATTGGCGAAATTTTTGAATTTAAAGAAAGAGGCATCATCCTTTGCTGGAAGAGTTGTTGAACCATTGCTGCTGCTTTTAAATGAAAATGGTCCAGTGGCGGTATGTTGTTTTCATCCACAGGCTTACTCTGTTTGACTCCAAGCATGCAAGAGTAAATATTTACTACTTCTGTCTGTATTTGCAGGATGAAGCAATTGATTTGCTAAGGACAGTTATTAAATTGTATCCCTCATCTGTAAATCGACACTACAATAAAGTATGTTTACATTCATGTTGTAATTCATTTCTTATTGTGAGTACATATATTCTTTGGGGACTGCTACGCGTCCGCTAAACATCTTTCTCTACTTTGCAACAAAGGACTTGTTGCGGAAACATTTGCAACAAGGGTTATGTTGCGTTTCTTTTTTTTGCAACATAGGTTGTATTGCGGGAATTTTTTTGCAACACGGATCGTGTTACAGGTTTTTTTTTTTGCAACATGAGTCGTGTTGCAGAAAACAATTGCCCTCCCTAGTGCGAGCCACAACAGTATCTAGCCGCTGGCCACTTTGCAACAAGGGGCTAGTTGCAGAATACCTTTCTGAAACAATGGATCAGTTGCAGAAAGTGGGCACGGATAGGTTAGCTCCCCACCGTTGATTAAGAGTCCATCCGACGGACATAGAGACGGCGGACGCTCGCACAAAATCTATCGGTTGAAGGGAATCTTTTCCCATATTCTTCCTCCAGTTACAAAAAACTTGATGTTTTGGATACGCGTCTAGCCAAAACTTATAGAACTTATCAATAGTCAAAGGCAGTCTCGAAAAATGCATTAGGCCCTATATATATGGATGGAGGGAGTATGTTTTCTTGCGTGGGTGTAGAAGGAGGGGTGCACCGAGCTGGGGTGTAGAAAAACCACTCTCAATATCTATTTTCGTTACTGAATTGGAACATCTTTATTGATGATCCACATGAGCTACTATCAATATGTCTAATTGTGATTTAAATGTAGGCGCGTGGGACGCAAGAGTTCTTTATGTAACATGTTCCTTTTAGGTTTATTTATCATGTGCCACTTATTTACCATTTTTCTAATCAGTTACTAGTACATACTCCCTCCGTCCCATAATGTAAGACGTTTTTCGACACTAGTGTAGTGTCAAAAAACGTCCTACATTATGGGACGGAGGGAGTACCTCTGAAATTACAGCAGATGTACAGCTCCCTACTATTTTACTGCCTGTTATATTATGTCATATTGTGCTTAATTTACAAAATTCAGGTCGAATCCACCATTGCATCCAAGATTATGAGTACAGAAGTCAATGTAAAATTATCAAAGGTGAGCACTGTATGCTTCATGCTTTATCTTCGAATTAATCTTTTCGGGAGGCTGTGCAAAGTAACATTTATGTGTTCCATTCTCCATTTTGATGTTCTTTCTTCTGTCGCTCATTGCCATGAAATTTCTCATTGTGCTGACAAACCTCTGTTTTTTTTGCATCTTCCAATCCTTCAGAAATTTGCGAGAGTCTTAGCAATGCTTCCTTCTGTCCGAGTATCTGAGGGCACTTGGTCATTGATGATTCAGAAAGTACTGATGGGTATAAACAATCTTCTGAATGATGCTTTTGTTGGGCTGGAAGAAGGTAATGCTTGTGATGAGCTATTTTCATTTTCGGTTGTACCATTTTAGGTTGGCTTTGAACAAATTATCTTTGCAGAAAAGAAAGGGCGTGAGATTATGATGCTTCTAGTTCCACCTGGTAATGACCCTCCACCAGTGTTGGGAGATCAAGTAAAGTTGGGAGGCAATTTGCATGTGACAAAGAAATTTCGTGTCTTCACTGTTCCTACTATTTCAGCGCTTGCCCATTGCTGCTGCATGATGCTGACTAGTCATTACCCGGTTCAGGTTTGTCCAAGCCTCATCTCTTGGTACATTATCATTACTTGTTACCTAATGGCGCTAATAAGCTTACCATTAAACATGAAATTGCTCTAAACTATATTGTTTTACCTGTCATTGCCAAAAAAGGTCACCGTTCCTGTCCGTGCTTTGATAGCTCTGTCACGGAGAGTGCTCTTAGTTGATGGATCATTGCAGAAGTCGTTCCCTTCAACTACTTCCTTGCACCAAGAGCTTATTTGTTTTGAGCTTCCATCATTGCATTCATCTTTCTTGGATTTGCTCCATGCAACTATTAAAGGAATGCGAAGGTACCATGTGTATTGCCTCTTATCACTATTATCTAAGACACATCTCAATGTATATTTTCCACAAGTTTTAAGCTTGCGTCAAATACAGTGACATAGACACAAGCGTTTGATAATACTTGAATTTGAAGTAACTTCGGAAACTGGATTTATTATAGAATTAACATTGGTCTGGATCTGAGTTTGTACTGGAAAAGGAATATCTAAATTATCTACTTGTCATATTGCAGCCAACTTTTACCGCATGCTGCTAATATTGTACGGCTTGTAACTGATTACTTCAAAATTGCGAAGCTGCCTACTACGAGGACAAAAGTTTACAGCATTGTTCAGCTGTTGCTGACCTCCATGGGTGTTGGTAGGTGATTCCTTTTGTTTATTTGTTTGTATGCTCACAGTTGCATGATTTTATATTTTAATGTTAATTTGAACAGCGAGTTGTTTTGTCATAATTATGTTTAATCATACCTCAGGCTTGAAATGAATATGGGGACTGCCTGTTTCCAGAGTTGGTAACAATTTAACAATGATTCCGCTTATTTCAGAGTGGAGATAGAACACTAATTCTTGCCTTATTTTTTCCTGTTGCCACTGCAGAGAAATAATTTGAAATGCATCATCCTTCAAATACCTTATTATCTATGGCATTGCACATGTGGTAAAACTATCATATGTTTGAGGGATATAGTTTTTCTGTTCATACAAACCTTTGGCAATGATGTTCTCTCAGAACTCAAATTTAACAACAGGCTAGATCTTTGAGGCATGACCATGCTGCATCCAGGGGCCTATGGTCTAACCATTCCTCCATGTCTTCAAAACATGAATCCATAAGTTAACATTCACATTCCCTGCACTGGTCTGTCTCGTGT
Organism: Triticum dicoccoides; assembly: GCF_002162155.2. Taxonomy (NCBI): domain Eukaryota; kingdom Viridiplantae; phylum Streptophyta; class Magnoliopsida; order Poales; family Poaceae; genus Triticum; species Triticum dicoccoides. Next base: position 178,448,097 of record NC_041387.1, on the reverse strand, counting down.
TTTTCTTTGTTGATTGACTGTCACACTTCGAGCTGCATCCATACACATGTTTGGTACATAGCCTTGGTCGTCTTTTAGTCGATTGCAAGTCACACCCATGGCTGAATAAATGATGTCTTTTTTTACCAGGAATGTCTCTCCATTTGTTAGAGGTAATAGTCAGCAATGCAGTTGGTGATCTGGATGATAATTGTGTAAAAGAAATGACTCTATTCAGCACAAATCCATCAAAAGGGAATAGTGAATCTTTGTCAAAAAGTTACTCCAAGAAGAGGAAGCAAGAACCACAAATGCAAAATTCACATGCCTTGGGTATGGAGAAAGCAGCAATCAGCCCAAAGAAAATGAAAACCTCTTCCATGCCAACTTCATCGAAGGGAATGACCCCTGAAACTCCAGGAGATGTTAGAATGTTCACACCACTCTCTGTTAAAATAGCTGCACTAGAAACCTTGGAAATTCTTCTGAATGTGGTATGCCTAAAATTTATCTTCCTTTTCTCACGTGCCTATTATTCGGAAATTTTCTCTTATTACTTCTCTTGTTATTCTTGTTAGTAGAAAGAGTACAGGTAACGCTGATTTGGGACTCAATTTCTGGGCTGTGATGAATGTAGCTGGCTTGGCTTTACCCCTTATTTATAGCTGAAAGGAACTACTACAGAACTACCTCAGTGGCTTTCTTACAGCCTGACTTGAGCCATTGACTTTTAACCTAAGATGAGACACAGACTTGACCCACTAGCTTACTACCTAAGGAAAAGACTTGACTCATTGACTGACTGCAGCAAGGGTTACTAACATTTGGATCAATCCCAAAATAGCACACAGTTCATGGAATTTCACCCTCCCTAGTCCTTATGTTAGAATGTCAGCCAGTTGGTCTGTGGTGTTGATGTAGTTGGCACTGACACTCCCATCCTCCAAGCAGTCCCTGATGAAATGGTACTGTAGATCGATATGTTTGCTGCGTTTGTGGAGGACTGGGTTTGGTCAGCGCCAAGGCGGACTTGCTGTCCACCATTAGCTCGACTGCCTCAGCTTCTCTCCCATGGAGTTCACCAAGCAGCCGAGCCAGCCAAAGTCCTTGTGTTGCAGCAGATGTGACAGCCACATACTCTGCCTCACAGGAGGACAGAGCCATCACTCGCTGCTTGAGAGACTGCCAGCTCACCAAGCTGCTACTGAGGAAGAACATTGGGCCACTCGTGCTCTTCCTGGTGTCACTGTCACCGGCGAGGTCACTGTCACCGGCATGCTCACTGTCAATATTGCCAATCAGCAGTGTCTTTCCAGTTTTCCACCTGTAGCTTAGACCGTAGTAGCTGGTGCCAGCGACATAGCGAAAGATGCGCTTTGCTGCCATCATGTGCTCTTGTAGGTTGCTCCATGAAGCTACTCACAAAGTCGATGGCGAATTCCAGATCCGGCCTTGTGCTCTTGTAGGCTGCCAACGATCGATACTCTGTGGCATCCACCTTTTTCACCATGCTCTCACGTCTCAGTTTGAGTCGCCCCCACTGGAGTGTGAGCTGGGTTGCAGCCTTCCATTCCTCCAAGCTGAAGGATGCGTGAGGCATAGTGTGCCTAACATAGTCTGATGCCATCGCCATCTTGCTGGACTTCGATTCCGAGATAGAATGACAGCAGTCCAAGGTCACTCATCTGGAATTTTGCTTCCATCTTGTCCTTGAAGCTCTCCACTGCTCCCTTGGATGAACCAGTGATGATCAAATCATCTACATAGACTCTAATAAGCACGATTTCGTCACCGGTGGATTGCGTGCTTGTGCCCACAATGTTTGAAGCCAATTTCCTTGAGCGTGCATTAAAGCTTCACGTTCCATGCTCATGGCGTGGTGACGCACCGGTGGATCGCGTGTTTGTGCCCACGATGTTTGAAGCCAATTTCCTTGAGCGTGCAGTAAAGCTTCACGTTCCATGCTTGTGGCGCCTGCCTAAGGCCATAGAGGGCCTTATGCAGCAGCATGACTTTTCCTTCTTCGGTGATGATGAACTGGGCGTCTCCTCCACATAGACCTCCTCCTTCAGTTCTCCATTAAGGAAGGCTAATTTTATGTCCATGTGGTGGACAGGCCACCCCTCCTGGGCAGCCAAAGCAAGAAACAAGCCAAAGCAAGAAGCAGACGGATGGATTCCATGCGAGCCACAGGTGCAAATACTTCATCAAAGTCAATGCTGGCTTGCTGCACGAAGCCGCGTTCGACCAGCTGTGCTTTGTGCTTGATCACCTCACCAGTTACATCTTTCTTCAATTTGTAGACCCATTTGAGGCCTATTGGTCGATGCCCATGTGGTAAATCGACGAGCTACCTTGTCTGCTCCACCACGCCCATTTCCTTGCGCATGGCTGCTTGTCATGCCTTGCCTCTCTCAACTTCCGCAAATTAGCACGGCTCCCCCATGCTCGACAAGTGTAGCTTGGCGTCGATGTTGCGCGGTGCAAGTCCAGGCAGTGGTTCTCTAATCAGATTCTGGACCATCCAATATCGAACTGGCGTGTCGCTGTGAGCGGCATCGAGTCGATCATCATCATGTGCTGGTGTCGTGACAAATTCTGGAGTTGCTGGAGCTGATGCAGGTGATGGTGGTGTGGCAGGTGAAGTACCCCGAGTCACATGTCCTGTTGACACAGGCTCAGCTCGCCCTGAGCTGGACACATAGCTAGATGCCTTTGCTGCGTGACGGCAGATGTACTGGATATCGAAGTTGCTGCCTGAGTGTGCGCAGTCGTCTGCTGCCCAATCCCAAGCCACGTTCTTCATCGAAGATGATGTCGTGGGCAATGCGGATGCGCCTTGTCACAGGGTCTAGCAACCGGTACGCCTCACACTTTCCTCATAGCCAATTAACACAGCGGGAGAGCTGCGGCCGTTGAGCTTATGCAGGTTCCCCTGTTAACATACGCCAAGCACCCAAAGGTGTGAAGGTAGTGGACAGCTGGCTTGTGGCCTTGCCACGCCTCACAAGGTGTCGTTCCAGCAAGGGATTTAGTGGGAGTACGGTTGAGCAGTAAGACAGCAGTGCTCACAGCCTCCCCCGAAAATTCAGCTGGTGTGCTCCTCTGTTTCAGCAGAGCACGGCCATTGTGGTTGATCGACATCAGGTGCCTGAATCCTTTTGATGACATCAGGTGCGCTGCTCTTGCCATCCAGGAGCATCACCCACATGTAGCGAGTGGCGTTGTCCACCTGCAGTAAGTAGGGCTGTCCTCCAGGTGTCACCGGTGAAACAAGACCGCAGAGGTTGCACTGGACGACCAAGAAGTAGCTGCTGCGCGCGGTACCTTGCTTGCCGAGGAATTGTGCCACGCGACGATGCTTGGTGATGACACGTGTCGCAGAGCTGCTCCACGTGATCCGGCTTTGGCAGCCTGCGTGTTATGGCGAGGCATCACATCTTCTCTAAGGGTGTGTTTGGCAGCTGTTCCCACCCTAGCGTAGTCGTTCCTCTTTGAGACATGTTAAGTCTAGACATGCTGGGTACATGCATGTGCAGTCGTTTGGTTGTGATGTATGTGTTGAGACATGCTCTGTCAGAGACTCTGTTTGGTAGCCTGTATCTGAGGTGGGCTGCATCAATAAAGTTTTTGGTGCTAATACAATTCCGAGCAACATTTCTACATTTCACTAATAATCCAAGCAATAAAACTTCACCGTTTCAACATAATCTGAACAATGAATAATTATTTCGGCTATATATAAATATGAAGAAACAATTACTAGATTCATATCTCAGCATATTGGAACAATAAACATAATCTCAGCAATATAACATCACTAGATTCATATTACATAGCTTCATTGGATTCCAGTTGAACAATAACAGTTGCATAACACTGAAGAAATCGATTTCTTCTTGTGCTTCAGTAGTGCTGCTACTACTACTGAACCTACTGAACCTGAACCTGATGAATGCATCAAAATCAAGAGGAAGGAACAAGTGAAACGGAGTGAGGAATGGATCAACGGGGAGTGTGTGAGGTGCAGCGGTGGCAGCATCTCCAGATCGAGGACCACTGTCAGGCACTACAGAGGCGCATAGCGCGGAGGACGCAGTCGACCTCCATCCCGTTGACCACCAACATCAGCTCGTTGGCAAACTCCAGCGTCTACTGCGGCCCTGTGAGCGCAGCCCCGCGAGGCCTCGCGCGCCAGTCGCCGTCGCCACGGGGGTGGACGAACTGGCTGGAGCTCAGGCGTGGCGCTGGAGGGGAAGGGGGAGGGGTTAGTGGAAGGAAGTAAGGAAGGGAGGAGGGAGAAGGAGGTGAAAGAAGGGAGGACGGGTGGAGGCGCTACCTCCCACGACGGCGGTGACGAGGTTGAAGAGGGGCGGCTAGGTCAAAAAATGGGGTCATGAGGGAGAGTGGGATTCGGGAGGGTGGTCGTTTGAGGGGGTGGTGGGTCGAACGTAGCCTAGCTGGCCCCGGCTCGCCTCGCTGGGGGTGCTCGCTCGAGCATAGTTGAGGGCCCTTTTTCCAGCGGTTCAACATAGCCCACAAGAGCCCATGCACTCTACCAAACAGCGAAAAGTGGGCACGATGGAGAACTTTTAGGCTCATGCACCCTTTGTACAGGCTACCAAACACACCCTAATGCGTCGAAATTGAGATGCCCATATCTCATGCCACTGCCAAGCCATGTCGTCATGGTGGGTAGAGAGACATATTGGCTGGGTCACCTGAAGATGTAGGAGGTAAGTAAAGGTGATTCCAGCCACGTCTAAACCGAATAAGGAGTCGACCTTGCTGATCCCAGATTGGAAGCACACCTCTTCTGATCAGCGCACATGCATCATTCTCATCTAGCTGATAAATGCTGATGATTGAGTTCTTGAGCCTTGGATGTAGTAGACGCTGCTGAGGGCCTAGTGTTAGATGTTCTTGCCAGTGAAGATGATTGTGCCCATGCCGCAGATTTTGACGATGGAGCCATCACCAAACTGGACGATGTTGATGATCGTGTGGTTGAGCTCGGCGAAAGCATCGCCGTGGCCTGTCATATGATTGGTGGCGCCGGTATTGAGATACCATCCTTCGACCCGCTTACCATTGTCACGTAGAGAGTGGTTGCTAAAGCACTTCCTTTTTCTCATCTTATATATAGAGTTAGGGAATAAATTGAAATTTATATAATTTTATTCATATAACAATAAAATCTAGCGTTTAGAAGTAATTTTCTTGATTGCTTCCACCCGCTCATCGTTGTCACGTAGAGTGTGGTTGCTGAAGCAATTCCTTTTTTTAATCATATACATAGAGTTGGGTAATAACTTCAACAACAACAACGACTGGGCCTTTAGTCCCAAAGAAGTTGGGGTAGGCTAGAGGTGAAACCCATAAGATCTCGCGACCAACTCATAAGATCTCGCAAACAACTCATGGTTCTGGCACATGGATAGCAAGCTTCCACGCACCCCTGTCCATGGCTAGTTCTTTGGTGATACTTCAATCCTTGAGATCTCTCTTTACGGACTCCTCCCATGTCAAGTTCGGTCTATCCCGACCTCTCTTGACATTATCACGCTTTAGCCGTTCGCTATGCACTAGCAGGCTAGAGCTTTTGGAGGCCTACGCTGAATATGGCCACACATCCATCTCAACATGCGCATCTCCGCCACACCTAACTGTTGAAATGTCGCCTTTCAGTCGGCCAACACTCAGCACCATACAACATTGTGGGTCGAACCACTGTCCTATAGAACTTGCCTTTTAGCTTTTGTGGCACTCTCTTTATCAAAGAGAATGCCATAAGCTTGGCGCCACTTCATCCATTCGGCTTTGATTTGATGGTTCACATCTTCATCAATACCCCCATCCTTCTGCAACATTGACCCCAAACTTCGAAGGTGTCCTTTTGAGGCACCACCTGCCCATCAAGGCCAACCTCCTCCCCGTGCCTAGTAGTACTGAAACCACACCTCATGTACTCAGTTTTAGTTCTACTGAGCCTAAAACCTTTCGATTTCAAGGTTTGTCTTCATAACTAACTTTCTATTGACCCCCATCCGACTATCGTTGACTAGAACCACATCATCCACAAAGAGCATACATCATGGGATATCTCGTATATCCCTTGTGACCCCATCCATCACCAAAGCAAAAAGATGAGGGCTCAAAGCTGACCCTGACGCAGTCCTATTTCAATCGGGAAGTCATCAGTGTTCATCACTTGTTCGAACACTTGTCACAACATTATCGTACATGTCCTTGATGAGGGTAATACTTTGTTGGGACTTTGTGTTTCTCCAAGGCCCACCACATGACATTTCGTAGTATCTTATCATAGGCCTTCTCCAAGTCAATGAACACCATATGCAGGTCCTTTTGCTCCCTGTATCTCTCCATAAGTTGTCATACCAAGAAAATGGCTTCCATGGTCGACCTCCCAGGCATAAAACCATACTGATTTTTGGTCACGCTTGTCATTCTTAGGCGGTGCTCAATGACTCTCTCTCCCATAGCTTCAGTGTATGGTTCATCAGCTTAATTCCACGGTAATTAGTACAACTCTGAACATCCCCATGTTCTTGAAGATTGGTACTAATATAATCCCTCTACATTCTTCTGGCATCTTGTTTGCCCGAAAAATGAGGTTGAAAAGCTTGGTTAGCCATATCGCTATGTTCCCGAGGCCTCTCCACACCTCAATGGGGATACAATCAGGGCCCATCGCCTTGCTTCCTTTCATCCTTTTTGAAGCCTCCTTGACCTCAGACTCTTGGATTCACCACAAAACGCCTACTGGTATCATCAAAGGAGTCGTCCAGTTCAATGGTAGAACCCTCATTCTCCCCATTGAACAACTTGTCGAAGTACCCCCGCCATCTATGCTTAATCTCCTTGTCCTTCACCAGGAGTTGGTCTGCTCCATCCTTGATGCATTTGACTTGGTCAACATCCCTCGTCTAACTCTCTCGGATCTTGGCCATCGTATAGATGTCCCTTGTTAAGGAGTATTAGTATTGGTCTAGGAGTCCTTATTAGTCTATATTTAGTTTCCTTGCACCTCAAGTCATGTGTAATATATATATGCCCCTTGGGCCTTCAATAATGTTAAGTTGCTTTCCTAACATGGTATTAGAGCCCAGGTTTAGGGTTTTTTTTGGCGCCGCAACCCGCCCTCCCGATCGAGTTCTCCTCTCGATCTCCACGTCTTGGCCCGATCTGTCATCGAAGTCTCCTCCACGGCCGCGTGCTGCTTCCCACCCTGGTCCGTTTGATCGGCGGGCCTATTGTTCCAATCCGATTCGTCCGCCCGTCAAGTTGCGCTCGATCTAATCGATTTGGAGATTCCTAGCTCCCGATCTGATCGATCCGGTGAGCCGCTGTTGTGTTGCTGCTGCTTCCGTTTGGGTCACTCTGATCCTGCTCTCGATCCAAATCAGCCCGGTACTTTAGGTCAACGCAGCCGCATCCAACGACCTCCGCCGGTGTCCGCCCATGCTTGCGACTCCTACCGCTCGTCTGCCGTTTTCATCCCGCCGCCAGTCATCGGTTCCCGCTGGATTCCGCGCCAGCTCTTCAAGGCGTGCCATCGCCTCGTCTGGCCTCCGCCGCAGCTGCTCATGTTCAGATCGAGCATCTCTTCATATCGTGCCACACGCGTCCACTTCTGTCCAGCATGTATCTTTGTCCGCTGTCCTACAACAGCGCAGAGTTGCCTGCGCCACTCCTAGCGTGTTGCTCTTCCTTGCGCGTGCATGCAGTATGCCTCTCGTGCCATGTACGGGTTGGTGCTGCTCCGTCTAGCTTGCCTGATTGCCACTGATAGCACTGTATGGGTTGCTTGCTCCTGTTGCTGCTGCTTTTGCTTCGTTGGCCTTCGCCGTCAAGATATTGTTTTTCTTTCGCTGCCATCATATCTCACCAGTGTGCTCTTTTTAGCTTCCTAGTTTTCTACAATTTCCGCTGCGTCCACCAAATTCGTTGATATTGTGTGTTTTTCATGCCATGTGAGTCCAACATACCTTTGTCCGTCAGCCTTTTTCTGGTCATTGTCCTCCATATAGGCTTTATGTGGCCTCTCTTTGCATTGTTGATCTAAGCCCATTCCCTTGCCGCCGAGCTTCTTCGCCGTCGGTTTTCATGGGCCATGACTCTTTAAGCAATGCTTCATTCTCTTGATGTGCCATCTTCTTTCGACAACCCATCTTCTCTTGATACTTCTCTTGTATCTTCTATTGATGCGGTGTCTTCCTCTGATGTGCCATCTCTTCGTTATCCCCTTTGGCGACTCGACAGGTTTTGAAGACTCTTCATGCTATGATGACACTCAAGACGCCGATTTAGATTATCATTTTTTTTTTGTTTTACACTTCTTCAAATGCAATGCTATTGCAGACGTTTTGCATTTGAGGAGAGGTGTTAAGGAGTATTAGTATTGGTCTAGGAGTCCTTATTAGTCTATGTTTAGTTTCCTTGCACCTCAAGTTATGTGTAATATATATATGCCCCTTGGGCCTTCAATAATGTTAAGTTGCTTTCCTAACATCCCTTTCGCCTCCCTTCGTGTCTAACCGCTGGTAGATGTCCTCATACGCCTGACGCCTGACCCCTTGCTTCACTGACAGCTCGCTTTGCGGCCTTCTTTGACATCTTTTACTTCTCTTCTTCCTCCCAAGGGCCCTCCTTAATGACCCTCTCCTTGAACGCCTGAGCTACCTCCCGCTTAAGCTTCCACTACTTTGTTGTAGTGACTTTGGCACTCTTATCCCGCTGGACACGAATTCGAAAGCGGAAGTTAGCAACCACCAGCTTATGCTGAGGGATAACACTCTCTCTAGGTATCACCTTTTAGTCTAGGCATGCACGCCTATCTTCTCTTCTCGAGAGGAGCTAGAGTGTTGACCACTACTAAAAGTCACTAGATGTGATTCTCTTTTTTTAAAGAGGGTGTTAGCTACGATCATGTCGTAGGCTAGAGCAAAGCTCAAGATATCTTCTCCTTGATTCCTGGTGCCATAGCCAAAGCCCCCATGCACCCCTTCAAAACCTGTGTTAGTGCACCCACGTGGCCATTGAGGTCTCCTATGAAGAGCTTCTCGCCAATCAGGATACTCCTAACCATGTCCTCTAGGCCTTCCCAGAACTCCCTCTTGGTGTTCTCATTGTGGCCTACTTGCGGGGCATACGCGCTGATAACATTGAGAACTAAGTCCCCAAACTACCAGCTTGACCAGGATAATCTGGTGTCCACGTCTCTTGACGTCTACCACTCCATACTTGAGGCTCTTGTTGATCAAGATGCCTACGCCATTTTTTGTTTGCAGCTGTCCTTGTGTACCACAGCTTGAAGCCGGTATCCTCCACCTCCTTCGCCTTCTGTCCCCTCCATTTGGTTTCTCGGATGCAAAGGATATCAACACCTCTCCTCACCGCTGCATCAACTAGCTCCTGAAGCTTCCCTGTCATAGACCTACGTTCCAGCTACCTAAGCGGATCCACCTAAGCTCGGCTAGTTTTATTTGCTCGGAGTTCCCGTTTGATACTCAATAAAGCAAATCTAGGTTTTCGCTTTCCTTGCGATGGGCATGGCCGAGGGGGAACATGTCAAGTATCCGCCTGTGATCATGTTTTCTTAGGTTTATTCTAGATGTACAATGCAATTTCGGTAGTCGTTTTCCATTTCTCCTTGCCCTTCGCACTCGTCAAGTCAAATGCGAAGGCCCTTGCTCATTTTCCACTACATCCGGGCGCAGATGTAGCGCGCCACTAAGGATGACACGACTCGATCCTCGCTCACTTGCCACCGTATCCAGATCAAGATAC
>NC_041387.1:178421104-178437984 GCF_002162155.2 Triticum dicoccoides | reverse complement strand
GGGGGTGGTTTGACGGCCTTCCGATGTGGCACGTCGCCGAGAGGGCTACGCCCCAACCAAAACCTTTTGGGTTTCATCTCCATAAGAGTAGTTGAGTTTTGACGTTGCCTCGCCAAGCCTACCATAACCCTCCTTTACCCGGGCTTGGGACCGCCTATGTTGAGACAACATAGGATGACAATAAAATATAGGGTTTAGAAGTAATTTTCTTGATTGTCAATTTTCCATGCTAAAGATGTAGAGTCCCTTTGGAATGGGGATAGGTTTTATCATGAAATAATGACACTGTGCACTACAATATCATTTAGAGTCAATTGCAATGTTATCTAATTGTCACAATGGTGGTTGGGTCTCAATTCTCTGGCTACAATGTCTGATGTATAATTGCAACAGTTAGATGTAATATACATTTTATTGCCTTTATCAGGGGGGTTCATTGAGGACAGATCACTGGAGGGCAAAAGTGGACTTGCTCCTAATTAACATAGCTACAAGTGCTTGCGACTCAGGAGCAGGGTATGATCCATCAATATCCAAAGTCGGGGAGACAAGCATATCAGACTATCGACTTGCTTCATTGAAAGCATTGCTGGCATCTTTTCTTTCATCTCCTCATGCCCGGCCACTTTATTTAGCCCAAGGAACTGAACTATTTAGAAAAGGTAAAATCTCATGTCTATCATTTACTTTTCTGCAGATGGAGTAATTAATTTTGTATCTCGTAATTAATAGATGGTTAATTGAAAGGAAAAAGGGAGAGTTTTGCTTGAACTATCTCTGGATATATACAACAAAAGCAGGCTTTGTACTATTAGCTCTATGACATGGTGCAATCTGCAGCAAGAACAAAAGATAAAATATACTTGGTACTTTCATACACTCATGGTTCATGCCTGCCCACGTTAGCGCATGAGCTTGATTTGCCTTTTTGGCCTGTGGATTTGGTATATGGAAGGAGTTAGCAGTTGGCTAGGGTGGCTCCATATTTTCATGAAAGTAATAGTGTTGGCTAGGGGGGTTCCAGATATCCTTTAAAGTAACAACTATCATCTCTTGTTTATTACAGGGAAGCTAGAGATAGGCACTACGCTCGCAGAGTTTTGTTCGCATGCTTTGCTGGCTTTGGATGTTCTTACGCACCCACGAGCCCTTTCTCTAGAAAAGGCAGGTCCTTTAGTTCCTGGACTCAACCGCAGTGAACCAGAAAAGGCAATTTTTGGTGCTAGCACATTTAACTTTTCACCATCCCAAGGGCAGCGGCAGGTTATTGCGGATGAAGATACTTATGATGATTGGTTGCCATCCATCAAGGATAATGAACCGTCAGAAAAGTCCACTCTTGTAAAAGAAGTTCCGCAAATTGATTCACATACAATTGCTGAGGCAGAAGAAGATGTTCCTGCATGCAACAGGAGTGATACCATTATGGTGGTTGCGGCCACAGAAAAAACCTCCGAGCCAATGACAGTGGATAATCCTTCTAGCTCCAATGTTGCTTCAAATCCAATCTACTCAAGGCCACCTGAAGCACAGAAAGCTGCAGCTACCCCCTTTCGAGAGGAAAAGCGTGTGGATCATGTTGATTCTCTTCTTCAGAATAAAAGCTCAGCTGTGGTCAACCTACCATTCCGCAATCTGGCAACCTCAGGTGAAAAACCATCTGACCCAGGTGTTGCTGCTCCGAGCAGCTATAAAGATGTCTCTTCAACCCGCTTCATTCAGCCCATCAAGGCAGACTTGTCTGATACAGAGTCAGTAGACTCGATGCCAGAGATACAAGACGGCGACCCGGATTCTGACTATTGAGCTTCCTTCAATCAAGGATAAACATATACCCTTGCCTTTTTTCGTCCATCTTTATCAGCATATCCCTTGGGGTCGAGCCATTTTTGCCATTCCCAAAACGTATACCGAGTATATGGCTCTGTTTATCTAAGAATGACCATCGGCTTAACGTTCGAGTATTCTGTTGCTTTCCGTACATATGACACTTGCATGGTTTGCCAGCGCCTTTGTGCCCAGTGCAAGGAAGATGTGGCAGCTCTGTAGAAAAATTATACGAGGATTAGTTATTACTTTTTTTGAGAACCTGAAGAGGGACAAGTTGACAAACGTTAACCATGAATTCCAAGCCAAAAATGAGTGGTGATACAAACCAGCTGTTCAAGCAGAACAATAATATAAAACGCCAATGGTTGACTGTATAACACTTGCTGAGTTGGGTAAAACTAATTAATCTAGACTCCATGCACGAAAGCCTGAGTACAAGCACTTGTTTTTGACATCAGATCAGTAAATTAACAATTGTTAATTACGTCTGATCATCGTAGAACGGTAGAAGCAACGAAAAGAAACATGGCATCAAAAGGTATTCTGCGCTGCCAAGTTCTGTATCCTTCACGGCAGCATGAAAGAAACGCCATACAGTTTATATCGCCATAGACGAGGGCAAATTTATTGGACCAATTAATCATTTGCCGCCTTTGCTCTGCCTCGGTCGAAATGACCCATGTTATATTGCAATTGATTTTTTTTAAGGTCATATTGCAATTGATTGTATACCCCATCTTTGATATGTCGCATGTAAAATGCCCCATATTAAAAATAACCAGCTCTCTTTAGTTATACAACAATTACAGATAGGAGAAGACGTCACCTGCCTCGACCAAGATCTCCAAAATTACAGAAAAGTCACGCAGCTCGTCTGTACGCACGCGCGCAGCCTGCTTCGTTTCCCGGTTCCGAATGCTCCTCCACCGTGAGAGCTCCTCCAACCATTCCTACTCCATGTGGACTCGGTGGGGTATCCCTTGCTCCCCGGAGATGGACGGGACATGGCCGACGATGAGCGACGGTAATACCCGGTATTGTCTGATAAACTCTGAAACTCTTCCGGTGATCCCAAAACGCTTGCGGTTTCTCTTGAAACTATTTTAAATATTAATAAAACAATTTAAAAAATATTTCCTCGTTACTCCTGTCCTATCAAGGGAAAACTTTGTTTTTGCCACTCTAGTTTCTGCCAACTTTGCTTATGCCACTCTAGAATTTGACATCTCACTTTTGCCACTCTTAGCTTTTGACAATACATCACAAATGCCATTTCGTGGCAAAAACGATAATTTTTCATTTCACTTTTGCCACTCTTAGCTTTTGACATGTATCACAATTGCCACTCTATTTTTTTTTGCTTTTGCCATGGAATGACAAAAGTGATATATTATCAAAAGCTAAGAGTGGCAAAAATGAAATGTCAAATTCTAGAGTGGCATAAGCAAAGTTGACAAAAACTAGAGTGGCAAAAACAAAGTTTTCCCTCCTATCAACATCCAACGATCATGAAACGGATTGTGATTATCTTAAACTTGTGACCCTGTAGATTTGGTAATAAATAGACATGAACAAAACCCCTTTATTCAATGACCGATAGCGGAATCGTGGACATCCATATTGATCCTTATGATTACACAAATGACATTCGAGTGAACCCTTGGTTATAATGTGCTATTCCCTTTGCTTCGCGATACAATTTATAAAACCCGAGGTGGATATATCGGTATCCTCTTGAGTCATACACATGCTTACTATATTGGTGTTCTCGTTATCGGTTTTGTTCTTCTTCCGCGTTGACATATTTCGGCATCCCTGTGACATAGTCACCTGTGTATGGCCAGACGATGATGGATGTCGTTACACTAAGAGGGCTGTAAGAATATCTCTTCATCATCGGAAGAGCAAATTCCACTCTCGAGCTATCTAGTCCTTTGTCAAACTTCCCGATGAACCCGTAAGTTGTCGTTATAATCATCGTGTTACAGATGACATTTGAGCAACCTCAAAGTTCATCGTACAGTAAGAAGTGGCTACGACACTCTCATGGTCTAAGAAACTAAATCACACGTTAACACTTTGTGTTATACCTCTTCTCTTGCAATTTCAGTGTCAGGATATGAAACTACTTGCAGATTGATTGGTCTGGTGGCAATGATATTCAACAGTGCATTATCATGGCTAGGAGGAGGTTTACACACCCTACTTCGTTGAAGTGATATTCACAGCAGCATGGAATATATGGATCCTTAGAAATGGGAGGGCCTTTAGGGGTGAAAGGGTCACTTTTGGTGTCTACAGATGTAAATTTGTATATGATTTTTTCTTGCTAGCACATAGGGTTAATGCTTCTATTAGACCCAAGCTCTAAGCCTGGCTAGCTGGCCTCCCTTGAGGCATGTAATAGGTAGGTAGTTTTGTTTCCTTCTTTCCTGTCTTTAGTATCTAGCTTGTACAATTGAACTTGGTTTCTTGGTTGCTAATAAAAGACCGTTGGGCTTTGCCCTGTAGTAGTTTGTAAAAAACACTCTGTGTTATAACAATTGACTTCTAACGGTATTATCTCAAAGTATAACAACCAAGTTTGGGTCAATTCAATATGATCGTTCGTCTAACGTCATGCTTTAAATGTTGTTTTAGGATGTTATACTTCATGATATCCTAAGGTCGAGAAAACATGATCACCAACAACAAACAACACTTGAGCTAGTTTTAGAAGCGAGACTAGGAATCTTATTTTGTCGTTTATCATTTCACACGTGTATATAAGTTTTCAACTGAATCACACATTACAAGATCATAACAGTTATAGCATAGAATATAAACTCATAATTATGAACATGAAAATATAATAATACAATATTATTGCCTCTAGGGCATACTTCGAACACATGGTGCATTTGGAATAAGATGCATGCATGACCACTAATTCCCTATCTCTTATTTCTATGAATTAAATGTGGCGTGAGAGTTAAAGCACCTTAACTTAATTGGACTCAAAGTGAGCGTAATATAGTGGAAATCCAAAAAATTTAGATGAACCCTTTAAACCGGAAAGGAGGGAGGTTTTGTTACATATAAACTTTATTTTATTAGATAAATTGACGGCCACTCGAAGCTGATACGGTTTGAATGAGGGTAAAAAGGCGAGGAGAAGCGGTTCCCAATACGTAGAACGACCAATGATGCATCATCCTTCGCATGCTGAGGGAAGTAATAGTGGTAGAAGCAATATGCAACGAGTCGATGCCGTTTAGTATACTACTACTAGTATGGACCGAGGAGTAGATGGCCAATGCACACCTGAATACAACGAAGCTTGTGCTTCTCATATAAAGGCTCCCCACCAGTCCAATCCTTCTACGAAATCGTACGCACCTACACACCTACACCAAGGGCAAAAGTGATCACTCCAATCGCAATATCAAGTGAAAAGATGCTAGACCCACGGAGGCGATGAGCGCGAGCATCAGCCGGCTGTGCCAGATGATCCACGACGCCAGCTTGCGGCCCAACACCGAGAAACATCTCCAGGTGGTGCTTGCAGCCGCCAGGGCGAGAGCCTCTTGGACGACACCTTCGTCCTCTTATTTGACTAGGCCCTCGTCGGCTTCCTCGACAAGTTCACCGTCATTAAGAAGCTCGCAGACGACCTTGATGCACGCCTCTAGCTCACGCGCCCAGGCTCTGCGATGCCTGCCCCTGCTACTTGTGATAGGCGATGGGATTCCTCGAAGAGGAAGGGTGATGTATTATAGTAGCAGATAGTATTTCCCCCAGTTAAGAACCACAGTTTATCAAACCAATAGGAGATATCACACAAAAAAGATAAGCGGTACCTGCACACACACAAAGCAAATGCTAGCACCCAACGAAGACAAGAGGCTTGTCAATCCCCTTGTTCTCACCAATTGCAAGGATTAAATCTGATAGTGGTACATAGATAATAAAATAAAAACAAAATAAAAAGGAAATACAAAAAGTGAAACCATGTGCATGTAGCTATCGCTTGTGCAGGGTCCCGGGAAGGGTCCGACCACTTTGGGTCTATTGTACGCAGCCTTTCCCCACTTTTTGTAAGGCAGTAGTTTTACCACTGCGCCAAGGCTCCCCTTCAAAAAGGAAATACAAACAACGAGCAAAACTTAGAATCTTTAATATTCCAGTTCTTACCACATCCTTCTTGTTAGGATTTAACCGTCGATGGTGATCAATAACCGATTTAGCATCAGGTTCCATATTAATATTGTGCTGACATAGAGTGATACTAATGCCCTTAATATCATCAAGAGTATATCCAATAACGGCATGGTGCTTCCTTAGAGTTTTTAGTAATCTCTTTTCTTCATGTTATGTTCTGAAAGGTTAGTACTGATAATAACATGATATATTTTCTTTTCATCATGATAAACATATTTCAATGTATCAGGCAATTGTTTTAATTCAAACACATGATCAACTTTAGGAGGAGGAGGGCCTCCAAAATTTTCAACAGGCAAATTGTGTTTAAGGATAGGTGGTTGATCAAAGAACATCTTATCTATTTCATTTCTTTCATTCATGTGCATATCATTTTCATGGTCTAGCAAATATTGTTCCAATGAATCAGTAGGAGGTACGACAACAAAAGCAAGACCAATAATTTCATCTTTACTAGGCAATTCTCTATCATTAGGTTGTCTATGGAATTTAGAGAAATTAAACTCATGAGATACATCACCAAAGTTAGCACTCGCAGTTTCTTTGTTGCAATCAATCTTAGCATTAACGGTGTTCAAGAAGGGTCCATCAAATATAATAGGACCAAAATCATCTTGTGGAGAACCACAGATTAGAAAATCAGTAGGGTATTTTATTTTTCCACACAAAACTTCAATATCTATAATAATCCCAAGCTATGAAATAATATATCTATTCGCAAGCCTACTAGTAACATCAATATCCTCTATCTCAACAGGTGCAATATCGTTCATAATATCTTGATATAAGCTAATTGGAATAGCACTCACAATAGCACATAAATCACATAAGCCATGATAACAATGATCTCCTATTTTAACTGAGACAATAGGCATGACAACGACCTGTTTATTCTTGTCTTTAGTATCAGGCTTGGCAATTCTAGCGGCTTCACCACAAAAGTAAATAATATGCCCATATATATTATTGACCAAGAGATCTTTGACCATAAAAACATTTGGTTTAACTTTAATTTGTTCAGAGGGTCTAGGTGCTCTAATATTACTTTTGTTAACCACAGTTGAAACTTCCGCATGTTCCTTTATCCTAACAGGAAACAATGGTTTCTCAATATAAGCGATAGGCACAACTGGATCAACATTGTAAATGACATCTTTAATTATAATGGGTTCCTCAATCTTTTCTTTGATAGGGTGATGATATTTGAACCACTTCTCCTTAGGAAGATCAACATGAGTAGCAATGATTCACAAAAGGAAGCTACTATCTCGGAGTCAAGTCCATATTTAGAGCTAAATTTATGAAAAGCATCGGTATCCATAAAAGATTTAACACAATCGAACTCAAGTATTATACCTGACTCATTAACTTTGTCGAGTTCCCAATCTTCAGAGTTGTGTTTAATTCTTTCCGGAAGATTCCATCTGAATTCAATAGTTTTCTTCATAAAGGAACCAGTTGAAGAAGAATCGAGCATGGTTTGGTCATTATGAGAAAGTCGAGCATAAATATTTTGTAAGATAATTTCTCTTGAGAGCTCATGATTGGGGCATGTGTACATCATGTACTTAAGCCTCCCCAAGCTTGAGCTATGCTTTCTCCTTCACGAGGTCAAAAATTATATATATAATTCCGATCACGATGAACCAGATGCATAGGATAAAACTTTTGATGAAATTCCAATCTCAATCGGTTCCAATCCCACGTTCCAATATCATCGCATAGCCTATACCATGTCAATGCCTTCCTCATAAAAGATAAGGGGAAAATCTTCTTCTTAACTTCATCTCTGGGTAGACCTGCAAGCTTAAATAATCCACAAACTTCATCCACATATATTAGATGCATATGAGGATGTATTGTTCCATCTCCTGCATAAGGATTAGCCAGCAGATTCTCTATCATACCCGAAGGAATCTCATAATAAATAATTTCAGTAGGTGCAGTAGTTTGAGAAGAAAATCTTTGTGCTTCCGGTCGACGTGAAGATACCCCGAACAAACCCCTCAAACGATTGTTTTCCATAGTAACAAGTGACAGTAAATTCGAGCATGTAATATAAATGTTTCCTTATCAAATTCCCCTCACCAAAGGCGCGTAACTCCCTGGTAACGACGCTAGAAAAGAGCCTTGACGACCCACAAGTATAGGGGATCAATCATAGTACTTTCTATAAGTAAGAGTGTCGAACCCAACGTGGAGTAGAAGAAAATGACAAGCGGTTTTCAGTAAGGTGTTTTGTGCAAACACTGAAATTATTGGTAACAAGTAGTTTTATAGCAAGATAATTTTGTGACGCCCGGATAATTAAGCTACAACAACCCTCTACTAATGATGCCATGTCATCACGATTACTATTGTTAGTTTCATGATGATTCAAATCTAGTTCGAATTCAAAATCAAAATCAAGTCAAACAATAAAATTTTTCAAATAGTAAAACTAAAGTGTTCGAAATGTAGCAAATAAATCATAGATGATTACGGTGGTGAAACCAAATTTTAATAAATTATTTAAACGCACTAAAATAAATAAAACGACAACTTAAACAATTAAATAAATGCCTTTTATTAATTATAAAATATTAAACTATTTTATTTGGGGTTTAAACTTTTTGTAGCAGTGGTGTAACTAGTAAAACTAATTTAGGTACTAATAATATATTTTACAAAACTAAAATAAATTGATGAATGTAATAAAATACAAAATAAATAAATAAAATAAAAATGAAAAAAAGACTAAATAAAAGGAACCCCCCATGGCCCACTGGGCCGCTAGGCCCATCTGGTCCCAGCCAGACCTGACTGGCCGACCCACCAGCGCACCTCTGGCCTACTTAGGTCGGCCTCCCCCCGCTAACCCTAAATCCCCAGATCCTCCACTCCCCTCGCTCCTCACCCCCTCTGCCCGATCTGAATCGGGGCACGGCCCAGATCCCGTCGCCGATCTCCGCCGCCTCAACGCCGCCCCATCGTCTTCGCCGGTGTTGCCACGCCCCGCCCCGCGTTGGATGCCCCCTCGACCGCCTCCTCGCCCCATCCACATCTCCTCCCCGCCGCCCCCCTCGACCCTCGCTGCCCTCGTCCCTCCAACGCAGATGAGGCCTGGGCTCCGGCCTCTCTCCTTCCCGTCTGCCCGCTGCGGCCTCCACCTGCCACCCGCTCGGCCGGCCGTGCGTCGACGCTCTGCTGCTCGTGCCCACCTCATGGCGCCATGGCTGACGACATCGTCCCCTGCACCCCCTCCGCTCCCCTACTCCGCCACGGTCGCGCCGTCACCCGCCTGCGCCTCGTCGCTGCCGAACCCGCAGCCCCCCAGCCATGCCTGATGTGCTCGCCTGCACCACGACCATCCCGCCGCTTGTCGCTGCTGTTGCTGCTACTACTGCACATGGCGCTACCGGCGCTGCTCGCGCCACTCGCCGCCTCGCTCGCCTCACTCGCCTCTGCCTCACCGCCCCTGCCCTACGCTTCGGCAGCCCTCCCATGCGCCTCGTGCCGGCCACCGCATCCCTGCGCTCGGCCGGCCTTGCTCGTGGCCGCCCCTAACCTCGCCCCCAGCCACCGCGGTCGTGGCCGCCGGCGCCGGCACCCGCTGGCCGTGCCCGGGTCCAGTCCCGCACAAACTCGGCCGTTCGGGCGACGGCCGACGCGCGCACGCCCATTAGGCCACCCCCTGGGCCATTCCCACGAGGGGTTCACCCCAGAACGAGATTTAAAAAAAGATAATAATAATTAAATTAATTAATTAATTAACCTAATTAATCTTGTTAATTAACCTATTAACTACCTAATTAGTCTAACTGAATGTGTTAGTTAACTAGGCAGGCAATGACAGGGGGCCCCACCGACAGGCAAAGTTTGACTGGTCAACTGGGTCCCCCTGGTCCCACATGTTAGCCCCTCTGGTACAACCAAAGTTGGGTGCACCTAGCATTTCACATTTATTTTCGAATTAAATTAAATTCTAAAAATGAATTAAAACTTTGATAATTAATATAAAATAAACCGTTCATCAGATGAAAATACTTTGTACATGGAAGTTGCTCAGAACGACAAGACAAATCTGAATACGCATTTCCGTTCGTCCGCCACACGTCCCTAGCATAGCGAACATGCAACCGTACCCCTCCGGTTCGACTGTCCGAAAACGTGAAACACCGGGAATACTTTCCCGGATGTTTCCCCCCTTTGTCAGTATCACCTAATACCGCGTTAGGTCACACCTAGCACCATTATATGTCCTGTCATGCATCGTCATGCATCTGCTTGCATTATATTCATTGTTTCTTCCCCCTCTTAAATCCCGTAGACTACGAGACTGACGCCGCTACTACCCCAATCGACTACGGTGTTGACGACCCCTCCTTCTTGCCAGAGCTTCCAGGTAAGAAAATCCCCTTTGATCAACCAGATATCGTCCACTCTCTTCTCTCTTATTCTTACATTAGGTTTGCTATTGTTGTTGATTCAGCTCCTATTATGTTGCATAGCCCATCATTGTTGCTACAATTGTTGATACCATTACCTGCTATCCTAATGCTTAATATAGGTTGCTAGTATTACATTAGTGGCCCTACACTCTTGTCCGTCTGCCATGCTATACTACTGGGCCGTGATCACTCGGGAGGTGATCACAGGTATATACTATACTATTACACACTTATGTTGATGATTCGGAGATGGGGGCTGAAGGGGCAGGTGGTTCCACCCAGGTAGTGGTGGGCCTGGGTTTCCGGCAGCCCCAGTGATTGTTACTTTGTGGTGGAGCGACAGGGCAGGTTGTGACCACCTAGGAGACATGTGGTCCTGGTCCCTGGTCGGCGTCCGCAGTTACTTCAAAATAACACGCTTAACGAGAACTTTGTATTTGAGCTGAGTCTGGCTACAAGCCTATACGCACTAACCAACTATGCGGAAACAGTTATGGGCTCCTGACATCGTGGTATCAACCAAAGACTTCTTGATGTCAACGGTTGAGCGGCGCGCGCCGGATTGGACTGGAACTCCCGCTCTTGTATTAGGGAGGATAGGTCTGCTTCCGGCCGCCCTCGCAACATGCATGAGTGCAATGGGCGTTGGGCCCAGACCCCTGTACACTTAGGATTTAGACCAACATGCTGACCTCTGTATTGAGCCTAGGTAGGGCTGCAATGTGTTGATCTTCCGAGGCCGAACATGACCCAGGAAAGTGTGCCCGACCGGAGGGATTGAGCATGTTGGGTAATGTGGTGCACCCCTGTAGGGAAGTTTATCTATTTGAATAGCCGTGTCCCTCAGTAAAAGGACGACCCGAAGTTGTATTCCGACCTTATGACAACTAGAACTGGATACTTAATAAAACACACCTCTTACAAGTTCCAGATACAACCTGGTGATTGTTTTCCCACATGGCGACGAGGGGAGGATCGCGGGTAGGTTTATGCTATGCGTTGTTCCTTGATGCTGCACTTGCTACTCTCTTGTACATGCTTCAAGATGGAGGCTGCCAGAAGCGTAGTCTTCGATAGGCCTAGCTATCTCTCTCTTATTCTGGCATTCTGTAGTTCAGTCCATAGATACTACCCATTTCATTGATACCAATGCATATGTAGTGTAGATCCTTTCTTGCGAGTACTTTGGATGACTACTCACGGTTGCTTTGCTCCCTCTTTTCCCTCTTTTCCTTTCTTCTCGGATGCCGCAACCAGACGCTGGAGCCCAGGAGCCAGACGCCACCGTTGATGACAAATCCTACTACACCGAGGGTGCCTACTACTACGTGCAGGCCGCCGACGACCAGGAGTAGTTAGGAGGATCCCAGGCAGGAGGCCTGCGCCTCTTTCTATTTGTATCCCACTTTGTGCTAGCCATCTTATGGCACCTTGTTTAACTTATGTATATACTTAGATATTGTTGCTTCCGCTGATTCTTTTATGATCGAGCACTTGTATTTGAGCCCTCGAGGCCCCTGGCTTATAATATGATGCTTGTATGACTTATTTGTTTTTAGAGTTGTGTTGTGATATCTTCCTGTGAGTCCCTGATCTTGACCGTACATGTTTGAGTGTATGATTAGTGTATGATTGAATTGGGGGCGTCACAAATTTGTAACGGGAAATAAGTAGCAACGGTAACAAAAGTGCAGCACGGTAGCCCATTCCTTTTTGTAGCAATGGACAGGCCAGAACGGTCTCTTATAATAAGCAAAGCATTCTTGAGGACACACGAGAGTTTCATCTACTCACTTTCATCATGTTTGTTTGATTCACGTTTGCTACTTTGATAATTTGATATGTGGGTGGACCGGTACTTGGGTGCTGTTCTTACTTGAACAAGTCTCCCATTTATGATTAACCCCTCTCGCAAGCATCCGCAACTACGAAGGAAGAATTAAGATAAATCTAACCATAGCATTAAACATATGGATCCAAATCAGCCCCTTACGGAATAACGCATAAACTAGGGTTGAAGCTTCTATCACTCTAGCAACCCTTCATCTAATTACTTCTCCATAATGCATTCCCTTAGTCCCAAAGACGGTGAAGTGTCATGTAGTCGATGTTCACATAAGACCACTAAGGGAAACAACAACATACATATCATCAAAATATCGAATGCATACCAAATTCACATGATTACTTATGACAAGACTTCTCCCATGTCCTCAAGAAGAAAAGTAACTACTCACAAATCATATTCATGTCCAAGATCAGAGGGGTATTGAGTAGCATAATGGATTTGAACATATAATCTTCCACCAAATAAACCAACTAGCATCAACTACAAGATGTAATCAACACTACAAGCAACCCACAGGTACCAATCTGAGGTTTTGATACAAAAATTGAATACAAGAGATGAACTAGGGTTTGAGATGAGATGGTGTTGGTGAAGATGTTGATGAAGATTGGTCCTCCCACAATGAGAGGGTTGTTTGTGACGACGATGACTTCGATTTCCCCCTCCCAAAGGGAAGTATCCCCAACGGAATCGCTCCACCGAAAAGCAAAAGTACTCCCGCCCAAGTTCCACCTCAATACGGCGGCGCTCCGTCCTGAAAGCCCTCTCCTTATTTTTTCTAGGGAAAATGGTCTTATATACCAGAAGATGGGCACCAAAGGCTTGTCAGGGGCCCCACGAGCCACCAGGGCGCGCCCTGGTGTCTCGTGGGCACCTGGGTGGCCCCCTTTGGCATTTATTTATTCTATTATTTTTTATTTATTCCAAAATAATTCTCCGTGAAATTTCAGCTCATTTGGAGATGTGTAGAATAGGTATCTTTGGCATAACTTATTCCGGTCCAAAATTCTAATTGCTGACAATCTCCCTCTTCATGTAAATCTTGCAAATTAAGAGAGGAAATGCATTAGAATTGCTCAATAAAGTGTTATATTGATTAAAAACATTAATAGTAGGAAAACATGATGCAAAATGGACGTATCACATGTCATCTTTCTTAAGGCGCTACTCCTTTTTTATATTAACTTAATATTCTAGATGCATGCTGGATAGCGGTCGACGGGTGGAGTAATAGTAGTAAATGCAGGCAAGAGTCGGTCTACTTGTCTCTAACATGATGCCTATATACATGATCATTGCCTTGAATATCGTCATAACTATGCGCCTTTCTATCTATCACTATGAGATTTGATCCTTGTAGATAACCGCCAAGGGGATTGACAACCCCCTTACTTGCGTTGGGTGCAAGTATTTGCTTTTCTGTGTGTAGGTGTTGTTAATGAGGTTTCGCGTGGTTCTCCTAGTAGATTTATAACTTTGGTTTTTAACTGAGGTAAATACTTATATCTATTGTACTGCATCATTCTCTCCTCTTCGACGAAATCCCAACGCGGCTCACAAGTAGCAGGGAGAAATTCTAGCACCGTTACTGGGGAGACATCACCAAAACCTATCAAGTACCTTCACATAAACTATTATCTACTTGTTCTTACTTTCATTTTCCATTCGCCTCGTTTTCATTTCCCCAACTTCTAACACAATTTTTACAAAAACATAAAAATATTTTCGTTTGCTTGTTTGCTCGCTTTGTCGCTATGTCTCAAAAGAACATCAAGTTGTGTGACTTTTCCAATACTATGAATAATGATTTTATTAGTACTCCAATTGCTCCTCATGCCACTAGTGGGGAATCGTGTGATATTAATGATGCTTTTGCTAAATATTGTTACGAAAAACAATGTTCTGGTAGTCCTGATGAAGACGTTGCATCCCATCTTAATACTTTTGTTGAATTGTGTGATATGCAAAAGGAAAAAAAAGATGTGGATAATGATATTGTCAAATTGAAATTATTTCCATTCTCGCTATGAGATCATGCTAAAACTTGGTTTTCATCCTTGCCGTGAAATAGTATTGATTCTTGGGATAAGTGTAAGGATGCTTTTATTGCCAAGTATTTTCCTCCTACTAATCTTAGTTCTGTTAGAAATAAAATCATGAATTTTAAGCAACTTGAGCATGAACATGTTGCACAATCTTGGGAGAGAATGAAATTAATAATAAGAAATTGCCCCACTCATGGTTTAAGCTTATGGATGATCATACAAAAAAATAGGCGAGATTAAACTTTGTTTCTAGAAATCTTTTAGACTCGGCCGCAGGGGGTACCTTTATGGAAATCACATTAACAGAAGCTAACAAACTCCTTGATAATATTATGACAAATTATTCACAATGGCACACTAAAAGGACCCCAACTAGTAAGAAGGTAAACTCAGTCGAAGAAATTAATACTTTGAGTGATAAAATGGATGCGCTTATGAAAATGGTTGCTAGTAAGAGTGCTCATGTTGACCCTAATGATGTGCCATTATCTACTTTGATTGAGCAAAATAATGATGCTATTGATGTGAATTTTATCTCTAGAAATAACTTCAACAACAATGCTTATAGGGGTAATTTCAATCCTAGGCCGTTTCATGGGAATTCCTCTAATAATTATGGCAATTCCTATGGTAATTCATATAATAATAATATGATGCCCTCTGATCTTGAGATTCACTATGTCTCAACAAAACACCAAGTTGTGTGACTTTTCCAATACTAATAATATTTTTTATTAATACTCCAATTGCTCCTCAAGCCACTAGTGCGAAGTCGTGTGATATTAATGCTTCTTTGTTAAATGTTGTTACAAAAGAACAATTTTTGGGTAGCCCTGATGAAGATGTTGCATCCCATCTTAATACTTTCGTTGAATTGTGTGATATGCAAAAGAAAAAAGATGTGAATAATGATATTGTCAAATGGAAATTACTTCCATTCTCGCTACGAGATCATGCTAAAACTTGGTTTTCATCCTTGCCGTGAAATGGTATTGATTTTTGGGATAAGTGTAAGGATGCTTTTATTGCCAAGTATTTTCCTCCCACTAAGATTATTTCTCTTAGAAATCAAATCATGAATTTTAAGCAACTTGAGCATGAACATGTTGCACAATCTTGGGAGAGAATGAAATTAATGATAAGAATTTTCTCCACTCTTTGTTTAAGCTTATGGATGATAAGACAAAATATTTGTGCGGGATTGAACTTTGTTTCTAAAAATCTTTTAGACTCAGCCGCAGGGGGTACCTTTATGGACATCACATTAGGAGAAGCCACAAAACTCTTTGATAATATTGTGACAAATTATTCACAATGGCACACTGAAAGAATCCTAACTAGTAAGAAGGTAAAGTCTGTCGAAGAAATTAATACTTTGAGTGATAAAATGGACGTGCTTATGAAAATGGTTGCTAGTAAGAGTGCTCATGTTGGTCCTAATGATGTGCCGTTATCTACTTTGATTAAGCAAAACAATGATGTTATTGATGTGAATTTTGTCTCTCGAAATTTCAACAACAACACTTATAGGGGTAATTTCAATCCAGGCCATTCCTGGAAATTCCTCTAATAATTATGGCAATTCCTATGGTAATTCGTATAATAATAATAATAATAATAATAATAATAATAATAATAATAATAATAATAATAATAATAATAATAATAATAACAACAACAACAACAATAATAGTAATAATAACAATAATAACTATAATAATAATAATAATAATAATAATAATAATAATAATAATAATAATAATAATAATAATAATAATAATTCGATGCCCTATGATCTTGAGAATCGCTATGTCTCAAGAAAACACCAAGTTGTGTGACTTTTCCAGTACTACTAATAATGAATACTCCGGCTTCCCCCGCTTCCCTAGCCCTCGCTTCCCCCGCTTCCCTTGCCCCCGCCGCCTGCCACTCCGGTGGCGGCGTCCCCTAGCCCGCGCAGTCGGCCACTCCGACCCCGGCGCCCCCCCTCGCCGATGGCCGCTCTAGTCCAGCCTCCACTCCCGCCCAAGACCCTTCCCTGTCTCGTGGCATGGCTAGCCCACTTCTTCGGGGAGATGTGCCCTCATCGAAGGACGAGGGGCTCGACCGCTCACGCTCCTACTGCGAGGTTCTGCGGAGCTTATCGCCGCCGTCCGGACCCTCGTCGCCCCGCCGATCCCCCGCGCCGGTGCCCCGCCCCGCGGGTTCCCTGCGCCATGCGCCGGGCGCTTCACCGTCCCAAGCTCCGCGCTTGGCCTCCATCATCGTCCGGGAGGCGGACCCTCCTCCGGCCTCCCGCGGTGGATGGCAGACCACGGGCCGCAAGCGTCGCAGGCCGCGGCGTCGTCTGGTTTCCTCGCCTCTCCCCTCCATGAACATCTGCCCCGGCCTGCCTCCGGATCCGGCGAGCCTCTGCTTCAACTGCCTCAGTTAGGAGCACATCGCCGACATGTGCACCAATGCGTGGGTCTGCCTCCGCTGCCGTCAGCCTGGCCATCTGGCCATGGAGTGTCGTCTCCCCCGCTC
>NC_041387.1:178379810-178420879 GCF_002162155.2 Triticum dicoccoides | reverse complement strand
CCTCATCGCGCGTCCCCACCTCCCCTGTAGTGGGCCACGCCAGTGCATGCTCGCTTGGGAACTACAGTCCATGCACCTGGTAGGGATCCCTCGGAGCGCGGCGGCCCCGCGGGTGGGGTTGGGCGGCCGCAACAATGCTCCCCTCTGGAGCCGGCTCGCCTGGGCTTGCTGCACCGCTGGCCGGCAGAGTGCCCTCGGAGTTGGCACCGGAGGTGGGCGAGTCTAGCAGGCGGGGACGGCCGGGCTCTCCTTCGTTGTGGCCGGTGCTGGAGCGTTCTGTGATTCCGCGCACGGCCGCCATGACGTCGGCTGAGGAGGCGTTGTGCTGGAGTTTGGTCGCCGTGGTTACGGGCAACAGGCCATGGGTCATGCCGAGTGCGGTCGTCGTGGCTGTGGAGGAGGCCATCCCTGTGGTGGTGGAGGCATTCACAATGCATCGTTTCTGTCTGGCAGATTTCTTGCTCGTCTTCGACTCCCGGTGGCGCACGATGCGGTGGCCGACACCGGCGAGGTGTGCGGGCGGGGCTTCTCCCCGAGGTTCTCTCCCTGGAACCGCCAGCTGCAGGCCACTCAGTGAAGGTTCCACTACCGCGTTCGGATCGACATGAAGGGGCTGCCGCCGCACGTTTGGAGTCGCGACTCGGCTCAGATTGTGCTCGGCTCGGCGGCGTGGGTGGAGCTCCTTGGTACGTTGACGGTGAGCCGCACTAACCTGGGTAGCTTCGAGGCGTACGCTTGGATGGACGGTCCTTCCCGGCTGCCCATCGAGAAGTTAATCTTGGTGGAGGAGCCCGATGAGGCGATGGAGGTGGAGCTGGCGGACGGCCTTGTCCTGCCAGCGGTCGCACTGGTGCCACTAGAGAAGAACATGTTGGAGTATGCTGTCAAGGTTCATTTGGTCACCACGGAGAACACGCTGGAGGGGTCCAGCCCTTCCTCCAGCAACAACGAAGGAGATGACGGTGATGGTGGTGGCTTTGATCCGCCCACGGCAGACCCGGATGGACCGGGCGGCGCGTGCAATGCACGCCATCGCTTCACATATTCCAGGGGATCGCAAGACGGTGAGGAGGGGCGGCGGCAACATCCTGGCCGCCGCGGCGACGCGTTTGGTCATTGCAGGGTGACGGTGGATTTGCCCACGACAATTGTGCCCCGTGCGCTGCGGCCTACTTCGGGTGCCGCTGCGAGGCCGGCCGGCCGTGAGGTTGCCTCTCTAGTGGGGCTGGTCTCGGGCGGCGTGGTGCTGCTGGACGCCAACGGCGGCGAGGTGGACGTGGCTCCCCCTGACAGGTCGGTTCCGCTACCGGCAGGTGACAGCACGGCCCAGGGCGCCACGACGACTTAGGTGGAGATGGTGGTCGCCCAGCCGGTCATGCCGGCGGCCATGGCCGTTGGGTTGGTAGGGCCCGTGCAGGTCCAAAGGCGGGCCGATGTTGGCGGGTCGGTAGACGTGGCGGGGCCCGCGGACCAGGTCAGGGTCAGCGACCCACTTTTGACCAGGGTGGACGGGATGCCAGAGTTCGAGCCAGCCGGTGCTTTCTCGACACCTGTCCCATGCGGGGACAAGGAGGATCCGGTAGATACGCCGCGGTAGTTCATGAGTGGCTAGGATCGGTGGCTCCTGTCGCTTGGGGAAGGATCGGTGGAGAGCGACGAGTTTCAATTTTCGAACCGCGCTTTCTCGGCTGCCAGCGCCAGCTCGGACGGCTCAGGGCTAGCCTGCTCGGCTGGTGGGCAGGTGGGGGCGCTCGACACTTTTGTCGTCAGCATCTCAGGCTCGGGGGCCAGCAGCGGGCATTCCACGACATGCTCGACCAACTGTCCTCTGTCAAAGTTCAGGAAAGATACGTGAAAAAGGTGACGCCTGTCCTGCCCAGGCCGCAGAGCATGAGGCAGAAGAGGAAGCGTAGGATGCCGCCCTCCACGGTTCAGCGTAGCCTGAGGATCAATGGGCAGCTGGCAGGTGGCGCTTTGGTGAAATCCCAACAATGCACGCTCATGGTGCAGCTTGGGATCGCGCGCGAGGGAGAGGTAATAGGTGAGGAGGCCATGCAGGCATATCTGGAGCTCTTTTCGAAGCCGCTCCAACAAGCTCACATTGCGGCCATTGTTGGGCTCTTCGGCTGGTAGGCGCACGTGCTGCCGCTTGGTCGAGATGCAGAGAGGGTAGCATTTTAGATGCTTCTCGCCTGGTGGCTTGTTGTAGATCTTTTCATATGGAAGATCCAAATCATACGGTGGTTGTGTGAAACATGCGCGGCTAACAACCCTGCTAGGCACAATTCTATTAATAATGCCATTTCGAGCTCGGGCGCGAGTGTGGTTTGCCTCCAGGAGACAAAGATACAGGACGTGGACATGCAGCTTGTGTGACACTGCCTCGGGCCAGACTTTGACCAGTTCTTCTACGCGCGGCCCTCGGAACCCGCGGCGGGATTCTACGGGCTTGCAAGTCCACATGCGCGCAGCTGTCGAACCCTCACATCACGACGAACGCGGTGACAGCGTGGGTGCAATTTCACGACTCGGTGGGATGGTGGTTCACTGGGGTGTACGGGGCCCAGGAGGATGGCGACAAGGTGGTTTTCATGCAGGAGCTCAAAGACATCTGATATTTACATGCAGGTCCCTTGATGGTCGTTGGTGATTTCAACTTGATTGTGGACCCATCTGATAAAAGCAACGATCAGACTAATAGGCGGATGATGGGGAGGTTTAGAAGGTGCATCACGGACCAGGACTTGCACGAGCTCTACCTCAACGATAGGAGGTATACTTGGTCAAATGAGAGGACGAAACCAACGTTCGAGAAACTGGATCGTGCCCTCGTCTCCCTGGATTGGGAGGCGCTGTACCCTACCTCTTTCCTATCGGCCTAAGCACGAATATATCAGATCATTGCCCGCTGCACCTCATGCTAGAGGCCAACTTGAAGCTTGGCAGGAGGTTCCACTTTGAATCATTCTAGACGAAGGTAGATGGCTTCCAGGAGGTGGTCCAGGCAGTGTGGAGTAGCTAGCCGTGGATCAGGAACCCTTTCAAGAGGCTGGCAGCTAAGGTCAAGGCTACGGCAAAGCAACTCGCCAAGTGGAGCAATAAGTATGTGGGGAGTGTCAAACAACAGATTCGCGTCGCGAACGAGGTCATTCAACGCTTGGATATCGCCATGGAGGGGAGGACCTTGTCGCATGCAGAGGTGGATCTCAGGAGGCTGCTCAAGCGCAAGCTGCTTCGCTGGAGCGCAAGATTGCCAGGCAGCGTGCCAGGCTTCTACGGCTTAGAGCGGGGGATGCTTGCACACAATACTTCCATGCACATGCCAGCCACAGAAGACGCAAAAATTACATCACCAAGCTCAAGGTGGACGGTGTGCTCTCGACGGATCACGAGGTGATGGCCGGGGCTGTGGACTCCTTCTTCCCCCAACTGCTTGGGGAAACCACTGAGCGTGAGTTCACCTTGGATTTGGAGGAAATTGGCGTCCCTCGCAAGGATCTCTCCCACCTCGACTGTGATTTCACCGAGGAGGAGGTGCAAGTGGCTGTTCGCGCGCAAGGGCTGGACAAGGCGCCGGGGCCCGACGGGTTCCCAGCCAGATTCTATGTGGCTTGCTGGTTGGTCATTAGAGAGAATGTGATGGAGGTGTTTGCCTCCCTTCAAAGATTGGATTTCCATGGCCTAACTTCCATCAATCAAGCGTTCATCACCTTGCTTCCCAAGTCCCCCGCTGCCTTGGAGATTCGTGAGTTTTGGCCGATTAGTTTGATTCATAGTTTTCCAAAGCTGGCGGCCAAGGTGTTGGTGTTACGGCTCGCGGGTGAGATGCCGGACCTGGTCGGGCCAGACCATAGCGCTTTCATCAGAGGACGATGGCTCCACGACAACTTTATGATGGTGCAAGGGATGGCTAGAAAACTGCATGCTTCTAAGAAGGAAGCGGTGATGCTCAAGCTCAACATTACTAAAGCCTTCGACACGGTAGATTGGGCTTTCCTGATGGATGTCATGCGACATATGGGCTTCGGGGCCAAGTGGATTTCGTGGATTGCAGGCCTGCTCACCTCCTCCTAACCTAGGGTTCTACTGAACGGTGTACCTGGGGATATCATCTTCAACCAATAGGGTCTGCGGCAAGGAGACCCGGTCTCGCCACTCTTGTTCATCCTCGTCATGGAGGCGCTTCACACCTGTTGGCCTCAGCCACGACGGAGGGTGTCGGTGTCAAAACCGGCGGATCTCAGGTAGGGGGTCCCGAGCTGTGTGTCTAGGCGGATGGTAACAGGAGACAAGGGACACGATGTTTTTACCCAGGTTCGGGCCCTCTCGATGGAGGTAAAACCCTACTCCTGCTTGATTAATATTGATGATATGGGTAGTACAAGAGTTGATCTACCACGAGATCAGAGAGGCTAAACCCTAGAAGCTAGCCTATGGTATGATTGTTGTTCGTCCTACGGACTAAAACTCTCCGGTTTATATAGACACCGGAGAGGGCTAGGGTTACACAGAGTCAGTTACAATGGGAGGAGATCTTCATATCGAATCACCAAGCTTGCCTTCCACGCCAAGGAAAGTCCTATCCGGACACGGGACGAAGTCTTCAATCTTGTATCTTCATAGTCCGGGAGTCCGGCCAAAGGTCATAGTCCGGCTATCCGGACACCCCCTAATCCGAGACTCCCTCAGTAGCCTCCGAACCAGGCTTCAATGACGACGAGTCCGGTGCGCAAATTTGTCTTCGGCATTGCAAGGCGGGTTCTTCTCCAAATCCCATGTACCCGTCGAATAGTGTCCGGCTTCCAGTGCATGCTGTACTCCTCAACTTCTGTGCCCAATAATGACCATCTTCCACGTGTCAAACGAATGCGAAAAGCCAGGGAGTTATTTCATTCACCCCCTAGCCGCGTGAACAAGCTGCCCATAAAAGAGACGGGGATTTAGATCCAGCCCACACCATCTTCCCTCCGCGAGCCTTCATTAGAGCGCCTTCGACAGGGATCCATTCCACCATGGCCGGTCGGTGCAGATCCTCCTCTCGCCTCTCCAGCCCTCGGCCCGGAGATTGGGGGCGGTGTTCTGTCCCGCATAGCGAGCTAGTAGTGCTTCAGTCCAAGGGGCTTCTTCCCCCAGCATATATGGTCCCAGTTCGAGCCGGGATTGCCACCTATAGCGACGGAGAGCATCCCCAATCCCCCCCGAGGAGAGCGGGTGTGCCTAGTCCCTTACTTAATAAGAGGACTCGGATTTCCAATTCACCCGTTTCTCCGAGGGCTACTGGAGTTCTATGGCCTTCAGCTAGACAACCTCACACCTGCCTCCATACTGCATATCGCAGGCTTCGTGGCCCTCTGCGAGTTGTTCTTGGGCGTTGAGGCCCATTTCGCGCTGTGGAAGAGGTTGTTTTGCCTCGTGTTTCGCTCTCAGGAGGGGTCTATTTATCAAGTGGGCGGAGCTGAACTATGGTGCATCGCTGGGACCGGATATCTATCCGGTACCCCAAAGAGGGCGTCCGAGGACTGGCCTTCAGAGTGGTTCTATATAGATGACGTCCCCCTGCCGGACCCTGTACGGATTGGCCTCTCTAAGTTCAATAATGCTCCGTTGAAGAAGCTCCTGAGCTGGCGCCCGCGGAACCCTCAGAGGGAAACCGACAGGGACGTCCTTTACCTGATGAACCGGATAAGGTTGTTGGCTCATTCCGGACTGACCATGATCAAGGTCATGGCCATATGCATTACGCGAGGGGTGCAGCCGCTTCAATACAGAGGCCACCCCATGTGGGATTTCAACGGGGAGGACGATGCCACCTGGTGCGGTCGTAAGGGGTCGGATTCGGCCGCCACTTTAACAAGAATCTTATCCGCTTTGTACAAGGGAGAAGAAAAGGAATTCCTCCGTGTCAACCCGGAAGGCGGATTCTCCATGTACAATCCTCCAAGTTGGGTGAGCGAACGCTTTCACTTGCCTACGTGTTTTCAAATTCCCATGGTTAAGTATTTAATCTAGTAGTTGCAACGCAGGAGCTGCGCCAGAGCATGAAGGAAATGAACAGGCCCTCGACCCGGACTCCCAGGAGGACCCGGACCTATGTGCGAAGCTAATTGATGGGGTGTTTCATCATTTAAGTAAGGACAACACCTTAGTGGCCATTACAGCCGATTACCCCGGACTACTTCCAGCCTCAAAGGTGACCAAGATCGAAGTCCCAGTACTCTTCGGAGGATCCATCCATGCTCATTTTGATTGTCATAAACCAATAGTGTTTAATTTTGCAGGGGAAATCCTCGCGGCGGAGGGCCGAGCCCGCGGTGGGTAGCCAACAAGGGCCGTCGAAGCCAGGTGGGACAAAAAGAAGTGCGGACCGGATCGAGACTCTGGCGCAACGGTACGGCGTGCAATTTTAACGTCTAGGGTTTATGCCCTCGAGTCGCACTAACGCTCATGCTTTCCTCAGGAAAAAGAGCGCCCGCCGGACTATATCTACCGGCCAGGCTTCAAGGCCGGATCCGAAAGCGGAGGCGAACATAGGGCGCGCACCGGACGTTCCTCCGACAGAGGACGCAGACGGGCTATCTGCCACCAATTCAGAGGTGGAGAGTGTCATGAACCACAGGCGTCGCCGGACTATTCTTCGCGACGCATGTTTTTCCCAAGAGGCGTTGGACGCCTTTAATACGGGAGATGCGTACCTCCGTGCCGCTCAAAATGGTCTAGCCAGAGCCACAGAGCAGTATGTGAAAGACATACGGGTAAGTAAGTCCGATGGTTATATATATCAGTAGCCCCCGAGACTTGAAGCAGTTAAGATAATTGATTTAAGGATCATATGAAATGCAGGATCTTACAAAGAAGAATACGCTCAGGTAATATATGCTTCGAAAGATAATTCTGCTGAGACGTGCGGCATGTGTGCAATTCTGACAATAACGGTGCAGATAGGGCCGGAGTGAATCCGGACGAGCAACAACTCCCGCGCTAGTTGAAGGCCAGTGAGAGCATGCTGACGAGGGTGAGGCAGGAGAAGGACAAGCTTCAAGACGCCAACACCCAGCTGGGCGAGGAACTAAAGGATGTTCGTGCTCAGCTGTCTGATTCTGTAAAGGAGAATCGGCGACTTCGGCGTGACATTTTTAGTAAGTGCTTAAACGAATCTTCAAAAAAGAGTTCGGCGAGGAAGTCGACTGACAGGGCTATGTCCGCAGGCATGCTGACAGGTCGGCCGGGTGAGGAAATGCCCGGTTATGCGGGGGACCTTCTTCCCGAACTGTTGCGGCTGCACAAACAAGTTCGGCAGGTGATGCAGGGCGCCTTCCAGGCGTTGTGGCCATCCCTCTCCTTGCCCGAAGGCCTTGGAGAGCTTGCTGAGAAGCTGAAGGGAGTGCGGCAGCGCTTCCGATTATGGAAGATATCGGCCTGCCGTCAAGGTTCCAGGGAGGCCTGGGCCATGGTGAAGACGCGGTACGCGAAGGCTGACCCAAACCACATGGCCAAGGTCGGCCCTGTGGGGCCCGACGGGAAAGAGATTCCTGTCAGTTTAGTGTACGGCCAGGTAGAGCTTGCTGCCAAGTATTCCTAGCAGGACTGTAAATTAGACAACCTGTTAGATGGTATTGAAGAAGAATATACCCAGTCAAATTGACTATGTAATTTTAAAATGACATGTATGATGCCTTCTAGACGGATTGTAGATCGTTTGTCAGTGCGGACCTTTTCGCTTCAACCTCCTGGACCCGATAGTCCGGAGTGTGTCCGAATACCCTCTCGGTTATGTAAGAACCGGGGCATGCATGGAGACCAGGCGTAGGGGTCATAAGTGCTTTAGCAGACAAGTGCCCAACTTGTTATGTTATATTACATGGTTAGTAAGAAACATCTTCCAGGGAGAATAGTTCCGTTAAGGGTTGCTTTCCCTGGGAGGCATGCCCTAAAGTGCATGTCCGGACTGCGAAAAAAGCAGAAAAGCATCTGGGGGCAGATAAATAAATAAGTGAAAAGTCATCTTTTATTTCACCGACCGAATATTCCGTTAAGAACGCTAGCTTTCGGCTTCACCCAGTCTGAGGTACATGTCCGGCTGACCCGGCAGTAACAATCGCAGAGGTGCTCCCTTTACCACCTAGCCGTACAAACGGGAACGTAGGGGTAAGCACAGGAGCCAGGCAACCCAGCTTGGCCAAAACTTAAGTCATATCGATGCATATAATGGTGCATAAAAGGTTCATGCAGAAGTGTCACGCATGTTTTGGGCCTGAAGCTCGTGTGTATAAGCTTCTGATAAAGAAGCCCCCAGGTATAATGAGCGCGGATAGCACGTCAATTATGCGCGAACAAATCGCGCAAGCAAGCCCCTAAAGGCTTGGAAGAAGGAAGGGAGGAAAGAGGAGAAAAATACCAGGCAGCTAAAAAAAAGAAAGGTGACAGAGGAAGGAGACGAACACAGAGTCCGGCGCTAGGCGTAGAATCTTCGTAGGCGTGCTGCGTTCCATGGGTTTGGCTCGAGTTGGTTGTCCGATGCATTTCACAGACGGTACGCTCCACCAGTCAGGACTTGGTCGATTATGAAGGGACCCTCCCATTTGGGCTTGAGTTTGTCCTTTTTCTTGTCCGGCAGGCGTAGAACTAGTTCGCCAACATTGTAAGTTTTGGCCCGTACTTCTCTGCTTTGATATCTTCGAGCCTGCTGTTGATAGAATGTGGTACGGGCCTTTGCAATGTCGCGCTCCTCTTCCAATGCGTCCAAGCTGTCCTGCCGATCGAGCTCGGCTTCTCTTTCTTCGTACATGCGCACGCGAGGTGAGTCATGAATTATGTCGTAGGGAAGGACTGCCTCTACGCTGTATACCATAAAGAATGGTGTGAATCCGGTAGTGCGATTCGGCATGGTCTGCAGCCCGCAGAGTACAGAGTCAAGCTCCTCTACCCAGTGCGTGTTGGATTCCGTAAGGGATCGCACTAATCTGGGTTTGATGCCGCTCATGATTAGACCGTTGGCCTGCTCGACTTGACCGTTAGTTTGTGGGTGATAGACTGAAGCGTAATCGAGCTTAATGCCCAAAGTTTAACTTCATCGGCCGTGAAGTTTGTGCCGTTGTCAGTAATGATGCTGTGGGGGACGCTGTAACGGTGTACAACCCCAGATATGAAGTCTATCACCGGTCCGGATTCGGCCGTCTTAACGAGCTTGGCCTCTATCCATTTGGTGAATTTATCCACCATGACCAGTAGATATTTTTGCTTGTGGGTTCCTCCTTTAAGGGGTCCCACCATGTCAAGCCCCCAGACCGCAAAAGGCCAGGTGATGGGTATGGTTTGTAGGGCGGTAGGCGGCATGTGGCTTTGATTAGCGAATAGTTGGCAGCCTACGCATCGCTGGACTAAGTCCTGAGCGTCTGCCCGTGCCGTCGGCCAATAGAATCCGGTACGGAAGGCCTTGATCACAAGGGCTCGGGCTGCATCGTGGTGCCCGCCAAGTCCGGCGTGAATTTCCGCCAGAAGGTTCTGCCCTTCCTCTTCGGAGATACACCTTTGAAGGACTCCGGTGGTGCTTTTCCTATAAAGCTCTCCTTCGTGGACTTTATAGGCTTTAGATCGCCGCACTATGCAGCGTGCCTCATTTTGGACCTCGGGGAGTTCCTGCCTAGTTAAGTAGGCTAAGAATGGTTCTGTCCACGGGGCAATTACTGCCATTATTACATGGGCTGAGGGTGTGACTTCATTGAAGGAATCTTTCATTGTGTCAGGGTGTTCGGGGTCAGGTGATGCGGCTTGATCCGGATTGTTAATTCCGGATCCCCCTTCCCACTGTACGGATGGCTTAAATAGCCTTTCCAGGAAAATGTTGGGGGGGACTGCATCATGTTTTGTGCCGATGCGTGCCAAGACGTCTGCTGCCTGATTATTTTCCCGGGCTATATGGTGGAATTCCAGTCCTTTGAACCTAGCTGATATATTTAGGATGACGTTGTGATAGGCTGCCATTTTTGGATCTTTGGTGTCGAAGTCTCCATTTATTTGGGATATCACGAGGTTCGAATCCCCATGCACCTCTAGGCGTTGAATGCCCATGGAGACTGCCATCCGGAGGCCATGTAGAAGGGCCTCGTATTCGGCTGCATTGTTGGAGTCCGTATACATTATCTGGAGTACATATTGGACTGTATCTCCTGTTGGGGACGTCAGGACGACACCAGCCCCCAGACCCGCAAGCATTTTAGAGCCGTCAAAGTGCATGGTCCAGTTGGAATATGTGCCGTACTCTTTAGGGAGTTCGGCTTTAGTCCATTCAGCGACGAAGTCGGCCAAGGCTTGCGACTTGATGGCTCACCGTGGCTTATATGTTATGTCGAACGGAAGGAGCTCAATGGACCATTTGGCAATCCGGCCCGTTGCATCGCGGTTGTTTATGATATTGTTAAGAGGTACTTTGGAGGCTACTGTTATCGAACACTCTTGAAAGTAGTGACGTAGCTTCCGGGACGCCATGAACACTGCATATGCTATTTTTTGGTAGTGCGGGTACCGGGACTTGCATGGAGTGAGGACAGTGGACACGTAGTACACTGGTTTCTGGACAGGGAATTTGTGTCCGTCTGTTTCTCGTTCGATGACGAGGACTGCGCTTACAACTTGGTGAGTTGCCGCGATGTATAACAACATAGGTTCGCCGATGTTCGACGCGGCCAGAACAGGGTTTGTTGCTAGTATGGCTTTTATGTCTTCAAGTCCGGCCATGGCGGCATCCGTCCACTCGAAGTGTTCGGTGCACCGGAGGCGGCGGTAAAGGGGTAATGCCTTTTCCCCCAAGCGGGAGATGAAGCGGCTTAGAGCCGCCACGCATCCCGTCAATTTTTGTATTTGCTTGTGATCTTTTTGAGTATCCAATTGTGACAGAGCTTGGATCTTGGCTGGGTTTGCTTCAATCCCTCTACCGGATACAATGAAGCCCAGGAGCTTTCCGGTTGGTACGCCGAAAACGCATTTTTCCGGGTTAAGCCTAATGTCATATGTTCGGAGGTTATCGAACGTGAGCCTCAAGTCATCTATCAGAGTTTCGACGTGTTTGGTTTTGATGACCACGTCATCTACGTATGCTTCAACAGTTTTGCTGATCTGGTTGGCCAGACATGTCTGAATCATGCGATGATATGTTGCGCCGGTGTTTTTGAGCCCGAAGGGCATTGTGTTGAAGCAGAATGGGCCGTATGGGGTGATGAATGCCGTTGCGGCTTGGTCTGACTCTGCCATCTTGATTTGGTGGTAACCAGAGTATGCATCGAGAAAACACAATGAATCGTGTCCTGCAGTGGCGTCAATGATTTGATCAACGAGGGGGAGGGGGAAGGGATCCTTTGGGCAGGCCTTATTTAGGTCTTTGAAATCGACGCATAGGCGCCATGATTTGTCCTTCTTTGGTACCATTACCAGGTTTGCCAGCCAGTCTGGATGTTTTATATCTCTGATGAATCCGACTTCCA
This sequence comes from Triticum dicoccoides, assembly GCF_002162155.2. NCBI lineage: Eukaryota > Viridiplantae > Streptophyta > Magnoliopsida > Poales > Poaceae > Triticum > Triticum dicoccoides. Next base: position 178,409,402 of record NC_041387.1, on the reverse strand, counting down.
ATAGTTTGGCTAGCTCCTCTCCCATGGCTTGTCTCTTAGGTTCAGAGAAACGCCGAAGAGTCTGCTTAACTGGTTTGAACCCTTTTAAGATGTTCAGGCTGTGCTCGGCCAGCCTGCATGGGATTCCTGGCATGTCTGAAGGGTGCTAGGCAAAAATGTCCCAATTTTCGCGTAGGAATTCTCTTAGTGCGGCGTCGACGTCAGGGCTCAGTTGTGCCCCGATGGAGGCCATTTTTGTAGTGTCCGTTGGATGGACTTGGAACTTGACTATTTCGTCTGCCGGCTTGAAGGAGGTGGATTTGGATGTTTTGTCGAGTATCACGTCGTCCCTGTCCATCATGGAGCGCAACACAGTTAGTTCCTCGGCCGCTAGGGCTTCAGATAGTGCCTCGAGGGCTAGTGCGGCTGTCTTGTTTTCGGCGCGGAGCGCTGTGTCCGGATCGCTGGTAAGGGTGATTATTCCGTTGGGTCCGGGCATTTTGAGCTTCATGTACCCATAATGGGGTATAGCTTGAAATATTGTGAATGCTTCTAGCCCTAACAGGGCGTGGTATCCGTTGTTGAACGGGGCCACTTGAAATGCGACCTCCTCGGATATGTAATTATCTGACGTGCCGAACACCACATCCAGTGTGATTTTTCCTGAGCAGCACGCTTCATGACTGGGGATTATTCCTCGGAAGGTTGTGTTGCTTCGCTCAATGCGGCTCCAGTCTATTTCCATTTTCCGCAGGGTTTCCTCATATATGAGATTTAGTCCGCTACCACCGTCCATGAGTACCTTTGTAAGCCAGAAGCCATCCACTATCGGACTGAGGACCAGTGCGTCTGGCGCTCGGGCTGTCCGGAATTTAGGTTCGTCACTGGCGTTAAAGGTGATAGCCGTGTCACTCCATGGGTTTATTGTTGCTACTTGGTAGACTTCGGTAAGGCTGCGAAGCGTTCGCTTTCTCGCATTGTTTGATGCGAAAGTCTCGAAGACTGTCGACACCGTACTGGCGTTTGTGGGGTGGTGCTCTGCGGATTCTGGAGTTAGAAGCTCCTCGCCACTTCTGGCTACCTGCCGGAGTATCCAACATGCTCTAAGGCTATGAGTTGGTGTGACGCCCTCTGTATTATGAATTTTACAGGGTCCATTGAGCCATCCCTCCAGTACGATTCCATACCCTGTAGAGGGTTTTTGTTTTTTGCTATTTAGCCTGGGTACCTGGCGATAATGCGCCCTTTTGTTTTGGACTGGTATTATATTCAGGGTCGGTTTGTCCCAGAATTTTGTTTCGGGTTTCCGGACGCTTTCTGTCGCACAATACTTTCGTACTATGGATGTCAAGTCGGCGAAGCATGTAATTTCGCGGCGACTTATGGCGTTAAGGATTCCGGTGTCCGTGCAGTTGTTGCAGAAGAACGAGATTGCATCTCCCTCGTGGCAGTCCTGTATCCTGTTCATAACCAGGAGGAATCTGGCCTAGTAGTGATGCACTGATTCCCTGGGCTCTTGCCGAATTAGGGATAGATCCCTTATATTTGGGTGGGCGGGTGGCTTTAAATCCGGAACCTCGCCCGACATAAGGCTCAAGGGCCAAAGAGTTTCCAAACTCGGAAGCTTGTTTTCTTGGACGTTATTCAATGAATCAGGCCTATTGCATGACTTTAGGTTCAGGGCTTGGGCGACGTCCTCCCCTCCGCGGATGTCCGGCTTGGAGGGATCGGGAATCCGGACACATCTGGTCCTTAGGACGGGCGAAGATTCGCCGTATTGTTCCTCCACCACTTCAACGTGGTGGGTGACCTGGGGAGAGTCAATCTCTCTCTGATCTGGTTTAAGCCCAATCTGACTGTAATCTGTAGCGACTCCCAGGGAGGCGATGCGATCCAAGAGCTCATTTAGGGAGGAGATCTCCATCGGATCTAATTGCTCGGCAAATTCCGAGCTGACGTGGAGATTGCTTTCGATGACCCGAGAGGTCATCATCGGCGCGGCGGCCGAATGGTCGGTCATCAAAAACTTGCCTAGCTGGAGAGTTTGACTGACAGCCAAAGCTCCTTTAGCAACAATGCCATCTTTAAAGACGGGGTGCGGCATCCTTCCTGACGGTGACGACACAGAGGAACTCTCAATGAAAGCACCAATGTCGGTGTCAAAGCCGGCGGATCTCGGGTAGGGGGTCCCGAACTGTGCGTCTAGGCGGATGGTAACAGGAGAGAAGGGACACAATGTTTTTACCCAGGTTCGGGCCCTCTCGATGGAGGTAAAACCCTACTCCTGCTTGATTAATATTGATGATATGGGTAGTACAAGAGTTGATCTACCACGAGATCAGAGAGGCTAAACCCTAGAAGCTAGTCTATGGTATGATTGTTGTTCGTCCTACGGACTAAAACTCTCCGGTTTATATAGACACCAAAGAGGGCTAGGGTTACACAGAGTCGGTTACAATGGGAGGAGATCTTCATATCGAATCGCCAAGCTTGCCTTCCACGCCAAGGAAAGTCCTATCCGGACACGGGACGAAGTCTTCAATCTTGTATCTTCATAGTCCGGGAGTCCGGCCAAAGGTCATAGTCCGGCTATCCGGACACCCCCTAATCCGGGACTCCCTCAGAGGGTGTTCTACAGCCCCTTGCGGCCGTTGGATTCGACAATGCACCTCCATCTATGCCGACGATGTGGTCACTTTCATCAAACTGGACCTGCAAAGCCTCAGGGCATGCTCTATGCTGCTGCATGACTTCGAGATGGCGTCTGGTCTATGCACGGATCTGATCAAAAGTTTCACTCACCCCATAAGATGCTCGGAGGAGCAAATTCTGCAGATCGCCACCGAGCTGGAGTGCCAAGTCATGAGTTGGCTCTGCAGGTATCTCGGGCTCCCGCTTGGCTTGCGTAAGGTCTCGACGACCCAATTGCAGTATATGATCGATAAGATGGTCGATCGGTTGCCTGCCTGGCAGGCCAGGCTCCTCTTCCACGCGGGTAGATTGGAGCTTTTGCGCACTACGTTGGCCTCTATGCCAATTCATGATATGATGGCGATTGACCTACCGGTTAAGATGATCACCGCGGCCAACAAGATTGGTCGAGGATTCCTGTGGAAGGGGCGTCGAGATGTGCATGGCGGACATTGTCTTGTGGCCTGGGATAGGGTGTGCACGCCTAAGGATCTTAGGGGCCTCGGGGTGCCCAACTTGAGGTTGATGAACACGCTGCACGCCAGATGGCCGTGGCTCCAATGAACTGACCCCCTCAGGCCCTGGGCCGAGTTTAACATGCAGGTGTCTCATGAGTCCTTGGTTATATAAGGTTTCCACGAGATGCTCTCTTGGAGACGGTGAATTTGTATGCTTCTGGATGGATTGGTGGCTATGGGATGGAAGGCTCGAGGACTTGATGCCCAACCTCTATGCCTTAGTGAGAAGGTCTGCCTGGCTGAAAACTGTTCGACAAGCCATGACTGAGGGTTGGTGGCACGATATTTCGCCGGACATGCCAGCGCAAGCGTTGCTCGAGTTTGTTGCACTTGTCGACATGACGCATGATGTGGTCCTCATGCAAGGCACAGATGACATGATTTACTGGGCTTGGGAGAGCACGGGGCAGTTCTCTGTTAGATTGGCATATAGGGCATTCTTCGCTGGCTTGATAGAGTCAGACGGTGCCACCCAGATTTGGAAATCGAGAGCTCCAAATTCTTGCAAGTTCTTCGTCTGGCTGGCGGCAAGGAATAGGTGTTGGACGACGGATAGATTGCAAAGAAGGCTGCTTCCTCACCCCTCGGCATGCCCCTTCTGTGATCAAGCTCAGGAAACGATCGACCACTTGCTGCTTGGCTGTGTGCTGGCTCGGCAAGTGTGGACCAGCATCACCAATGCTTGGGGCAGGCCTTCCTGGATGCCAGTGGTGGATGCGACCTTGGTGGGATGGTGGACTTCCCTCAGCCCGTGGAAACAACTAAGGAAGGAGACCTGGACGATGGTGACACTCGTGGCTTGGATGCTATGGAAGCACAGGAACAACATCGTGTTCAATGGTGCCTCGCCATCGGCGGACGCCATGCTTAGGAAGATTTAGCTTGAGGGTCAGGATTGGAGGGCTGCCGGCTTGCTTCGGGAGCTGGCTTCTCTCCCTTTTTCGGTAGATAGGTTGGACAGTGGTGAGTGATCTGCATGTGGACACTTTTGGCTGTGTAAGCTGTGGCTTGTAGCAAAACTTCGCCCATCTTGGGCCCTTCTATCTATGCTTCCGATGCGTCAATCTTTTGACACATCCTTGGACTAATAATGATTTTATTAGTAGTCCAATTGCTCCTCATGCCACTAGTGTGAAGTCATGTGATATTAATGCTGCTTTACTAAATGTTGTTACGAAAGAACAAATTTTGGGTAATCCTGATGAAGATGTTGCATCCCATCTTAATACTTCTGTTGAATTGTGTGATATGCAAAAGAAAAAAAAGATGTGAATAATGATATTGTCAAATGGAAATTATTTCCCTTCTCGCTATGAGGTTGTGGTAAAACTTGGTTTTCATCCTTGCCGCGAAATGGTATTGATTTTTGGGATAAGTGTAAGGATGCTTTTATTGCCAAGTATTTTCCTCCCGCTAAAATTATTTGTCTTAGAAATGAAACCATGAATTTTAAGCAACCTGAGCATGAGCATGTTGCACAATCTTGGGAGAGAATGAAACTAATGATAAGAAATTGCCCCACTCATGGTTTAAGCTTATGGATGATCATATAAAAAGTTATGCGGGATTAAACTTTGTTTCTAGAAATCTTTGGACTCAACCGCAGGGGGTACCTTTATGGAAATCACATTAGGAGAAGCTACAGAACTCCTTGATAATATTGACAAATTATTCACAATGTCACACTAAAAGAACCCCAACTAGTAAGAAGGTAAACTCTGTCGAAAAAATTAATAATTTGAGTGATAAAATGGATGCACTTATGAAAATGGTTGCTAGTAGGAGTGCTCATGTTGATCCTGATGATGTGCCATTATCTACTTTGATTGAGAAAAATAATGATGTTATTGATGTAGAGTTTGTCTCTTAGAATAATTTCAACAACAATGCTTATAGGGGTAATTTCTATCCTAGGCCATTTCCTGGAAATTCCTCTTATAATTATGGCAATTCCTATGGTAATTCATATAATAATAATAATAATATTCCCTCTGATATTGAGAATAATATTAAAGAACTTATTGATTCTCAAAATATTTTTAGTGCCATGGTAGAAGAAAAATTGAATAAAGTTGATGATAGGGCTAGGAACATGGATAGAATTGCTCATGATGTGGATACTCTCAAAAATTAAAATTTTGCCACGAAAGCATGATATTAATGACTCAATTAAGTCTATCCAAATATCTATTAATGGAATTAAAGAGAAAACCACTAGGTTAAGAGCTAAGTGAGAATTCCTAGAAAAAGCGATTTCGCCCGATTTTTATCGTAACCATGACGGAGATATTAAAACGATTGGTGACTCACCCATTGGATCTTTATTTAGCAATATAAAATTTGATGGTAAATGGACTTATGATGAGTCAAGTTTAGCTAGAAGGCGTCCCAATTGTTCGGAGGGTGATGATCTTAATGATTTTTTTGATAAAAGTGGGTTTAGAGAGGTCAAAACTTCAGCTCGTGATGTGCCCACTACTTTGGATTTTCAAGTATTTTAAGTATGATAGTTGTTCTTTAATTGAATGTATTTCCTTATTGTAATCCATAAATTCACCCAATGCTTACGAATAAAGCTTTTACTAAACATATCGTAGAAGTTATGATGAAAGCTTTAAATGAAAAGCTAAAGTTGGAGGTTTAAATACCTAGGAAATTATATGATGAACTGGAACCTACTATAAAAATTAAAATTAAAATCTATGAGTGCAGTACTTTATGTGATTTGGGTGCTAGCGTTTCCACTATACCAAAATCTTTATGTGATGTGCTAGGCCTTCATGATTTGGTTGAATGTTCCCTTAATTTGCACTTGGTGGATTCAACTATTAAGAAACCATCGGGTAGAATAAATGATGTGCTTATTCTTGCAAATAGAAATTATGTGCCCGTTGATTTAATTGTGCTTGATATTGATTGGAATTGTCTTGTTCTATAATACTTGGTAGGCCTTTCTTATCTACATCATCCTTGATGCCCTTCCGATGATGCGCGAGTAGTTTACCACAGACCTACAGGTCCATAGCTAGTAGCTAGATGGCTTCTTCTCTCTCTTTGTTCTTCAATACAATGTTCTCCTCGATATTCTTAGAGTTCTATTCGATGTAATCTTCTTTTGCGGTGTGTTTGTTGGGATCCGATGAATTGTGGGTTTATGATCAGATTATTCATGAATATTAATTGAGTCTTCTCTAAATTCTTTTATGCATGATTATTATTGCATTGTATTTCTCTCTGATCTGTCCGTTTAGTTTGGCCAACTAGATTGATTTTTCTTGCAATGGGAGAGGTGCATTTTGATGGGTTCAATCTTGCGGTGCTCAATCCTAGTGACAGAAAGGGGCATGGCATGTATTTTTATTGTTTCCATTAATAATAAAAAGATGGGGTTTATTCATATTGCTTGGGTTTACTTTGTCTACATCATGTCATCTCGATTGGTGAAGTAATAGTAGTAGATGCATGCAGGAGTCAATCTACTTGTCTCAGACGTGATGCCTATATACATGATCATTGCCTTGAATATCGTCATAACTATGCACTTTTCTATCAATTACCCAACCATAATTTGTTCACCCACCATACGTCGTGTGCTTGAAAGAGAAGCCTCTATTGATAACTATGGACCTCAGGTCTATGTTTATCATATATAAATCCAAAAATACCTTGCTGCACTTTTTTTTTGCAATTTATCTATTTGCCTACTACTACGAGTATCCGCTGAGGGGATTGACAACCCCCTTGTTTGCATTGGGTGCAAGTATTTGCTTTTGTTTGTGTAGGTGCTGCTAACATTGTTCCGTGTGGTTCTCCTACTGGATTGATAACCTTGGCTCTTAACTGAGGGAAATATTTATCTCTATTGTACTGCTTCATCCTCTCCTATTCAAGAAAATCCCAACGCAGCTCACAAGTAGCAGGACCAAGGAGCTCGAGCAATTTTTGTTATTGTTGAGATGGAGCACGGTATTAACTGGGTTGTGCGGTGCCTGTGGTCCCTCTAGCTCAGGCTTTTATTTTATGTTTACAACATGACGATCCCAACTATTTTTTCTCGATGAAAATGACTAGCCCAGCTTTTCCCTGTAGAATACCCTACACGAGCCAATTTGTTTTTATCTGCCTTGTTGGGCTGCAAATATTTCAAGACAACGAGGAATACATTGGGCCTGCAGAAAAAGGCTATAAATCTTAAAAGTAACATAAAATGGGTCGGATATATATAAAAGCACAGAAAATGAGCAATTAGTTTCACATTTCGGTTTTTCTTTCATTTTTGAGATTTCATATTTCATTGGATTCTTAACAAAATTTAAATATAGTATAAATTTAGTTTTTATCGGGCTCGAAATTTCAGGATTAAAAATAGTTCAAAAAATTCAATGAAATATCATTGAAATTTTTAACCCTGTCCTTGCCAGAAAATGAGCAGGAATTCTAAAATAAAATAAAATGGGCTTCAATAAATTTCGTAATAATTAGTAAATGGTCTGTAAATTTTACAAAAAAAATAGCAAATGGGTTATATGTTGTCCGTCACATATGTAATGCTGACTTGTGGGCCTACTAAGTTGACGCGTACACAAGGATTTGCCAACTTATATCAACACCCGAATCTAGCAGAAGTGGCTCATGGACGTCCATCCAACGACAATTGTGTGATACGTCTCTGACGTATCTATCATTGTTGCTTGTTCCATGTTGTTATATCCATCCAATGACAATCGTGTGATACGTCTCCAACGTATTATAATTTTTGCTTGTTCCATGTTGTTATATTATCATTCTTGGATGTTTTACAATTATTTTATAGCAACTTTGTATCATTTTTTGGGACTAACCTATTGACATAGTGCCTAGTGCCAGTTGATGTTTTTTGCTTGTTTTTTACTTCGCAGAATATTAGTACCAAACGGAGTCGAAACACAGTGAAACATTTTGGAGAATTTTTCTAGACCAGAAGACACCTGTTGGGCCAAACAAGTACCAGAGGGGGGTTCCGAGGGGAGCACAACCCACCTGGGTGCGCCCGGGGGCTCAGGCGTGCCCTAGTGGGTTGTGCCCACCTCGGCTGCCTCCCGCACCACCTCTTTGCTCTATAAATACCCCGAAAATCCAAAAACCATAAGGGAGTCGACGAAACACAATTCCGGCCACCACAAGTTCCAGAACCACCAGATCCAATCTAGACACCCTCACAGAGGAGTTCATCATCCTGATTGGTGCCTCTCCGATGATGCGTGAGTAGTTCATTGTGGACCTACGAGTCCGTAGTTAGTAGCTAGATGGCTTCCTCTCTCTCTCTCTCTCTCTCTCTCTCTCTCTCTCCCTCTCTCTCTTGATGCTCAATACAATGGTCTCTTGGAGATCAATTTGATGTAACCTCTTTTTGCATTGTGTTTGTTCGGATCCGATGAACTTTGAGTTTATGATCAGATATATTTATCCATGAAAGTTATTTCAGTTTCTTTGATCTCTTATGTGCATGATTACTTATAGCCTCGTATTTCATCTTTGAAGCTTTGGTTTAGTTAGGCCAACTAGATCTTTTTTTCTTGCCATGGGAGGAGGTGCTTTGTGATGGGTTCGGTCGTGCGGTGTTCTTTCCCAGTGACAAAAGGGGCAGCACGACACGTATTGATCGTTGCTATTAAGGATAACAAGATGGGGTCTATTCCTACATGAATAGATCTTGTCTACATCATGTCATCATTCTTATTGCATTACTCCGTTTCTCCATGAACTTAATACACTAGATGCACGCTGGATAGCGGTCAATGTGGGGAGTAATAGTAGTAGATGCACGCAGGAGTCGTTCTACTAATCATGGACATGATGCCTATATAATGATCATTGCCTAGATATCGTCATAATTATCTGAAGTTCTATCAATTTCCCAACAGTAATTTTTTTACCCACCGTATGCTATTTTCTCGAGAGAAGCCACTAGTGAAATCTATGGCCCCCGAGTCTATTCTTTATCATATTTGCTTTGAGATCTATTTTTATTTGCTTTTATTTTCAGATCTATTATTCTAAAAACCTCAAAATACCTTGCTGCACTTTTTCTTTATTTATTTTTGTTCTATCGTGAGATCTATTTATCCAAAATCATACAAACCAATCTATCTTTTACCCGAGAGGGATTGACAACCCCTCTTACGCGTCGGGTTACAAGTATTTGTTCTTTGTGTGCTGGTATAGTTTACATAGTGTTGCTTGGTTCTCCTACTGGTTCAATAACCTTGGTTTCATAACTGAGGGAAATACCTATCGTAGATGTGCTGCATCATCCCTTCCTCGTCGGGGAAATACTGAGGTAGACACGAGGCATCAAGAAAGGTTTTCTGGCGCCGTTGTGGGGAGACATCATTAACATCTATTAGGTTCCTAATCAGAAATCTCATGTCCTTGCAATTTACATTATTTGCCATTTGCCTCTCATATTCATCTCCCCCACTTCACAAAAAAGTTGCCATTTTATTCGCCCTCTTTTCTGTTCGCCATTTCCTCATCAGGCCTATCTTTTTGTGTGTGATCTTGCTTGCTCTACTTTGTCACTATGGCTAGCATGACTACCCCTCCTTTCTCACTAGATTTTGAAGTTTTATACTTCAAGCAGACACAAGGAGAAAATTTGAAAGATGCTTGGTATAGGCTAATGGAATCCTATCACATTTGCAATCTCAAAGGGGATGCAAAGATTTTGCTTCGAAACTTCTATATTGGATTAGCTCTGCATCATAGGAAACTCTTTGATTTTGCCGCTAAAGGGAACTTTATTGAGTTTGATGCTAATACTTCTTATGAGATCCTAGAAGGAATTTCGGGAATTCCACCTACCAAAAAGGGGCTACCCTTTACTCAAGAAGGAGCTCAAATTTTAGACAAGTTAAGTGATTTTCATAAACATTTGGTTGAGTTGCAAAAATATGACGAACCTCTTAAGCATATCAGTGGAAATCTCAATCACATGAGTACTTTGATTACTGTTTGCAATCAACATTTGGATATTTTAGATCTCAAGATGGTCTCCTTTCTGGAAAATCTTGGGAAGTGCAAAGAGCCTCCCGGATTTGGAAAAGCCCTTACAAGAGTTGCAAAAACTAAAGATGACAATACTTGAATCTATGCTTTATGCCTAGCTAGGGGCGTAAAGATAGCGCTTATTGGGAGGCAACCCAATGAATAAAATTTATTTTGCCTTTTTCTTTCTGTTCTTGAGTGTTTGCGCAATTATGCCTCTGTTATGATTGTGTTTTTTTATGTTTTAAATAGTGTTTGTGCCAAGTAAAGCCTTTGGGATAGCTTTGTTATAGTTGATTTGATCCTGTTGAAAAACAGAAACTTTGGAGTCTAGTAAAATATTTGTCTAACTTCACAGATGCGACAAAAAATTCTGAATTTTTTACACTAGATTATATACAAATTGCCTTTGTTATCCTATTTTTTTTAGAATTTTTGGAGTTACAGAAGTATGAGTAAAATTCGAGTCTTTACAGACTGTTCTGTTTTTGACAGATTCTGTCTTCTTTGCATTGTGTGCTGAAAGTGCAACTAATCCGTGGGTGGTTTTGGTAATTCTTAACAACATATAGCTCATTGAACTAATACTCTTTCAAGATGATCATTTCAGAAAGTTCAATGATTGGCATGGCATGGACTAGAGATGTGGACCCCTCAAAATGCTAAGGACACATATTGGCAAAAGCTCAAGACTCTACATTTTCATTTTAGTGATCCAAGATCACATTGAGTCCATAGGAAAAGCCAATACTATTAAAAGGGGATGATGTGTTGCTTAATGGCTTACTTGCTCAAAATGCTTAATGATAAGCTCCAAAATCCCTCAACCACTTTCTCATTTCCACATATGTCCTAAACCTAAAGTCAAACTCGGCCCCACCGATTTGATCTATCCAGCGCCACCGAGTTCACTTGACATAGCCACCGCCAGAAACCCCAATCAGTTCGGTCTCACCAATAGGGATCTCGGTCTCACTGAGATGAGATTGAAAACTCTCTGTTTCCCTTCGTAACGTTTTGGTCTAACTGAAATGAGCGATCGGTCCCACCGAGTTCGCAATGCAAACTCTCTGTTTCCCTTTCATAACATTTCGGTCTCACCGAAATGAGCGATCGGTCCTACCGAGTTTGCCTGACCAACTCTCTGGTTGCCTATTACTGAAATCGGTCCCACCGAGTTCATGTGATCGGTCTCACCGAGATCAAGTTATGCCCTAACCCTAGCACATCGGTCCCACCGAGTTGATGTTGTCGGTCCCACCGAAAAGCCTAACATTCACATTTTGAACTGAATCAGTCTGACCGAGTTTCATTATTCGGTCTCACCGAGTTTGGGAATTTGTGTGCAATGGTTTGATTTTGTGTGGAGGCTATATATACCCCTCCACCCATTCTCCATTCATGGGGAGAGCTATCAGAATGTGCCTACACTTCCACTACTCATTTTCTAAGAGAGAACCACCTACTCATGTGTTGAGACCAAGACATTCCAATCCAACCACAAGAATCTTGATCTCTAGCCTTCCCCAAGTTGCTCTCCACTCAAATCATCTTTCCACCATATCCAAATCTGTGTGAGAGAGTTGAGTGTTGGGGAGACTATCATTTGAAGCACAAGTGCAAGGAGTTCATCATCAACACACCATCTATTACCTTTTGGAGAGTGGTGTCTCCTAGATTGGTTAGGTGTCACTTGGGAGCCTCTGTCAAGATTGTGGAGTTGAACCAAGGAGTTTGTAAGGGCAAGGAGATCGCGTACTTCATGAAGATCTACCCAAGTGAGGCAAGTCCTTTGTGGGCGATGGCCATGGTGGAATAGACAAGGTTGCTTCTTTGTGGACCCTTCGTGGGTGGAGCCCTTTGTGGACTCGCGCAGCCGTTACCCTTCATAGGTTGAAGTCTCCATCAACGTGGATGTACGATAGCACCACCTATCGGAACCACACCAAAAATCTCCGTGTCTACATTGCGTTTTCTCCCTCCAAACTCCTCCCCTTTACCTTCATATGCAATGATTTACATCCCGCTTCTATACTCTTAGAATTGCATGTGTAGGCTGATTGCTTGACTAGTGCTAAGTTGCTAAAATCTGCCAAGACTTAAAATTGGGAAAAGGCTAGATTTTTATTTGGTCAAGTAGTCTAATCACCCGCCTCTAGACATACTTTCGATCCTACGTGTGCTTATTTTGATGATTCTATGGATTGTATCGGGGGGTATAAGCCATGGCAAAGTTAGAATACAGTATATATAATGCAATAATAAAATTTAAATGGGTTTTCTACAGTACTTAAAGTAAAGATTTGTTTTCTTATACTAACGGATATCTCATGAAGGTTTTGTTAAGTATTGTGTGATTGAAGTTTTCAAGTTTTGGGTGAGATCACGATGGATGAAGGAATAAGGAGTAAGAAGAGCCTAAGTTTGGGGATGTACAATGACACCCCAAGGCAATATTCAAGGAGAAACAAGCAACTATGTTTGGGGATGCCCCGAGTGGCATCCCCTGTTTCTTCTAACGACCATCGGTATTTTACTTGGAGCTATATTTTTATTCGTCACATATCATGAGTTTTGCTTGGAGTGTCTTGTATTATATGAGTCTTTCCTTGTTTTGCTTTTTAGTTTGTCACAAGTATCCTTGCTGGACACACCTATTTGACAGAGCCAAAATTATACTATGATTTTGTCAGTGTACTAGAATAGGGGTACCCTAGTACCCCGAACTTGTGCACAGGCAGTTGCAGCACCCCGCGGCAAAGGCTTGCCGGGTGATCGCCAAGATCCCCCAAGGTTCCCTTGGAGCCATCCAAGAACAAAGTATTTAAGCTAAGGAGACAAGACCCCGGCAAGGGGAGCTTGCCGGGAAGGCCAACCAAGGCGCTCCAATGAACTTGCCGTGACGCGCCACGCGCTCCGGCAAGGCAACAAGGCCCCGGCAAGAGGAGCTTGTCGGGAAGACAAACCAAGGCACCTCGAAGCCCGGTGAGCGACAAGCTTCCAGACCCGACAAGATAACAACAGCGGCAAGGTGCTTGCCGCGGCAAGCGGCCACTCTGCGTCCACGCTCCAGCGCATCCACCAACGTGCGTGGCAGGAGGCTGTGCAGCCAGCGGTGCGCAGTGGCATGCGAAGCTGACAGGATCGCCATCGTGGCGAACGGTGGCGCCCCTAACGGTCCTTTTCTGCACTGTTCGGGCGACTCAGACGGGCATTTAATGCCCTTGTCCCCTGCCGTCAGGGTTAGGTAGGATGCACTGTACAAGCAACTGTATCAACTACCTCACTTTTTACGTTTTTACCCTCCTCTACGTTGCCACCTGTCGGTGACCCCTTTAGCGTATAAAAGGAGGCCCATGGGCAACGTAGAGGGGGTTCGGCTCATAGGTTCGAAGTCTCAGACAGTTTGCTTCGATCCATCCGTAGCCCAGAGAACATCACACTCTCACTTTGGAGAGCAAGAACACCAGATAATACAACCAGACAAGCAGCAGTAGGAGTGTTATCTCTCCGGAGAGCTCCAAAGCTGGGTAAACTGCTCGTGTGCCTCGCCTTGATCTGCTCTTCGTGCGATCTCCGCCCCCCGCCGAACCGAAAGGGGCCCGGTCCGCCGGCCCCATAGGTGTTCGAGGATCAGTTTCCCCGACATCTTTGGCGCGCCAGGTAGGGGGCGTCGAGATTGTGTGAACCTGATCCGGTGTTCACACGAGCTAGATCTTCATTCCCTTCATCAACATGCCACCGAAGAAGAAGACTTCGGCGGCAGCCGCTCCGTCCACGTCATTTCCGCCACCGTTGGAGCAAACGGGTGGTGGAGTGGACGCCGGCGGAAGAACAGCCGTCGATGAGGGTGCTCACAGTGCTGCCAAGTCCAAGGACAAGGCTGCACAAACCTCGGCGACTGTACATGTTCCGCGCCACTCTCAGGAGGCGCAAGATCAACAGCATCATGGCGCTCGCAGCACCATGCGCATGTTAGACCAAGGCCAAGCTGGTGGATCTCGGGGCGCTCAAGACCAGCATGCACGCCAGCATGCTGGCACGAGCGGGGCATGGTCGCCTGGACGGGATACTGCTCCTTCTAACATAGTTAGAAGTTCGAGAACGTCCCGCTCCTCGCGCCGTCCGCCACTGCCACCCACTACCCCAGCAGAAGCTTTGGCGCGAGCTCAACTTCTCCTACATTACCCTCCGACGTCAGACAAGATCGACGAATGGAGAGCCACCATCTAAAGTCTCATCGGCTACGCCAACGGCGAAACTCCACGGCGGCCGAGTGCGTCGCCGCCACCGCAGGACCGCCGGACGCGAGCCGGTGGCGACGAAACGGGCGGAGGTGCAACTACCATGCAATCACCGCCCCGAAGGCCAAGATCGCCGACTCGCCAGATCCACCTCGACAGCGACTCCACTGCATCGTCGGATCCACGTGCTCGTCGCGATCAGCGCCAAGTTCTTCATGATCGACAACAAGAAGACGCTCGAACCCGCATCGAGCGCCGAAGAGAAGCGCGACGTCAATCCGACAAGCGCGCTGGGCCCTCTGTTGACATGCATGCGCCAGGGGAACCAGGCGATCTACCGTATGCGGTAGGTTGTCCTGCGTTCACTCGTGAGCTGCGGCAAGTCCAGTGGCCCAGTACAAAGCACTTCAAGCCAGACGTACCGGAGAAGTACGACGGCAAGACGCATCCGTCAGAGTTCCTCAGCACTACACCATTGCGGTGCAAGCTGCCGGGGGACGAGATGACAAGATCCTTGCCAACTACTTCCCGCTGGTGCTCAAGCCCAATGTCAGGTCCTGGCTCATGCACTTGCCGGACAACTCCATATCCTCTTGGGCTGATCTGTGCCATCAGTTTGTCGGCGCCTTTACCGGCGGACACAAGCCTCATGGCCAGGAGAGTGATCTTAATTTGCTCGCCCAGAAGGAAGGAGAGCCCCTGCGCAAGTACATTCATAGATTCAGTAGCGTGCAGCACAACATCCCAGACGTCCACCCTGCCGCGGTGATCAGCGCGTTCCATCAGAACGTGCGGAACCACAGGATGCGAGAGGAAATGGCGATGTGCAAGATCAGGGACGTCAGTGAGTTATATGCACTGGCCGACAAATGCGCGCGTGCTGAGGAAGGGAGGAGACTCCCCGGAGAAAATATAGGAGCGGGAGGATCTGACAGCGAAGATGCCGCCCCGACAAGGAAAAACCGGCGGCAGAACAACAGAAGGAGGAAAGGCAAAGAAGTGCTAGTTGTTGAGCAATCCGGCAATGGTGGCGGCGCCAAGGAAGCCAAAGTTGGTAACTCCGGCAAGGAGGTTGCCGCGGAGGTAGCGGTCGCCGACAAGCAGGACGGCACCAACAAGCAGTATTGCAAGATTCACCGCACCAAGGGCCATGATCTTCAGAACTGCAAAAGGGTCGAGCAGCTTGTTGAGCAACAGAAAGCTGAATACGAGCGGCATGACAAGGAGAAGGCCCAGGAAGGAGCTGGTGGATCCGACAAGAAACGTCCCGGCCGAGGAGGACGCCGCGGCAAGGCCAAGCAGCGGCAAGGAGACAGACCTCCTCGCGGCCGCGACAAGGATGAAGATGACGGCGACGATGAAGATATGGATGATGAGGAGACCGATGAGCAGGAGTTCCAGAAAGCTACAGAGGTCCTGTGCGTTGACGGTGGTGCTTCTCTGCATGCCTCGCACCGCCAGCTCAAGTAGTGTATGCGGGAGGTTAATGCAGCAGAACCACCCGTCGAGTCACGCAGGCCTCTGAAATGGTCCAGCACGCCTATCATCTTTGATATTGAGGACCACCCGGATCGCATAACTGCGGTCGGGTGCTTGCCGATGTTGGTTTCACCAACAATTTGCAACCTCAAGGTCACTAAGATGCTAGTTGACGGCGGGGCCGGCTTGAATCTGATCTCCTCCACAGTGCTCCAGAAGCTCCAGATCCCTGACAGCGAGCTTGAAGAGACCGGCACGTTTCAAGGAATCAACCCGGGAAGGAGCAAGCCAAAGGGAAAGATCACATTCCCGGTAACATTTGGCAGTGAGCTGAACTTCAGGACTGAGAGGGTCACGTTTGAAGTTGCCGACTTTCCATTACCTTACAATGGAATCCTTGGCCGTCCGGCACTCGCCAAGTTCATGGCAGCCTCTCACTATGCATACAACATACTGAAAATGCCAGGCCCAATAAGTGTCATCTCTGTCCCTGGCGACAAGAAGGATGCTCTTATTTGTGCCGACAAGATCTACTGGGAAGCAGCAGCCGCAGCAGAACGAAGGACACTTGCCGCTGAAGCTCCCGGGGGGAAGAAGAAGACCAAGTCTGGCAAGAGCTCTGATGCCCACTCCGGCAAGCGCACCTCTTCGGAGTGCTGCGCTACTGTCGAGGACGTACCATCGAGCTCCACCGGCAAGTGCAAGAAGGCGATGGCAGCTCCACCTGCGAGTAAGAAGGTGTCCGCTAAGGAGGATGGCACTGGTGGTACCTTCACCATCAGCGCCACTCTTGACCCCAAATAGGAAAGCGCGCTCATTGCTTTCCTGCGGGCGAATGTCGACGTGTTTGCGTGGCAACCGTCTGATATCCCCGGTGTTCCCAGGAAAGTGATTGAGCACCACCTTGCCGTCTGTCCTCATGCGCGGCCCGTCAAGTAGAGAGTCAGGAAGCAGGCAGTTGAGCGCCAAGAATTCATCGCAGAAGAAATCAAGAAGTTGGAAGCGGCAGGCCTTGTCAGAGGAGTACTCCATCCCACGTGGTTGGCCAATCCTGTTGTTGTGCGCAAGGCTAACGGGAAATGGAGACTTTGTATTGACTTCACTGATGTTAATAAAGCTTGTCCCAAAGACCCATTTCCCTTGCCGCGTATTGACCAGATTGTTGACTCCACAGCCGGATGTGATTTGCTTTCATTTCTTGATGCATACTCAGGATATCATCAGATCTTCATGGCAGAAGAAGATGAAGAGAAAACCGCATTTATCACCCCGTGTGGCACATACTACTTCGTACGGATGCCTTTCGGTTTGAAGAATGCTGGTTCAACATTCGCAAGGGTAGTTCACCATGCTTTTGAGCCACAAATACACAGAAATGTGGAAGCTTACATGGATGACATAGTGGTCAAGAGCAAGAACAAAGCGACCTTGATTCAAGATTTAGACGAAACATTTGCAAACCTGCGCAAGATCAACCTCAAGCTTAACCCCGAGAAGTGCGTGTTTGGAGTCCCTTCCGGCAAGCTTCTCGGGTTCTTCGTGTCTCAGCGGGGAATTGAAGCCAATCCCGACAAGATCAAAGCCATTGAGCAGATCGAAGCACCAAAGCGCGTCAAGGATGTACGAAGGCTTGCCGGCTGCGTGGCTGCTCTCAGCAGGTTTATCTCTAGATCTGCTGAGCGCGCCCTGCCATTTTTCAAAATTTTGAAAAAGGCAGGTCCAATGAAATGGACTCCGGAAGCGGAGACTGCGCTGCAGGACTTGAAGAGATACCTGTCCTCCACTCCAACGCTTGTCGCACCTAAGCCGCAAGAGAAGTTGCTGCTGTATATAGCAGCAACCAATCAAGTGGTTAGTGCTGCGTTAGTGGCAGAGAGGGAGGCAGATGACGAGCCAGCAACCACGGCAAATCCATCCAGCAACAAGCAGGGGGCTTCGCCGACAAGCTCTGGTCCCGACAAACATGAGTTTGCGCAGGAGCATGATAAGATGCCAAGGAGAATGGTGCAGCGCCCAGTTTACTTTGTCAGTTCCCTTCTGCAGGGGGCTAGATCAAGGTACTCTGGTGTGCAGAAGTTGCTTTTCGGCCTCCTCATGGCCTCGAGAAAGCTGCGCCATTACTTCCAAGCACATGAGATCACAGTCGTCACTCGCTTTCCGCTGAAGAGGATACTGCAAAATCCAGAAGCAACAGGCAGAATTGTCGAGTGGGCGCTGGAACTGTCAAGCTTTGGCCTCAAGTTTGAGAGCACCTCAACTATCCAAAGCAGAGCATTGGCAGAGTTCATAGCAGAGTGGACGCCAACCCCAGATGAAGAAATTCCAGAAACGAGCATCCCCGTCAAAGAAGCAAGCAAAGAGTGGCTGATGTACTTTGATGGTGCCTTCTCGCTGCAAGGCGCCGGTGCAGGCGTGCTGCTTGTCGCACCCACCGGAGAGCACCTCAAGTACGTAGTCCAGATGCATTTTCCCAAAGAGCAAGCAACCAACAATACTGCAGAGTATGAAGGATTGCTTGCCGGTCTCAAAATCGTAGCAGACCTTGGGATTAAGAAGCTCATTGTCAGGGGTGACTCACAGCTTGTCGTCCGACAAGTAAACAAGAACTACCAGAGTCCGTTGATGGAAGCGTATGTCGATGAAGTGAGGAAGCTAGAGGAGCATTTTGACGGCCTACAAATGGAGCATATCCCAAGAGCTCAGAATGATATTGCTGATGGCCTGTCAAAGTGCGCCGCACTAAAGTTACCTGTGGAACCAGGGATCTTTGTGCTTAAGTTGACTCAACCATCCGTAACACCATCAACTGGACAAAGCAAGAAGAGGAAGTTGGTTTCTGGTGACTACTTTCCGGCAGAGCTCCCCGAAGCCGCCGCCAAGAAAGTCCCCAAGATCAACACCAAAGATGCTGAGGGGCAGTCTGCTCCGGCAAGCCTTATGGTTTGTTCCGTTGAAGCAGACGCTCCCGACAAGTTTTGCTCCGGCAAGCTTGCCTGGGAACATCAAGCTCCGGCAGGGCCGCAAGTCCTTGCCGTAGAAGCAGATGTTCCCGCAGCAGCAGATGTGCCTTTAGTCCTTGTTGTCGAGCCACAAGCTCCAGCATGGGCACAACATATTGTCCATTTTCTTCAGATAGGAGAACTTCCCGAAGAGCAAGAAGAAGCGGAAAGAGTAGCCCGGCAGTCAAGTATGTACCAGTTTGTCGATGGCATACTATACAGAAGAAGACTCAACGGTGTGAAATTGAAGTGTATTCGCCGGGAAGATAGACAAAAGCTGTTGGCAGAGATACATGGAGGCATATGTGGCCACCACATAGGCGCAAGAGCACTTGCCGGCAAAGCTTTCCGACAAGGTTTCTTTTGGCCGACAGCCCTCCAGGATGCAACTGCACAAGTAACCAAGTGTGAAGCGTGCCAGTTCCACTCCAAACAGATACACCAGCCAGCTCAAGCTCTCCAGACGATCCCTTTATCCTGGCCATTTTCGGTCTGGGGGCTCGATATTCTCGGCCCCTTCCCCTGAGCTGTCGGGGGCTTTGAGAACTTGTACGTCGCAATCGACAAGTTCACAAAGTGGCCAGAAGTGCAGCCAGTGAGGAAGGTGACAGCACAGTCAGCAGTCAAGTTCTTCAGGTCGATTGTTTGCCGTTTCGGGATCCCTAACAGGATCATCACCGACAACGGCACGCAATTCACGAGCCGCACCTTCATGCAGTACGTCCAAGACCTTGGCGCCAAGGTCTGCTTCGCTTCTATTGCTCATCCGAGAAGCAACGGTCAAGCAGAGAGGGCAAATGCTGAAGTGCTGCACGGGCTCAAGACCAAAACTTTCGACAGGCTGCACAGGTGCGGAAGGAACTGGATTGAGGAGCTGCCAGTGGTTCTTTGGTCGATCAGAACGACGCCAAATCGAGCAACTGGCCAGACACCTTTCGCTCTAGTCTATGGAGCAGAGGCAGTTCTCCCCACGGAACTCGTATACGGATCACCTCGAGTGCTCGCTTATGATGAGCTTGAGCAAGAACAGCTGCGGCAAGATGACGCGCTGCTCCTCGAGGAATATCATCTTCAGGCTGCTGTACGAGCTGCTCGATACAGCAAGCTTTGCGCCGCTATCATAGTCGCAAAGTTAAAGCCAGAAGCTTCGAGGAAGGCGACCTTGTTCTTCGGCGCGTTTAATCCGCCAAGAATTCCAACAAGTTGACGCCGAAGTGGGAAGGCCCTTATCGGGTGAGACAAGTCACAAGGCCTGGCGCTGTCCGCCTTGAGACCGAGGATGGCATTCCAGTGAGTAACTCCTGGAACATAGAACATCTTCGTAAGTTTTTCCCATAAGGCGCGGTTGCCGGAACCCGTTCCGGCAACCACCTTTTGTACAAGTCTTGCCGCTGTTGCATGTAATCCTTTGTACAAAGCCGGGCGCAGATCCCGTGCATAAGTAAAACCCCATGTGCTCTGCACAGCTTGTCCATTTCATGCGTTAGTTCCTTACTTGCATGTGATTATCTGACACTTTGTGCAGCACTTACATCCGGTAAGCAGTAACGAGCCGAAGTGCTCCATATTATTATTTTCTCTTCTTTTCCTTTAAATCCAGAAGCAACAGGCAGAATTGTCGAGTGGGCGCTGGAACTGTCAAGCTTTGGCCTCAAGTTTGAGAGCACCTCAACTATCCAAAGCAGAGCATTGGCAGAGTTCATAGCAGAGTGGACGCCAACCCCAGATGAAGAAATTCCAGAAACGAGCATCCCCGTCAAAGAAGCAAGCAAAGAGTGGCTGATGTACTTTGATGGTGCCTTCTCGCTGCAAGGCGCCGGTGCAGGCGTGCTGCTTGTCGCACCCACCGGAGAGCACCTCAAGTACGTAGTCCAGATGCATTTTCCCAAAGAGCAAGCAACCAACAATACTGCAGAGTATGAAGGATTGCTTGCCGGTCTCAGAATCGCAGCAGACCTTGGGATTAAGAAGCTCATTGTCAGGGGTGACTCACAGCTTGTCGTCCGACAAGTAAACAAGAACTACCAGAGTCTGTTGATGGAAGCGTATGTCGATGAAGTGAGGAAGCTAGAGGAGCACTTTGACGGCCTACAAATGGAGCATATCCCAAGAGCTCAGAATGATATTGCTGATGGCCTGTCAAAGTGCGCCGCACTAAAGTTACCTGTGGAACCAGGGATCTTTGTGCTTAAGTTGACTCAACCATCCGTAACACCATCAACTGGACAAAGCAAGAAGAGGAAGTTGGTTTCTGGTGACTACTTTCCGGCAGAGCTCCCCGAAGCCGCCGCCAAGAAAGTCCCCAAGATCAACACCAAAGATGCTGAGGGGCAGTCTGCTCCGGCAAGCCTTATGGTTTGTTCCGTTGAAGCAGATGCTCCCGAAAAGTTTTGCTCCGGCAAGCTTGCCGGGGAACATCAAGCTCAGGGCCGCAAGTCCTTGCCGTAGAAGCAGATGTTCCCGCAGCAGCAGATGTGCCTTTAGTCCTTGTTGTCGAGCCACAAGCTCCAGCATGGGCACAACAGATTGTCCATTTTCTTTAGACAGGAGAACTTCCCGAAGAGCAAGAAGAAGCGGAAAGAGTAGCTCGGCAGTCAAGTATGTACCAGTTTTTCGATGGCATACTGTACAGAAGAAGACTCAACGGTGTGAAATTGAAGTGTATTCGCCGGGAAGATGGACAAAAGCTGTTGGCAGAGATACATGGAGGCATATGTGGCCACCACATAGGCGCAAGAGCACTTGCCGGCAAAGCCTTCTGACAAGGTTTCTTTTGGCCGACAGCCCTCCAGGATGCAACTGCACAAGTAACCAAGTGTGAAGCGTGCCAGTTCCACTCCAAACAGACACACCAGCCAGCTCAAGCTCTCCAGACGATCCCTTTATCCTGGCCATTTTCGGTCTGAGGGCTCGATATTCTCGGCCCCTTCCCCCGAGCTGTCGGGGGCTTTGAGTACTTGTACGTCGCAATCGACAAGTTCACAAAGTGGCCGGAAGTGCAGCCAGTGAGGAAGGTGACAGCACAGTCAGCAGTCAAGTTCTTCAGGTCGATTGTTTGCCGTTTCGGGATCCCTAACAGGATCATCACCGACAACGACACGCAATTCACGAGCCGCACCTTCATGCAGTATGTCCAAGACCTTGGCACCAAGGTCTGCTTCGCTTCTGTTGCTCATCCGAGAAGCAACGGTCAAGCAGAGAGGGCAAATGCTGAAGTGCTGCCCGGGCTGAAGACCAAAACTTTTGACAGGCTGCACAGGTGCGGAAGGAACTGGATCGAGGAGCTGCCAGTGGTTCATTGGTCGATCAGAACAACGCCAAATCGAGCAACTGGCCAGACACCTTTCGCTCTAGTCTATGGAGCAGAGGCAGTTCTCCCCACGGAACTCGTATACGGATCACCTCGAGTGCTCGCTTATGATGAGCTTGAGCAAGAACAGCTGCGGCAAGATGACGCGCTGCTCCTCGAGGAAGATCATCTTCAGGCTGCTGTACGAGCTGCTCGATACCAGCAAGCTTTGCGCCACTATCATAGCCGCAAAGTTAAAGCCAGAAGCTTCGAGGAAGGCGACCTTGTTCTTCGGCGCGTTCAATCCGCCAAGAATTCCAACAAGTTGACGCCGAAGTGGGAAGGCCCTTATCGGGTGAGACAAGTCACAAGGCCTGGCGCTGTCCGCCTTGAGACCGAGGATGGCATTCCAGTGAGTAACTCCTGGAACATAGAACATCTTCGTAAGTTTTTCCCATAAGGCGCGGTTGCCGGAACCCGTTCCGGCAACCACCTTTTGTACAAGTCTTGCCGCTGTTGCATGTAATCCTTTGTACAAAGCCGGGCGCAGATCCCGTGCATAAGTAAAACCCCATGTGCTCTGCACAGCTTGTCCATTTCATGCGTTAGTTGCTTACTTGCATGTGATTATCTGACACTTTGTGCAGCACTTACATCCGGTAAGCAGTAACGAGCCGAAGTGCTCCATATTATTATTTTCTCTTCTTTTCCTTTAAATCCAGAAGCAATAGGCAGAATTGTCGAGTGGGCGCTGGAACTGTCAAGCTTTGGCCTCAAGTTTGAGAGCACCTCAACTATCCAAAGTAGAGCATTGGTAGAGTTCATAGCAGAGTGGACGCCAACCCCAGATGAAGAAATTCTAGAAACGAGCATCCCCGTCAAAGAAGCAAGCAAAGAGTGGCTGATGTACTTTGATGGTGCCTTCTCGCTGCAAGGCGCCGGTGCAGGCGTGCTGCTTGTCGCACCCACCGGAGAGCACCTCAAGTACGTAGTCCAGATGCATTTTCCCAAAGAGCAAGCAACCAACAATACTGCAGAGTATGAAGGATTGCTTGCCGGTCTCAGAATTGCAGCAGACCTTGGGATTAAGAAGCTCATTGTCAGGGGTGACTCACAGCTTGTCATCCGACAAGTAAACAAGAACTACCAGAGTCCGTTGATGGAAGCGTATGTCGATGAAGTGAGGAAGCTAGAGGAGCACTTTGACGGCCTACAAATGGAGCATATCCCAAGAGCTCAGAATGATATTGCTGATGGCCTGTCAAAGTGCGCCGCACTAAAGTTACCTGTGGAACCAGGGATCTTTGTGCGTAAGTTGACTCAACCATCCGTAACACCATCAACTGGACAAAGCAAGAAGAGGAAGTTGGTTTCTGGTGACTACTTTCCGGCTGAGCTCCCCGAAGCCGCCGCCAAGAAAGTCCCCAAGATCAACACCAAAGATGCTGAGGGGCAGTCTGCTCCGGCAAGCCTTATGGTTTGTTCCGTTGAAGCAGATGCTCCCGACAAGTTTTGCTCCGGCAAGCTTGCCGGGGAACATCAAGCTCCGGCAGGGCCGCAAGTCCTTGCCGTAGAAGCAGATGTTCCCGCAGCAGCAGATGTGCCTTTAGTCCTTGTTGTCGAGCCACAAGCTCCAGCATGGGCACAGCAGATTGTCCATTTTCTTCAGACAGGAGAACTTCCCGAAGAGCAAGAAGAAGCGGAAAGAGTAGCCCGGCAGTCAAGTATGTACCAGTTTGTCGATGGCATACTGTACAGAAGAAGACTCAACGGTGTGAAATTGAAGTGTATTCACTGGGAAGATGGACAAAAGCTATTGGCAGAGATACATGGAGGCATATGTGGCCACCACATAGGCGCAAGAGCACTTGTCGGCAAAGCTTTCCGACAAGGTTTCTTTTGGCCGACAGCCCTCCAGTATGCAACTGCACAAGTAATCAAGTGTGAAGCGTGCCAGTTCCACTCCAAACAGATACACCAGCCAGCTCAAGCTCTCCAGACGATCCCTTTATCCTGGCCATTTTCGGTCTGGGGGCTCGATATTCTCGGCCCCTTCCCCCGAGCTGTCGGGGGCTTTGAGTACTTGTACGTCGCAATCGACAAGTTCACAAAGTGGCCGAAAGTGCAGCCAGTGAGGAAGGTGACAGCACAGTCAGCAGTCAAGTTCTTCAGGTCGATTGTTTGCCGTTTCGGGATCCCTAACAGGATCATCACCGACAACGGCACGCAATTCACGAGCCGCACCTTCATGCAGTACGTCCAAGACCTTGGCGCCAAGGTCTGCTTCGCTTCTGTTGCTCATCCGAGAAGCAACGGTCAAGCAGAGAGGGCAAATGCTGAAGTGCTGCGCGGGCTCAAGACCAGAACTTTCGACAGGCTGGACAGGTGCGGAAGGAACTGGATCGAGGAGCTGCCAGTGGTTCTTTGGTCGATCAGAACGACGCCAAATCGAGCAACTGGCCAGACACCTTTCGCTCTAGTCTATGGAGCAGAGGCAGTTCTCCCCACGGAACTCGTATACGGATCACCTCGAGTGCTCGCTTATGATGAGCTTGAGCAAGAACAGCTGCGGCAAGATGATGTGCTGCTCCTCGAGGAAGATCGTCTTCAGGCTGCTGTACGAGCTGCTCGATACCAGCAAGCTTTGCGCCGCTATCATAGCCGCAAAGTTAAAGCCAGAAGCTTCGAGGAAGGCGACCTTGTTCTTCGGCGCGTTCAATCCGCTAGGAATTCCAACAAGTTGACGCCGAAGTGGGAAGGCCCTTATCGGGTGAGACAAGTCACAAGGCCTGGCGCTGTCCGCCTTGAGACCGAGGATGGCATTCCAGTGAGTAACTCCTGGAACATAGAACATCTTCGTAAGTTTTTCCCATAAGGCGCGGTTGCCGGAACCCGTTCCGGCAACCACCTTTTGTACAAGTCTTGCCGCTGTTGCATGTAATCCTTTGTACAAAGCCGGGCGCAGATCCCGTGCATAAGTAAAACTCCATGTGCTCTGCACAGCTTGTCCATTTCATGCGTTAGTTGCTTACTTGCATGTGATTATCTGACACTTTGTGCAGCACTTACATCCGGTAAGCAGTAACGAGCCGAAGTGCTCCATATCATTATTTTCTCTTCCTTCTTTTTCTTTTAAAGGAAAAGAAGGTTCTCTCGCACACAAGTTTGCCGGGGGGAAGGAGAAGATTGTGGTGTGGACCAGGCGTCGTTCAAGCAAAGACTTGCCTTACCGGGAAGAAAATAACAGAAAAGCTAAGTTGCCAAAGTTTGAGCAATCATTTTTTTTATTTTTGAGTTATCTTCCTCGAACAACCCTGCTTTGTATGGAAAACCTGTGCGCGGAGGAACCAACTTGTGGCTAGTTGCGCCCTTACTTTGTTTCGAGTCCGCTCAATAGCTTAAGCGTGCTGCATCTAGTCACGACAAGGTTTCTTGTCGGAAGCAGCACCGCCAGCAGGCTGCTGAAGTTCCGCACTCAGCGCTCGCGGCTCGGGCGCCTGCGCCGACAAGTTCCCTAGAAGCGTAGGGTGAAAACATACAAAGGGAGGAATCTAGTAGAGGAAATAACATTGCAATTGATAGACAGAAATAAAGTTATATTACAAAGATAACTTGTCGCAGCTCTAATAGACTGTTTTCATGACATGACTAGCAGCGACAAGGGAAAAGAAGAAATGGGCGGCCTAATCTACACGCCCGCCCTCGACTCGCTTGATCTCGCTCACCTTGTCCACAATGGGTGCGACAAGGGCCTTGAGTGCGTCCAGATCAGCGTCAGGCGGCAAGGATCGGAGGACGTTGGTGAAGCTGAGCCCTGGATTGCGGAAGGCTACCTTCATCAGCACCTTCTGGAGAACCCCGGCGCAGATTTTGCGTGACTCGTCGGCCAGCTGCTTCGGGATCCTCTCCCGGAGCCGCTGGAGTGCCGTCGCCACGCCCTTGAAGAATAGGCTGAGCTTGGCACTGGGTTGAAGGCTCTCGTCGGAAGGATACCCAAAGTCATCCATCCCCAGCTGCGCCAGCTCCTCGTTGATGACGGCGGCAGTGTTCACCAGGCCCTCGGTCCAGTGCTCCACCGTGTCTCTGAACGAGTTCTGGGTAACTGCAATGCTCTCTAGCAGCGCCGCGTCAGCCTTGACCTTCTCCGCCAAGGTCTTCTCCCGCTCCTTGGCGGCCTCCAGCGTCTGTGTCAGCGTGGCCAGCTTAAGCTCCAGGTCTGCTTTGGAATCCTTGGCGGCGCCGAGCTCCTTGCCCCTCTCAGCGAGAAGGCCTTGCAGCTCACCATGGGCGGCAGCATCCTTCTCGCGCTCATGCTTGAGCGCGGCAATCTCCTCGCCGCTCTTCCCAATATCAGCCTCCAGCCGCGCCACCTTCTCCTCTAGCTCCTTATTGGCGGCCTCTGCAGTTGCCGCGGCATCCTTTGCCTCCTTGAGCGCCCTGCCAAGTGCTCGCTCGCGCTCGGCGAGCTCTTCCTCGTAGCTGTCGAGGTGGGCCTTCCGCTGCACTAGCTCGCCTTCCCGCGCGGACTGCTTCTCGGCAGCAAGCCTTTGTTCCTCCTCAGCCTCGGCCTTCTCGAGGAGAAAGGTCGTGCGCTCCTCGTCTACTCGCTCCCGCTCCTGCGCCAGGGACCGAAGAGCTTCTTGATTTTGTCCCCGGAGCTCCTCCGCGCGCTTCTCCATGTCAACTCCCGCCTTCGCGACAAGCGCTTCCTGGGAAGCCAGCTTGGCTTGCCGGGTGCGGTAGAGTGACAGCAGCTTCCGCAGCAGCTGCTCCTCCTCAGGCTCGCCACTGCTGCTGCCGGGCGCGTCAACCAATGACAGTCCGGCAGAGGCGAGCACCTCCCCGTCAAAAGTCTCCCCCTCGACCGGCACCCTGGAGCTCGACGCCCAGGGTAGCTTGATGAAGATGTTGTCACCGGCCTGCAAGTAGGCACCGGGCTGGGGCTCCTCGGAGCCCGGCTCCGCGGAAGCGGCAGAGGGTTCGGCGGTCGGTGCAGCGCCCGACGCTCCTGCGGCCTCAGGGTCGTCAGTGCGATCGCCCGACCCCTCGCCGACTTCCGCAGCAGCAGCCCCGGCGGCCTCCTCGCCGGCGGTCTCATCAGCACCGGCACCTTCCTCGCCGGTGCCCTTTGTCTCCATTGGCTCAGCCAAAGGTGGGTCTGAAGAACGAAGAAGGAAGGAAAATCAATCATAAATTCAAGGAAAGAAAAATAGAAGAAGCAGAACCCAAGGGAAAGTTTTTGGGCAAGTGGATTACCTGCGCCAAGATCTTCAGTAGCGGCCTCGGTCGCTGCAGGATCAGCAGTGCCGTCCCTTGCCGGAGAGTCCCCCCTTGCCAGAGAGCGCTCCCTTGCCGGGGACTCCTCCCTTGGCGGCGCAGTCGAAGCAGGTGGCACTTCGGGACCGGCCTCCGGGCGCTCCTGATGAGGCTGCTCTGCTCCTGCACAAGTCAACAAGCAAGATATCAACAAAGGAAAAAGCACTCAAGCGCGCCCGACAGCAGAAGGCTAAACTATGAACTTACGCTGGGGGCTGCGCTGGGGGCTGCTCCGAGGGGTGATTGCCGGGTCCGTCCAGGTGGTCTCGGACCCACCTCCTGCCAACGCGATGGGGTCATCCTCGATGACGATCACCGCGGCCTTGGCCCTCTTCGCCGCTCTCTGGGCCAGTGTTCTGAAAAGAAAAGAGTCCAGATTGGAGCAAGTCAGATACAAGATATAAACAGCAAGATTGAAGGATTATAAGGACGCCAAAGAAACTCACTCTTCTTCCTCCTCATCGGAGCTGAGCGCGGAAAGATCGAAGTCCGGCCCTCCTCCGGTGCGGCGAGGTGGAGGAGTAGGATCCCTTGCCCGCTTGGCGGGGGCGGCGGCGGTGGCCCGGGAAGATCCCGCTCCAGTTGCCGCTGTTGCGTGAGGCGCTCCCGCGGCAACATTGCTTGCCGCGGTAGAGCGCGTCGCGCGGCTCGGTGGCTGTGGAGCCGGCTGCCACCCTGCTGCGTCCCCGGCCCTGCGAAGGCGCCTCCTTGGCGGGGCCGGGGGCTCCGCCTGCGGCAAGCTCTCTGAAGGCTCAGCCTCCTCCTCGTCGGCCTCGCTCGACTCGGCTTCGGAACCAGCAGGCTCTTCCTCGCCCATGAACTCCGCGCGTTCGGCAAGGTTTGCCGCCTCTGCAGCCTCTGCCTCCTCCACAGTAAACCCAAACACACCCGCAGCAGCTGCGGCCGCAGCCTCTTCCGCCCTAGTAGCAATGAGTTGCAGCTCCTCGTCGGTGGTGTCGCGGGTGAGGCTCTTCTGCTCGTCAGCGCGGACTGGCAATTCCTCCAAGGTGTCGAAGAACGCTCGCACAACGTCGTCCGCAGGCTCTTTCCAAGTTGGGACGATGCCGTGTGAATCGCACAACGGCATCATGGCGCGGATCCGGTCAGGCGAAGAGTTATTGCACAAAGGAACTACGCCCCTCGGTAGTGTGAATGGATGCTGGGGGTCGCGTTTGAATAATTCCAAGAGCACTGCGTCCAACTCCAAGACAGTGAAGTTGTAGTTCAGGCCCGGCCGCAGCCTCATGATGTCCGCTGAATTCTTGAATTCCCAGGCGGGCCTCCTCCTCTCCTGCAGGGGGGCAATGCGGCGGCGGAGGAAATCTGCCCGACAGCACCTACGGTGAGCCCGGCAAGCCTGAGGCAAAGAATCCTAGTGATGGCGATCTTCAGCCTCTCGTTTTCCGGGGCCATGTTGCTCCAGTCATTGCCGCACACTATTGGAGTTTGGCGCACGGCGGTGAAGGGCTGCGGATCCTCCTCGACGATCCAACACCACTCCGCTCTCCACTCCTCCCACTTGCTGCGAAGCTCACCCTCCAAGTACGCCTCTTTCTTGCCGACTCTCGAGACCCAGGCAATCCCTCCGGCAAGCGGCTCTCCTCTCTCTACCGGAGGTATGAAGAAGTGGCGGAAAAGGGCTACACTAGGGTGGACTCCGACAAAGTTTTCGCACAAGTGTGCGAAAACTGCCATGGTCAAGACAACATTGGGGGTGAAGTCAAGGAGGCGGAAGCCATACGTGTTCATAATGTCACAAAAGAATTCCGAGAAGGGCGGGCAGAGCCCGCAGTAGAAGAATAGCGGGAAGAACGGGTACCCATTTGGAGCCGACTCCGAGGCAGCAGCCGGGAGTACCCTCGTGCGTGGATGCGCACGCGTCTCCGTCACCCAAAAGAGGTAGAAGTACTCCCTCAGCTCCTGCACTCCGAGCTGGGGGGTGAAGATCGCCTGCTCCTTCCGCAGCGCCGCGAGCCGCC
Source organism: Triticum dicoccoides (assembly GCF_002162155.2). NCBI lineage: Eukaryota > Viridiplantae > Streptophyta > Magnoliopsida > Poales > Poaceae > Triticum > Triticum dicoccoides. The sequence continues at coordinate 178,379,882 of NC_041387.1, read as the reverse complement.
GTGCCTCGGCCGACTACACGCCCTTTCCCTTGTCGCCTTTCGGGGCCATGGCGGAGGTGGTGGAGAAGGTCG
>NC_041387.1:178374910-178379580 GCF_002162155.2 Triticum dicoccoides | reverse complement strand
GGTGATGCTGGTGGCAATGGGGGGGGGGGGCGGGCGGAGCGCTGCTCTCTCGGCTTCGAGAAGAAGAGGGGAGCGGCGGAGTTTGTGAAGAAGGAGTAGCAGCAAGCAGCGAGGGGGAACGAACTGCCCCTGTTTCCTCTGCTTATAAAGAGGGATGGGGCGGACGTTTCGGCCTTCCGCTTAAACAACCACCCATGATCTCTCCCACGATGCCGCATTCAACGCGTGCCGTTATGGGAGAATGCGGTGGATACGGAACAAGATTTTGCGTGGCCCAGCCCGCGTGTGCCCGTGCCCTGTATTGGGCCTGGCCCAACAGCGCTCGGCACCGTGTCTGGCCCAGGCCCGGGGGCTCCTGTCAGTGTACTAGAATAGGGGTACCCTAGTACCCCAAACTTGTGCACGGGCAGTTGCAGCACCCCGCGGCAACGGCTTGCCGGGTGATCGCCAAGATCCCCCAAGGTTCCCTTGGAGCCATCCAAGAACAAAGTATTTAAGCTAAGGAGACAAGACCCCGGCAAGGGGAGCTTGCCGGGAAGGCCAACCAAGGCGCTCCAATGAACTTGCCGCGACGCGCCACGCGCTCCGGCAAGGCAACAAGGCCCCGGCAAGAGGAGCTTGCCGGGAAGACAAACCAAGGCACCTCGAAGCCCGGTGAGCGACAAGCTTCCGGACCCGACAAGATAACAACAGCGGCAAGGCGCTTGCCGCGGCAAGCGGCCACTCTGCGTCCATGCTCCAGCGCATCCACCAACGTGTCGCTCTGGGGGCCTCTCCGGACGTGCGTGGCGGGAGGCTGTGCAGCCAGCGGTGCGCAGTGGCATGCGAAGCTGACAGGATCGCCATCGTGGCGAACGGTGGCGCCCCTAACGGTCCTTTTCTGCACTGTTCAGGCGACTCAGACGGGCATTTAATGCCCTTGTCCCCTGCCGTCAGGGTTAGGTAGGATGCACTATACAAGCAACTGTATCAACTACCTCGCTTTTTACGTTTTTACCCTCCTCTGCGTTGCCACCTGTCGGTGACCCCTTTAGCGTATAAAAGGAGGCCCATGCGCAATGTAGAGGGGGTTCGGCTCATAGGTTCGAAGTCTCAGACAGTTTGCTTCGATCCATCCGTAGCCCAGAGAACATCACACTCTCACTTTGGAGAGCAAGAACACCAGATAATACAACCAGACAAGCAGCAGTAGGAGTGTTATCTCTACGGAGAGCTCCGAAGCTGGGTAAACTGCTCGTGTGCCTCGCCTCGATCTGCTCTTCGTGCGATCTCCGCCCCCCGCCGAACCGAAAGGGGCCCAGTCCGCCGGCCCCATAGGTGTTCGAGGATCAGTTTCCCCGACAGATTTGTTAGAATTGCTCTTTATGCTCGACTTAAATTTTTTGAGCCATGGAATTGCTCTATTGCTTCACTTATATCTTTTTGAGCACATTGTGCTTTAATAATTTTGAAGAAATGCTCTCATGCTTCACTTAGATTTATTTGAAATTTAGTAATTTTGAAGAAATTCTCTCATGGTTCACTTATATTATTTTGAGAGATGAAAATTTTTATGCTCATGTTCTTCACTTAAATTTATTTGAGCTTGCCAAAAGTAATTGCATTGTATGAAATTAGTCGCAAAGTGATGGATATTCAAGAGGGATATAATAAAAACTTTCATGAAAATCATTGGACAAAATAAACTTTATTCTTTATAATAGTTTTGAGATGTGATGATAGTGATATGTGAGTCATGTTGGTGAGCAATTGTGCTTTAGTAAGAATATTGGTGTTAAGGTTTGTGATTCCCTATGCAAGCACAAAAGTCAATAGTAATGCAATGAAATTACATCCTACTTGTGGTGCATTATTCGGTGTTAGTTATGCTCAATGCTTGCTTATGTGATTTTTCGTTTCTTGGTTGGATGCTTCTCAATATGTTTGCCAGCCCTCACGTACTAAGTAGGAATACTACTTATGCATCTAAAATCCTTAAACCCAACTTTGCCATATGAGTCCATCATACCTACCTATATGCGGTATTCCCGTGCTATTCTAAGCAAATTTGTATGTGCCATCTCTATTTTTCAAAATAATTTCCCTTTTGTGTGCTCGTACCGCTCATGAAACGATAGAGGGTGGCTGATATTTTTTCATGCTAGATGTGTTATTCTCAAGATAAGTGTTTATTCACTTGTCATTGCACGAGAGTATGACAAAGGTATTAGGGATGCCCAGTCCCGAAATAAAAAATGAATTTACTTTATGTTATCAAATAATATTTCCTTGGAAAGTGTTGGTATGGACGACACCTGTGGATACGGCTAGCCATGGAATGTGAAGTATGGTGGAAAATGGAATAAACTTTATTTTTTGTTTGGGGATCGCCTATGATATATCTAGCATGGAAAGTGTTGGGAACTACTCGATCATTTCGTTGACAGGAAAAGCATGCCACCCAAAATGTTTTATCTCTATTATTTTTGCTCTGAGCTCTGGCACCTCTACAAATCCCCACTTACCTCTGCGAAGGGCCTTTCTATTTGCTTTATGCAATCTTTATTTTTATTTGAGTCTCCATCTTCTCTTATAAAGCACCAACTAAGGGGCACTATGATCGTACTTGAGCATTGGATGTAGCTAATATGCGAGTGTGTTTCATGAATGGATCAATGATTGAGCATGATGGGCTAGGGATAACTTGCTTTAGTGTAGATATTTTGAAAGACATGGTTGGTTGTTGATATGCTTGAGTATTGAAATCTTCATGTCATAACTAGACTGTAAGGGCATCTAGTCCCCTTAGTGATTTTGGTGTATTGAAGACTTATAGGTTAAGGGACTAATGTGTTTATGAGTTCACAAGTCTAATAAGAATCTGAGGATCAGTGTTTGACAAATCTGATGAATGTCGACCGCTAAAAATGAATGTCTTCAACTGAAGATTTTGGTTTTCTTGAAGACTTTGAAAATGAGGAAATTGGTGTGACCTTGAATACATTGATATTAATGCGAGGATTATGAGGCGTGAAGACTTTTGTTTTTGTAGTTTAGTTTTCCTTTCTTGAGTCATAGGAAACATCGTACTATTAAAGGGGGTCGAGGTAAAACTAAGGAAAAATTTCCAAGTGATGCTCATCTCAAAACCTACACATTCTCAATCCTTCGAGTGAAGCCTTTGGAAATCTCATACAGTTCAGTCAATTTCTTCAGTGAGAGAGACGAAGAACTTCTGATCTCTGAGGAATTTGTTCTAACTGAGGAGTTAGGAATTCACCAGTGCGGATTGCCTACAAGTGAGGAACATGATAGCCCTAAGAAATTTGAGAGTTCAAATTTCCGACCGTTGCTGTGGTGCGCGCCAACTATCCCAAATATCTTATCCACCTAACAGTCATATCATTGAAGGGTATTTATGTCTTATCATGTCGGGCTGCTCCCTGGCTATAAATAGCCGCCCCCTCAACCACTAGATGGTTGGCTGCTCCGAGAGAAACTGAAACTTGTAATTTAGAGCATCCCATCCTCCGCGGACTTTGAGAGAAAATCATCAGTGAGGAAAAACCCAAAACCCCAACACCTGAAACCTAAAGTGATTGAGCATTACTGAAGAGATTATTCATGTGTGGAACCGATGCTTGTTACCTTTGAAGACTGTGCATCTTCCATAGGTTAGGCATCATGGTCTAGAGCATCTAAGAGTAATTATGGATCGCCGAGTGACCAAGTCTGTGAAGGTTTGGAAGTCACCTGAAGACTTACCACGAGTGATTGGGGCGAGGTCTGTGTGACCTTAGCTCAAGGAGAATATGGTAAGGACTGTGTGTCATTTGATTCAAATACCAAGCCGCTCCGACTAGACGTACAACTGTCACAGCAGTTCAAACTGGTCTACCCAATCACTGTCTTCACCGAGCTACTGGTTCTATTTCCCCAACCCTTTCATTTCCTCGCATACTTGCTATTCATCTTGATCGTTACTATTTGAAGACTTTGACTGAAGACTTTCTCAATTTCCTCAATCCTATTTCTTCAGTCATCTTGTCTTCTACCTGTTTATCCTGGTGTGATGCTACTTGTGCTCTGTGTATGCTTCATTTCATCATGATGACTATGCTACTGCTTTGTTATGCACGCACCTGAGTATTTTATCCGCTGCTTGTATAGTTCATCACTTAGCTAATTCCTCACATAGTATTTCTTCAAGTGACGAATTTGTAAAAATCGCCCACTCACCCCCCATTAGTCGATATAACGCACTTTCAATTGGTATCAGAGCAAGGTACTTGCTTTTTCTATGTGATTTTTGTTTAACCATCTAGAGTTTTAGTTATGTCGACTACAGGTATGATCAAGGTGTAATGCCCGGATAATTATGCTACAGTAAGCCCCTGTTAATGGTGCCATGTCATCGAGATTTACCGTGGTTAAGTTCATGTTGTTTCAAAGTCGGTTCCATTTTCATATTTAAAATGAGTAGGAAAAGGCAATAGTAAATAAAACAAAACGATACGGCAACCAAAACCCCCCAGAAAAGAAGACCCTGGCTCCCCGTGGGCCTCGGCCCATCCCAGCCCAACCGGCACAGCCCGTGGCTATATCCCCCCAGGGGCAATGAAACCCTAGCCTCACCCCAACCCTCCCGCTCGATCCCCACTCCCCCCACGTTTTCCTCGCTCCTCCCCCTC
>NC_041387.1:178311483-178374719 GCF_002162155.2 Triticum dicoccoides | reverse complement strand
CTGCGCCTCCGACACCGACGCCGCCTCGTTGTTGCCGTGCTCCGCCACCTCGTCGGTGCCGCTCCACCGCCCCTGCCCGCCGTGGCCTCGCCATGCCCCCTCCGCCAACGCCGGACCCCGCCTGCATTGCAGCCGCCACACGCATGCCTCACGCCCGTGCTTCTGCCCGCGGCCGCTCGCCCCGTTCCTCCATCGTGCCGCGCCCGTCCGCTATTTGGCCGCGCCGGCGGCCGTCCTCGTCGGCCCTGCCCGCCGACCAGCGCCGGCCACACCCCTGGGCATGCGCCCATGCGGGCTATGCTTGCACCCTAGGGGGCTCCGCCCCGTTTCGCCCGCCCCGCTAAGGCCCCCAGGGCCGCTGACATTGGGGGCCCACGCCCTTGTTAAAAAAAGAAGCTTAAAAAATAACTTTAATAATAATAATAGTAATTAATTAATAAGTTTAATTAATAACTTAACTTAATTAGTTCTGTTTAACTTACCTAATTAACTGGTTTAATTAATTAATACATGCTTAATTAACTATGCCTATGACACGTGGGCCCCGATTGATAGTTTGACCAGTCAACTGACTGGTTGACTGCTGATGTCATTATTCATTTATGTCGAGTTTAATAATTAATAATAAATTTATAAATTTTTTAAACTTCGGATAATCATTATAAATAATCCGTAGCTCGAATGAAAAAGTTTTATACATGAAAGTTACTCAGAACGACGACACGAATCCGAATACGTGGTCCGTTCACCTGCCACACGTCCCAATCATAGCAACGTCGAACCTTTCCCCTCTGGTTCATCTGTTTGACAAACGTCCGAAATCGGGAAAACTTTCCTGGATGTTTTCCCCCTTCGCCAGTATCACCTAACGCTATGTTATATCACCTCTAGCACCGCTTATTGTCTTGTTGTGCATATGTTTGCGTGTATTTACTGTTTCTTCCCCCTCTTCTCTCCGGTAGATCCCGAGACCGAAGCTGCCGGTGTGATCGACTACGTCATCGATGACACTTCTACCCCTTTTCAGCGGAGCTTCCAGGCAAGCCCTCCCTTTGATCATCCTGATATTGGCCAATCCATTCTCTCATGCTTGCATTAGATTTTGCTACTGTTATTGATTGCTCCTATTCTGATGCATAGCCTGCTTTTGTAACGTGCTGTTGTACCTCACCTGCTTATCCTAAACTTCTTAGTATAGATTGGTTAGTGATCCATCAGTGACCCCCACTTGTCCTTGTTGCCCCTGCTTCATCATCGACGCCTCGATCAACATGATCGATGACCAGAGCTCGACACCTCACATCACATCACGCCCTTTTTATTGCTCGACTCTGCAGAGTTACCATCGAGTGCCAAGGGTGGTACCTCATACATCACTCCTGATGAGATCTCTGTAGTGTAGCTATTCGGTCATTGTCATCGAGGGTGATCCCTCCTTAACCACTTCTGATACGACTCTGTCGCGAAACCCCTCAAGTGTGAACCTCGAGGGTGGTTCCTCTTACATTCACCTTGATGATTACATCGAGTGGAATACACCAAGGGTGATTCCTCAGGTTTTCCCGTTGATGTTTGGACACACGGTTACCCAGACTTTACTTGAGACCATTGTTGAAGTCGTGTCGGCCCTCAGGGGTACCCACGAGTTGATGTGAAAGTCGGGCGGGCCCGTAGAGCACCCGCGAGTTGATGTGAAATTCGTTAGGCTAGGCCTTCCCCTCTATTCTGGCATTATGCAGTTCAATCCACAAATACAAAACCTTCCATTTGATACCAGTGCATACTTAGTATAGATTTGATGCTTGCGAGTACTTTGGATGAGTACTCACAGTTGCTTTGCTACCCCTTTTCCCCCTTCTTTCTTCTTTCCGGTTGATGATACCAGATGATGCATCCCTGGAGCCTGATGCCACTGCCGATGGATGCTACTACGTGGAGGCCGCTGACGACCAGGAGTAGTTAGGAGGTCCCAGGCAGGAGGCCTTGCCTCTTCGATCGTTGTTGCTTTTGTGCTAGCCTTCTTAAGGCATCCTTGTTTGACTTATGTTTGTACTCAGATATTGTTGCTTCCGCTGACTCTTGTGTATCGAGCTATGTATTCGAGCCCTCGAGGCCCCTGGCTTGTAATATAAAGCTTGTATTATTCTATTTGTGTCTAGAGTTGTGTTGTGATATCTTCCTGTGAGTCCCTGATCTTGATCGTACACATTTGCGTCTATGATTGGTTTGGGGGCGTCACACAAGGTCTCTGCTGGGTGTCCTGCCTTTGATGGGACAGACTACCCTACTGGAAGAACAAGATGCGCATGCATCTTGAGGCAATTAACAACAATCTCTGGTACGTTGTGGAAAATTGCGTTCCCTCCATCAGCCCCTCCGTGAATGTTGCTGATGTGAAGAGATTCAAGCAACTCCACTCTCAAGTGAAGAATATCATATGTGGCCATTTGAGCAAAGTATAGTACGACAGAGTGAGTGCTTTGGAGACTGCAAAGCTTATCTGGGATAGGCCGTCCAAGGTCAACGAAAGAGTCTCAACCCAACGTGACTCTCGAGTTGACGTTCTTCGCAATCTCTTCAACCACTTTAAAAGACTCAACAATGAAAATGTTCAACAAACCTTCCACCGCCTCACTGATATCTCCAATGAGTTTCAAGCACTTGGTGCCACTGACATCACCGACCATGAGGTGGTGAATAAATTGCTGAGATCTCTTGTATCCTGATTCGACACACTCGCACTGATGATTCAAGAACGAGGAGAATACAAGTCACTAGATCCTTCTGATATCCTTGAGAGACTGAGCACTCATGAATTCCAACTAGCTCAGAAGAGAGACCTCTACGGGCCAAGTTATGGAAGATCACACGCATTGAAGAATAAGGCAATTTCCTCATCTGAAGGAGAATATTCTGATAGCAGCCTTGGTGATCCTGAAGAACTAAGTCAGGAGCTAGCAATGCTCGTGAGGAAATTCCAGAAGCTCTCAAGGCGTGGCTTCTTTGGAAAATCTTCTAGAGGTGATGGCATGAGATCAAATTCTTCATCCCGCGACTACAAGAAAAGTACTTGCCACAAATGCAAGAAGGCAGGTCACTACATGGATGATTGTCCTCAAGGGTTGAAGGAATCAAAGAAGAAGAAGTACAAGGATGATAGTTCTGATGACTTGAAAAAAAAGAAGAAATGTCTAAAGTCCTCATCGTCAAAATCTTCCAAGTCTTCATCTCACAAGAAGAGCAATTCCAGAAAGGCTCGGGCTTTCCTCAGCAAGGAAATGGATTTTGAAGCTGAATATGAAGAAAATGAGGAAGAGGAGGAATCTGAGGAGTCAGACTCTGGTGTGGCGAGCCTATCTCTCGCTACTGCGTTCGTCAGCAAGTCCATCTTCAACTGTGAAGAAAATGACGACTCCAACACTGCTGACGATGGCAACAACAACTTTGCTCCCACCTTTTGCTTCATGGAAAAAGGTGCCAAGGTACTCAAGTATTCCTCCTCTGATCAAGTGAGGATGAATCTGATGAAAATCTCAAACCTAGCTATTCCAAACTTGCTAATAGTTCCATGAAACAACAAAAAGCTTTGGAAAAGTCTCGGATTTCGGGTTCCGCAAACCCTTGAGAGGTTCGAACTCTGGGGTGCGTGCGGAGATCTCAACCTACCCAGCCTGCCAACTCGCAAACCTCACAGCCTATCGCATCGAGCTCGAAGGGGAAGGAAGACACATCAGTTTACCTATGTTCTGGCCACCTTGCGGTGTAAAACCCTACTCCTGCTTTGTGGTGTATTTTCCTTCAGGGGATGAGGAAGAACTAGTACAGTGGCGAATAGCCTCAGGAGGCGTGTTATTGAGCTCAAGTGAGCTGGTGAGGTGGTGAGCGTGGAATGGATTCAATCGCCCTCCTATGGTGGTGGCTACGTCCTATTTATAGTGGCCTTGGTCCTATTCCCAAATGTAGGCGGGAAGGGATCCCACAACGACCAAATTGAAGGGAGACAACAAGTACATCCTATCCTGACTAAAGTGGTCTTTGCCTGCAAAAGCCTCTTGTCATGATGCTGTGGTGGGCTCGGTGGTGACCTCCGTCTTGTCGTCCTGGCGGTCTTGGTGTTGTTGCACCAGAATGGAAACCTTTGATTGATTCCTCGGGACCCTACGCCTGTTGCTTGCCTCCTTTGCACCAAAGGGGAAACTGGTACTCTGCGCCCACTAGCGCCCTCCTGGCCTTGGTTTTCATGCCTCACGTCAGCTGTCGTGGAATTAATACGTCAGATGTCCTCATGAAAGGACTTAGTCGTGGAGCCATTGGAATGGGTTAGCTTGAAGGGGTTAAACCGGACAAGGGACACAAGAGTTTTATACTAGTTCGACCCCTTCGATGAAGGTAAAAGCCTACGTCTAGTTGTGATGGGATTGATTGGGTTTTGATGACCAGGGAGCAAAATATGCTTTGCCTGAGTCTCGAGTTGTTGTTTTTTTGTCCCTGAACCACCGTCGGGTCGTCCCTTTATATACATAGGTTGACGCCCGACCGGTCTACAGAGTCCCGAGGCCGACTCATACAAGTGTCCGGCTCGGTCTCTCCTTTCCTGACTTACAATACAAGTTACATAACCATGGCGGTTTACCACTATGGGCCCTAATCTGACTTTGGGCTCCGGGCTTCTAAGATTCATTAGTAAAATGCCATCTTCTGGATCTTCGTGGGCTTCAATACAGTTGATGGTGAACAAGGCCCTCCTGGCCGGTTTACACTCAGGGGTTATATCCCCAACATTAGACCCCAGATTGATTTGAACCTGTTCATGTCAATCTTCAATACTTAAAGAAATTCTGTGAACATCTCCTTATATTCTCATAAACCGCCATGATGTCTTCTCCTGTAAACTTTGTTAAACCGCCATGACGTCATCCTCTGGACACAACAATGGATCATCATGACATCATCTCTGTAAACAAGATTAAAAAGATTCCCTTCATTAATGGTATCCCGAAGATCGAGGCGACAGGCGCGCCCTTTTTGCCGCTTCAGGCTCCTCGATCCTTGCGCCTACCACTTATCCCTTTCTCTTTATAAATAAAGCCAACGGGTCTTCCCATTTTCTCCCCTTGCCTCTTCTTCTTCCTCTCGCGAACCCCTACTGCTCGAGCTCCGCCGCCGCCACAGAGCGCACCTTCGTCTTCGTCCCCAGCCGCTGCATCACCCTGAATCGAACCAGAGCGTGCGACATCCCTCCGTAGTAGATCTGTACCAGTAAGTTTTCCTTTTTCCGCATCTTTAGATCTATGCTAGGGTTGACGAGTTCATCCATGTTCATAAGTGTTTATCCCAGTTCTTCGTATTTTGCTTCTGCCATAGTTTCTTTGATCTAAGAGTAGCATAGATCTCGTGCGGTAGTTGCTCCGCATCCAGTTTTAGCACTAGTAGACCTTCCTTCTTCGTACAGAATCCTTAGTAGAACGCACGAACTTCTCTGTCCTGCTTAACGCCTGTATAGGTCGCAGAAATTTTTTCTTACTGAAGCATGGTAGATCCAAATTAATTTCATCATTGTGTGAAACCTGTTTCTGTCAACACTTAGCAGATTTTCATCTCTGGCTCCTCCACCTAAGGGCGGTTTAAATCTTTATCAGTTGGTAATTCGCCATATAACATTAGCCCTCACTTTAAACCGCCACCTTATTTTGAGTAAAAAACTCCGGTTTAACTCACATATATGCCATCACCAAATTCTCCGGTTTAACACTGATCAACCATCCATCATAAACCGGCCTTTATTTTTCCTTTCAGTTTGTTTCCAAGATGACCAAGCAATTCGCCGCTTGCAACTGGGTCCCGTCCCGGATACGGAAACATAGATCAATGGATACATTGTAACCGGCGCTTTAGCCTCAAAAAATGTTCTTCACTAGCGAGTTCCTGGCCCTGAGTGTCCTCCTGAGCCTCAAGATGGAGAGGTTATTGTTGTTATGCAGCACCTAGACCGGGGCTTCAGTCCTCCCGGATCAAAAATTTTCCAGGATGTCCTTGCGAGCTTTCAACTCCATCCACAAGATATTGGACCAAATTCCGTATCAAATATATGCAACTTCCAAGTATTTTGTGAAGTTTACCTTCAAGAAGAACCATCTGTTGAGCTCTTCCGGGATTTTTTTCATCTAAACCGCCGAATTGAGTTTTCTGATGGTCCTAACACGAAACTTGGCGGGGTATCAATCGAGAAGAGGAAAGAAGTTGAGTTCCCACATGCATCACACCACAGTCATCCCAAAGACTGGAACCAAACTTGGTTTTATTGTTTGAACACTGCCCCTGCTGGAGAAAATCCCTTGCCGGGTTACCGCCCTCACCGGCTTAGCAACGGCCACCCGTTACCTCGACGGTTAACTGCTAAAGAACGGCAAACTTACGCACCTCAACTCGCCAAGCTCCGAGCTCTCTTGGCCAACGGTTTCACTGGTGTTGATCTCGTTCGCTGTTGGGTTAAATGGCACATCCTGCCCTTAAGTCGCCGCTCCAGATTAATGAATGAGTATACCGGAGACGCCAAGGACCCTCAACGGTTTAATGAAATAGAAATGACTGATGATGAAGTCACTAAATCGGTGAAGAAGATGTTAGACGAACCAATCACCGCATGCAGCCAAACCGGGCTGGCCCCCTTTTATACCGCCAACAAACCACCAACGGTAAAGATTTTAACTTTGTGCTTTCTTAATCTTCCTCTGCTCTAACATTGTTCTAATAAATCTCGGTTTAATTTTACAGGCCAATAGCTCCTTTTGTAAAAGGAAAGCTTCAGATAAACCGGCAAGGGCTCCTCGTCCAAAGAGCAAAGTTATAAAGAGAGCAGCCAAGAAGAAGACCGACGAAACTGCTGATCCGCCCGAAGATGTTGAAGATTCGGATCAAGAGGTAGAACCTGACTCCCTTGGCTCCCTTTTCATACATCTTATTAACAATGACTTTTATCAGGATGATGCGGAGGTCAGCCGTGCGGACCATGTTGAGGTAATCTCTCTTTCCTCCGATTCAGATCTTGTGCCGGTTCTAAGATTTTGCCGTGTAGTTCGGAAAGTGAAATGCTCTCACCCTCTTGCTTATTTGGATCCAAAATTTTCTTTGAAGACACAGCAGCCTGAAGGGCGTCGCACAACCCGACACAGTGGCCAGCAAGTCACCTCTTCCGGTTTACCGGACACACCAACCCGGAAGCGTCGTCCAAAGGTTACTTGTTCTCCCGAAAAACTTTATCCCTTGAAGGGTTTCTTCCGATACCCACTCAATCCGTCTGATCCGAATTACTAGGCATCTTCCAATTCGTCTTACGGTTCATCAACCACTCAGCTGCCTCCCCTCAAGACCGTCACTTGGTAAGCGTACTGCTTTCCGGTTTGTTTCTTCATGCGTCGGTTTATCATACTAATCCGTACTTTGATGTTGTAGCGCCAAGGCCCGATTGAGCAAGAAAGCCAAGACCAGCGGCCCCACTGACGATGTTGATCCGGAGAAGACCCCAGAAAATGCTGGCGAAAATCCTGATATTGTCATAGATGACTCTGCTCCGCAAGACCCAGCTACTAATGCTAATCCGCCGGAGGTTGACCCGGCTATACATGTCGATACATCAAGTCCACGTGCCACACCTCCAAGTCCAGTTGCTGATCCGCTGAGTTCAGCTGTTAATCCGCCAAGCCCTGCTGCCAATCCGCCAAACCCTGCTGCCAATCCGCCAAGCCCAGCCAAAGATAATGTCAATCCACCGAGCCCAGCCAAAGATGATGATGATGTTATTGTCACTAACACTGCTTATACCGCCCCAGGCAATCCAGTTGTTTTATCAAAACATACTGCCAAGGACAAGTTTGCTGCTATGAGCAAGGGAAAAGGGAAAACGGATTTGTCAAGCTATGTCAACCTTTCTGCTCAGGATCTTCATTCCGGATTCTTGAACCGGCTTTACACCAGCCGAGATTATGAAGCCGGTTTGGTGAATCTGATGAAGGAATGCTATGAGGTAATCTTCAAAACACCTTCATCTTTATTCTGTACATTCATTGTATTGTAGCCCCGAAGGGCCAGTTTATCTCTTGAAGATAAACCGGGACTTTAAAGAGAGAACACTTCGACTTCGTAGCCCCCAAGGGCCGGTTTGTCTTGTAAAGATAAATCAGGACTTTTCTATTCCATACTGTACTTTGTTGACTTTCCTTACTTGTGTATTTTCCTAATCAAACACACATTAGCCCCCAAGTGCCAAGATTAAAACTTGTATTGATCCTTGGGACTTCAAACAATCAGTAGTAAAGAAGCAATCCGCATTAGCCCCCAAGTGCCAAGTGTATAACTTGTTATATGCTTGGGACTTTTGATAAATTATTTACATGCTCCTCATCTGATTGTAACAGGCTGATATAAGTCACCAAGGCTCTCAAATTGCTGATCTCCAAGAAAACATCAAGTCCCAACAAGCAGAAACATCCAAGCGAAAGATGAGCTTAAAACCGCTTTGGCAGCCATGGAACAACTCAAAGAAGGGTTCAAGACAGAGCGTGCCAACTAGGAGACTAAAAAGACTGCATTGCTGAATCGGGCGGAAGACGCCAAGTCAGCTCTTAAACCGGTGGCGGAAGAGCTAACTGGGTTGAAGCGCCAAGTGAATGCCATGACTTCTGCAGTATTTGGTAAGTACTCTTGCCAAGGCTTCTTGAATGACCATCTTTGTAAGTTGCCGGTTTAACATGAAATACTTAAACCGTTGTAGGTGGCCGCATTGCTCATCTGGGCTCTGACATGAGGATGAAGCTGAAGGCATCATATACTCTGATTGAACAACTGTATACCGGTGCCCAACGGGTTATCTGTGCAGCCTCATACAACAATCCGGCTCCGACATTGATCAAGGACACTCTAGCAAGGTTATCCATGACACCAGCACAGATAGAAGAGATGAAGTGATCCGCTGCCAGGGCTGGCGCTTTGTTGGCCCTTACTCGAGCCAAAGCATGGATAGCTGACCTGGATCAGGTTGATATCGCCAAGGGCTTTCCTAGTGAACAAGAAAACGGGGAAGAGTTTGATAACGAAGCCCTCAAAAATGTGACAAGGGAGATGCATCCTCTAGCGAGTCAATTGGCAGAAGAAGCGAACTTGACTGTTCACCGGTCCTTCTATGATGCCAACAACAAACGGATTGACACTGTCATGCGGGAAGTGCAAAATCTTATCCCGCCAATCCGTAAGCACACTTACGCCCCTGACATTGATCCGACTGAACTTATAAGTGAAGAGGCTGTCTTTCAGGCTTTAACCCGGATTGACTGGACCATCATTGACTTCCAGCCACTAGATGGGGAGGAGGAGGCTGAACCGACGCCAGATGATCCATCAACTCCACGTCAACATGGTGATGAGGCTTGATCCGGCAATGTGGCTGATGCTTCATAAACTTTGTTCTGTGAAAAAAACAATTCTGCATTTTGGGCCTTAAAGCGCCTTGTAATAGGCTAGTTAAAATACTCTGATCTGCTGCCATCGTGCACTGGGATATACTTTGTTTGATCCGCCATGCCAATTTTAGTGCTGGCTTATATATCGTCATAATATTATGCAATCCCTATGTCTGCATAAAAAGATCTGTCCGGGCGGTTTACCGCTGGACGGGTCATAATGCCCAAGGTAAAGCCTGGCTAATAACCAAAGTGGAACAAATATGAAATAACTCATACCTGTGATGTCACACCCTAGCTAGTCATGCATCAGAGTGTGTGCATCATGTTTAAAATTCCATTTAACTTGAAATGGGGATTTGTGAAACCCTCAGAATCATTTTGAAAATGACCCAAATAAAAATTTCTCCAAAAGGGTCCAAGAAAATGCTCATGTTGCTCTCTGAAAATATTGGACAGAGATAATAATCAAACCAATATTTTTAAGAGCTCATAGGTATTTATTTTGGGCATTTGGAATTAATGCATAAATATTTGCTTTGGAAATATATTAATTATATATATTAATATATGTCCAAATATTATGCCATTTATAAAGGAGCTCTGAAATAATATATCTAGCCCCTGCAAAAATTGGCATAAGTTAAATAAATGATTTAATATATTATTTAAATCAAAACAAATGTCAGAAATTAGAAAACAGAAAAAAATAAAAGGGAGAAGCTTACCTGGGCTCCTCCCTGTGCAGCCCAGCCAGCTGGCCGGCCCAGCCAGCAGCCGGCCCAGCCCACCTCCCTCCTCTGTCGTCTTCGTCCTCGACAGAGGGAGGGGAGTGTGGCCGGCGCGCGCGCGCGCCACCGCGCCACGCCACCTCTCTCCCTGCCTGCCTGCCCTCCCCTCCTCGCTCGATGCCCTGGACGACGCCACGCCTCCCCCCTGCTCTCTCTCACTCGCCCTCGGCTCTTCCCTCCTCTCCCTCGCCCTCTCTCTCACACGGCCGAACACCACCGTCGCCGCCGTTCGCCATAGCAGCCGTCTCCGGCCGCCCCTCGCTCCCCCGACTAGCTCAGAAGCTCCGCCACAACCCCCTCTTCCTCCCCACTGCTCCACGGGCCTCCGGAAGCCCTGCATCGCCGCCACGTCGCCGTTCCCCTCTTCGGGCTCCGACCATCATCGCCGTCGAATTCGCCGTCTCCAGCGCGTCTCCGAGTCCGCTTCGACGCCCACTGCAACCGCGGTGAGCCCCCGAGTCGTTTCCCCCTTCTCCCCTGGTCTCTTTCGACCTCTAGGCCTTAGCCCCACCTTGGCCGAGAGCTCCACGCCGCCGGTGATGTCGCCGTCGTGGCCACGGTCACCGTAGCGCCCAACCGAGCACACTATCGTGCTCCACGCCTCACTAGGAGCACGCAGCACGCACCAACGCCTCCCCAAACACCCTGCAACGCCGACTCCGACCGCACCCGAACTCCGGCCGCCGCTCACGAGCTCGCCGTCGACGGTACCGGCCACCCCAGGCTCGGCCACCACCACCGTTCGACGCGCGGGAGCAAGAGCTCTCCAACGAGCCCAAGAACGGCCTCGCCCGTGCCCTGTAGCGCGATCCCGCATCGCGCCGCCGTCTCGGGCCTCGCCGGCGTCACGTCGCCGGTGGGTTTGACCCACTTTGACCACGGCAGGACCTCCCTGAGTCCCTGACAGGTGGGCCCAGCCCTGTAGCTAATTAGGATTAGCGCTAACCACTGTTAGTTAACCCCCTGACACTGACCAGTGGGCCCCAGCGCCACTAATCCCTAATTAGGATTAATTTAACCCTGTTAAACCCCCCCTGTCACTGACGTGTGGCCCCCACACGTCAGGTTTGACCCCAGCCAGCCGCAGTTGACTACTGACGTCATGCTGACGTCATGCTGGCGCAATAACTATAATTTCTGGATTTAATTTAAATCAGGAAATTCCAGAATATTATTTAAACTTCAAAAATTCATAACTTTTATTCTGTAACTCCAAATTGGACAAATTATATATGAAAAATGATCAGAAAAATCCAATCTATCCATCTGTACTATTTTCATGCATGATCAAACAAGTTAAATTGATGTTTCAAGCAGAACAAGGAAAAGCACTTTAAGAGGCCATGTTTGAGTTTGAAATTTGAATCTATGATTCAAATTTGTTCAAACCCTTCTGGTTTTAGTTGCATTAGCCCAACACACTCATATTGCTATGTTTCATGCATGCATCATATTGTTGCACATTGTTTGGTGATGGTTGTGTATCGGTGTCCTTTGCGACAGGTTCTGCCTCTGAGGAGTACCGTGATTACCCTAACGAAGAACCGTATCAGTGCATCGAACCATCAGGCAAGCAACCAACCATTTGATCATATCGATACAATCCCATGTTCTCGCTCCTGCTCTCTTTTACTGCATTAAGACAACGCGTTTCAAACTGCTGTGTGCTACGGTAGTTGAACCCATTTCCTCTGCATGACCTGTCATTGCCATAGTAACTAGATGAAACCCACTAGCATGTGTAGGAGTTGTTTGAGCCATATGTATGTGTTGTTCCTACCTTGCTATGCCTGCTATGCTTAGAGTCGTGTCAGGTCTGGTTCATCTGGGTGATGGGCTAGAGTGAAATGTTTATGTCGGTAATGAGAGTGGTGTGGTGAACACGATTTGGTAAAGGTATCGATGAGAGGCCATGTAGGAGTACATGGTGGGTTGTTTCATTGAAGCCGACCTTAAGCACTGAGATCTGTATGTGTGATTTAAGAATCAGCTACTACCATGCATTGGGCCCGAAACCAATGGACCCTCTCGGCTTCTTATTCACCCTAGTTCTCCGTCCAGGAGTTGCAAGTAGTTTCTGGTGTTTGTAGCCTACTGGAGGCTTAGGTGATTAGGTAGGTCGTGGCCGACACCCACGTTGGGCTTCCGCTTGAAGGTTGCCGAGTACATGTCGTGTAAACGACGGTAAGTGGTGAGAGCGTGTATGAAGAAGTACACCCCTGCAGGGTTAACATGATCTATTTGAATAGCCGCGTCCGCGGTAAAGGACTACTTGGTTGCCTATACAGTTCATAGACAAGTAAATGGAAACTGCTAAAAGCCTCAAGATAAGTGTGAGTGCCGAGGATGGCTCTTCCATAGGGAGACGGAGGTGGATCCTCGGTAGTGTATTGAAGTGGTGAGTAGTGGACTCGTGTGCGCAAAACCATTTCAAGTTGAAGTATCGTAGGATAGTCTAGCCAAAAGTCAAAGCTGGCTTGCTGCAATAACTCCACCAACCCTTCTTGATAATATGCATGTATGTAGGATCTGATGTAAGTCTTGCTGAGTACCTTTGTACTCATGTTGCTATAATTTACATTTTTACAGAAGACGCTGCAACCCCTTCTGATGGGTTCTATGTAGACATTGACATCAACGAGTAGGCTAAAGGCCCAGGTGGTGACCCTGAGCTTGTGAAGGACCATGTAGTATAGCTAGGCTTTCCAAGCCTCTTTTATTTTACTAGTTGTCTGCACTCAGACAAGTTACTTCCGCTGCTGGTTTGTATGACTGTATGACTTGTATGTTGGGTCGTGAGACCCGTACCTTTGTGTATGTTATGTATGGCTCTCTGAGCCTTAAATAAAGTACTTGTGTCAGAGAGTCATGTTGTGATGCTTCGTTGTATTTGCACATATCGAGCATATTGTGTGTATGATTGAAATGCTTGGTATGTGTGGGATCTGACTACCTAGTTGTTTATCTTTAGTAGCCTCTCTTACCGGGAAATGTCTCCTAGTGTTACCGCTGAGCCATGGTAGCTTGCTACTGCTCTGGAACACTTAGGCTGGCCGGCATGTGTCCTTCTTCGTTCCTGTGTCTGTCCCTTCGGGGAAATGTCACGCTTTGAGTACCGGAGTCCTGTTAGCCCGCTACAGCCCGGTTTACCGGAGTCCTGCTAGCCCAGTGCTACAGCCCGGACCCACTTGCTGATGACCGACACGTTCGAAGCTGGGTCATGGATGCCTGTCCCTGTAAGTCTGTGCCACTTTGGGTTTACGACTAGTCATGTCAGCCCGGGCTCTTTATCATATGGATGCTAGCGACACTATCATATACGTGAGCCAAAAGGCGCAAACGGTCCCGGGCAAAGGTAAGGCGACACCCGTGGGAACACCGTGCGTGAGGCCGCAAAGTGATATGAAGTGTTACCGGCTAGATCGATGTGACATCGAGTCGGGGTCCTGACATGTGATATGAAATCACTTAGTAAGGGTGAAAACCCAAATCTTTGGCTGTTATATCCCTTAGCCTTTAATGATGTGATGAATAAGTCATGCCGGGTTACAATGAACACCAGATGATCATACTGGTGACACATAGTCAAAGCCAGGTCGGGTTTTGTAAACGCCGATTTGATAAGATGGTCTGACAACTTATAGTTGAAAGCCAAGCCGGGTTAACAAACATCGGGTTAATATGATGACTAAAAAAGCCACACCGGGTCAAAGAACACCGGCAAGATAAATTTATCAAAAGGTAAA
Organism: Triticum dicoccoides; assembly: GCF_002162155.2. Classification (NCBI taxonomy): domain Eukaryota; kingdom Viridiplantae; phylum Streptophyta; class Magnoliopsida; order Poales; family Poaceae; genus Triticum; species Triticum dicoccoides. The sequence goes on along the minus strand of NC_041387.1, from coordinate 178,360,727 downwards.
AACTTGGCAAAAAGAAAACAAGAAACCATGTAGTCAAGGCTTTTCAAGGGCTGCCAGGCCCAAATTCGAGGCTTTTCATGGGCTGCCAGGCCACTGAGTTAAACCATTTTGCAAAGCCTTTTAAGATGGGCCTCCAACTAACCAATCGTCGTTTTAACTTTGACAAGTTCAGGGTCTGTATAAGATTGACTTGTCAAACGTTTGGCGGGTTATGCCAGGATTACCTGGATAGGAGTGGCTTACTTGATGAAGGCAGGTTAACCCGGGGTTTTAGGTGAATACACCAGGCTTCCAAGCCGTGGGTTGATACCCAATTACAAGGGTCCTTTCAAACTCTTTGTGGCTTTTGCACAAAAGAGCCCCCAAGTAACTTTGTGAGCTGTGCTCAATGGGTGCCTATGTTTGAGCTGTGCATAACATCCAGACTCTCTTTGGCCCCTCGAGTGTGAAGCTCCCAAGCTGTGTTGTGGCATGATACCCGGTTTAACAGGTAGTACTTCGCTTTGTCAGCTGAATCCCCCATGTAAACAAATAGATTTGAAGACCAAACGGCAGAGGTCCTGCTTATAGCAAGGATGCCGGTTTATTATATTGATCATAATATATATATTGTTGAAATATGTACATAAGAAAAGCCTATGGCTCAAGTGTAGTAAGGCCGAAGGAGAGCTATGTTCCACGGCTGCCGGGTCTCCTCCTCAGAACTGCGTGAGTCTTCTCGAACGTCAATGAGGTAGTATGATCCGTTGTGCAGATTTTTGCTGACCACAAAAGGTCCTTCCCAAGGTGGGGATAACTTGTGCATATCGGTCTGATCATGGATGAGCCGGAGCAACAAGTCGCCTTCTTGAAAGGTTCATGTCTTAACCTGGCGGCTGTGATAACGCTGCAGGTCTTGTTGATAAACCGCCGATCGAGCGAAGGCCATGTCCCGTTTCTCATCTAACAGGTCCATCGCCTCTTGGCGTGCTTGCTCATTATCCGCTTCAACATAATTGGTAACCCGGGGCGAATCATGACGAATATCACTTGGGAGGACGGCTTCCGCCCCGTAAACCATGAAGAAAGGTGTATAACCCGTAGATCGGTTTGGGGTGGTGTTTATACTCCATAACATAGACGGTAATTCTTCCACCCAACAACCTGGTGTCTGCTTCAAAGGAACCATAAGTCGGGGTTTGATACCCTTCAGGATCTCTTGATTCACCCTCTCAGCTTGACCATTGGACTGGGGATGAGCCACGGATGCTACATCAAGCCGGATGTGCTCTCGTTGACAAAACTCCTCCATCTCACCTTTAGAAAGGTTTGTTCCATTATCTGTGATGATGCTGTTTGGAAAACCAAAACGGAAAATGATCTTTTTGAGAAATTGAACCGCCGTGGCTGCATCACACTTGCTGACGGGCTCCGCTTCAACCCATTTAGTGAACTTATCAACCACCACCAACAGGTGGGTCTTCTTATCCTGGGAGCGCTTAAAAGGTCCCACCATATCAAGCCCCCAAGTGGAAAACGACCAAGTGATAGGAATCATCTGTAGCTCCTTAGCCGGAACATGAGCTCGACGTGAAAATTTCTGACAAGCGTCACACCGCTTTACCAGATCCTCCGCATCAGCATGAGCTGTCAACCAATAGAACCCATGACGAAAAGCTTTAGCCACCAGGGACTTTGAACCGGCATGGTGACCACAATCCCCTTCATTGATTTCCCATAGAATCTCTTGTCCTTCTTCAGGAGAAATACAACGTTGGAATACACCTGAAACACTGCAACGGTGTAACTCGCCATTGTGAATAACCACGGACTTGGACCGCCGGATTATCTGTCGGGCAAAGATCTCATCATCTGGTAACTCGCCCCGGTTCATATACGCCAAATATGGAACCGTCCAATCCGGAATAGTACGTAAAGCGGCCACCAATTGAGCCTCTGGATCAGGAACAACTAAATCCTCCTCTGTAGGCAACTTCACAGATGGGTTATGCAAGATATCTAAAAAAGTATTGGGTGGTATCGGTTTACGCTGAGATCCCAGCCGGCTTAAAGCATCTGCTGCTTCATTTTTGCGCCGGTCAATGTGTTCAACCTGATAACCCTTAAAGTGACCTGCCACAATATCCACCTCGCGTCTGTAAGCCGCCATGAGTGGATCCTTAGAATCCCAAGTACCAGAAACTTGCTGAGCCACCAGATCAGAATCTCCAAAACAGCGAACCCGGCTTAAGTTCATTTCCTTAGCCACACGGAGACCATGGAGTAAGGCCTCATACTCAGATGCATTGTTAGTACAAGGAAACATTAAGCGGAGAACATAACAAATTTTATCACCTCGAGGGGAAGTAAGAACAACTCCAGCCCCCGAGCCTTCCAATTGCCTGGATCCATCAAAGTGAATGGTCCAATATGTATTATCCGGTTTGTCCTCTAGTGCCTGTAACTCGGTCCAATCATTGATGAAGTCAACAAGCGCCTGTGACTTAATTGATGTCCGAGGCATATACTTCAATCCGTGCGGGCCAAGCTCAATTGCCCACTTTGCAACCCGACCAGTTGCCTCCCTGTTCTGAATTATATCGCCCAAAGGAGCTGAACTGACCACTGTAATGGGATGACCTTGAAAGTATTGTTTGACCTTCCGACTTGCCATAAAAACCCCATAAACCAACTTCTGCCAATGCGGATATCGTTGCTTTGACTCGTTAAGTACTTCGCTGATATAGTAAACCGGCCGTTGAACCGGATATTCCTTACCAGCCTCCTTGCGCTCCACCACAATTGCCACGCTGACAGCACGGGCATTAGCAACCACATACAATAACAAGGGCTCTTTGTCAACCGGAGCAGCAAGAACCGGTGGTTCAACCAACTGCCGCTTTAATTCCTCAAACGCTGCATTAGCTGCGTCACTCCAGACGAAATCGTCCGTCTTTTTCAACATCTGATACAAATGAATCGCCTTCTCTCCCAAACGGCTGATAAACCGGCTAAGGGCGGCAATTCAACCCGCCAAACGCTGAACATCATTGATACACTTCGGTCTAGCCAAAGATGTAATCGCTTTGATTTTTTCTGGATTAGCCTCAATGCCTCTGTTGGACACCAGAAAGCCCAAGAGCTTGCCTGCCGGAACACCAAAAACACATTTGTCCGATTAAGCATAATTTTGTAAACCCGAAGATTGTCAAACATTCCCTTGAGGTCATTTAGCAAGGTTTCCTTCTTCCTGGATTTTACCACAATGTCATCCACATAGGCATGAACATTACGCCCAATCTGCGTGTGAAGAAAATTTTGCACACAACGCTGATAAGTTGCCTGAGCACTTTTGAGCCCAAAGGGCATAGAAACATAGCAGAAGGCTCCAAAGGGAGTGATGAAGGCTGTCTTCTCCTGGTCCTTAACTGCCATTTTAATCTAATGATAACCCGAATAAGCATCCAAGAAACTCAAGCGCTCACAACCCGTCGTCGCATCAATAATCTGATCAATACGCGGGAGAGCAAAAGGATCTGCCGGACAAGCCTTGTTCAAATCTGTGTAGTCCACACACATACGCCAAGTGCCATTTTTCATAAGAACGAGCACCGGATTAGCTAACCACTCAGGGTGAAATACTTCGATGATAAATCCAGCAGCCGACAGCCGGGCTACCTCTTCACCAATGGCCTTGCGTCTTTCCTCGTTAAAGCGGCGAAGAAATTGCTTGACCGGTTTAAACTTAGGATCAATATTGAGAGTGTGCTCAGCGAGTTCCCTCGGTACACCTGGCATGTCAGAAGGCTTCCATGCAAAAATGTCCCAGTTCTCACGGATGAACTCGATGAGCGTGCTTTCCTATTTCAGATCCATATTGGTGCTGATGCTAAACTGTTTGGCTGAATCGCCAGGAACAAAGTCAACAAGTTTAGTCTCATCAGCCGGTTTGAACTTCAGGGTCGGGTCATGCTCAGTGGTGGGCTTCTTCAGAGGGGTCATGTTTGCCGGATCAACATTGTCCTTATAAAACTTCAGCTCCTCTATAGCACAAACCGACTCAGCATAAGCCGCATCACCTTCCTCACAATCCAAAGCAATCTTTCGACTTCCATGTACTGTTATAGTCCCCTTATGACCCGACATTTTGAGTTGTAAATAAATATAGCAGGGTCTCGCCATAAATTTTGCGTAAGCCAGCCGTCCAAACAGTCGTGATACGGGCTCTGGAATCATGCTCATCACCACTTCAAAGGTCAAATTTTCAGACCTGGAATCATGCTCATCTCCAAACACAACCTCCAAAGCGATCTTGCCAACAGGATATGCCGACTTACCTGGTACTACACCATGAAAAACAGTGTTGGACGGTTTAAGACTCTTGTCTGTCAACCCCATGCAACGAAAAGTCTCATAGTACAGGATGTTAATACTGCTCCCTCCATCCATCAGGACTTTGGTAAAGTTGTAACCTCCCACCTGAGGCACTACCACCAAAGCCAGTTGACCCGGATTGTCAACCCGGGGCAGATGATCCTCTCTGCTCCACACAATGGGATGCTCGGACCACCGTAAATAACAACATTAACTGCCCTTTTTGTGAAGCTTCTGATCACGCTTACACATGCTAGTAGTGAACACATGGTACTGCCCACCATTCAACTGCTTGGGGTGACTTTGATAACCTGCTGATTTCCTTGGTTATTCTGTTGGCCATTACCACCTTGGTTATTCTGGTTGCCCTGATTATTCTGAAATCCAGAGTTTGAACCGCCGCCACCATGAAAACCTGGACCTAAACCACTCGACGGACCCTGATCATACCGGAAAACATTGGAATTCTTGAACTCTTTCATGATATAACAATCCTTCCAAAGATGTGTGGAAGGGGCTTGCTTGGTCCCATGCTTTGGGCAGGGCTGGTTTAACAAACGCTCCAGATTCATCCCTCCATCGCGCTGGGGCGGTTTACCTTTACGATGCTGCATATTGGTGTTAGCCACAAGCTCTGAACTATCTGCCTTGCGCTTACCATTATTCCCATGGCCTCCTTGGTTGTGATGCTGTCCCTTTGCACCGCCGTTCTTCTTTCCCTTCTCCGGTTTCTCCTCATCAGAATCGGGATCCTTGGTATTATTAGAATCGACATATTTGGCCAAGGCTGCCATAAGGGTTCCCATGTCATTGCAGTGGCGCTTGAGCTGTCCCAACTTCATCTTTAGCAACTTAAACCGACAATTACGCTCCAGCATTATGATTGCTTGACCAGCATTGATCCGGTCTGATGAATGCAAAACTTCCGAAACCCGGCGCACCCAGTGAGTTGTTGACTCGTTCTCCCCTTGAACACAGGCATCCAGATCCACAATGGACATAGGCTGTTTGCAGGTGTCTTTGAAATTGGTGATAAACCGGGCCTTCAATTGATCCCATGACTCGATGGAATTGGCTGGTAGGTTTTTCAACCAAGTACGGACTGTCCCTTCCAACATCATCGTGAAGTACTTTGCACAGGCCGCTTCATCCACATCCAGCATCTCCATTGCCATCTCATAACTCTCGACCCACGCCTCAGGTGACTGATCCGCGGTGTAATTAGGCACCTTACATGGACCCTTGAAATCCTTGGGCAGTCGCACATTACGCAGAGTCGGAATGAGACACGACACTCCCCAGGAACTAAAGGCAAGCCCGGTGCCTCGGTCTACTGATGCCGCTGGCTGAACCGGGGCAGGTTGATAATGACCCACATATTGTGCTGCCAAAGCGGCCTCCCTTCGTGCTCTGCCATTATCCACCACGTCCTGAGCATTTACCTCACCGCACGCCGGATTGGGTCCATTATGATGTCACGCACTGCTAGACACTTCTGGTTCATCCATGTGCCTGCTATAGCTTTTTCTCGGACGGGGGGTTGAATGAATTCTATCTCGGCTATAGGAATAAGCCTGCTGCTGCACCACGGCGGTTTGAGGAAGATCCCTGGCCCGCCGCGTCTCAATCGCCGCCAGTGAATCGCCCTCCATCGGAATGGCTGCCAGGCGAGATGCTGCGGCAATCATGTTATCCAAAGGGCTCGAGAAGTGACCCGGTGGTGTGGACACGTATTGCGGCGGGTTATCCGTTCGTCAAGGTGGTTCCATTATCCGTGGTTGGTATGGCACTGCCCTAGGCGCGTCGGTCCAGTTTGCAGCTGCCGGATTACTCGGCCCAGCCCCTGATGTATTAAAGAAATTCAATCCTTCAAAGACCGGCTGCATACGCGATTGGTACTTCCTTCGCATTACGTTGTTTGATGCATTCTGATCCAATAAGAGCCGGTAATTCTGTGCCTGTATCTGCTGTGACTGGGCATCCAAAGCAGCCCATTCCTCAGCCATCCTAGCATCCTCAATTGCCAGGTCTTCCTTAGCCTGCGTTATCTGATCCTTCAGCTTCGCAATGTCCGCATTGTGCTGATCCTGCGTCTCCGGGGTAACTGCTGTGGTTAATAAGGTCGCCCAGGCATCCATCAAACCGGAGAGAACTTGAGCTAGTCGGCGCGCCGGGGCTCCTGCCGCGGCCACTGATCCGGCATTCATTGCCGCTGTAGATGAAGACTGCAAAGTGGGCTATGTTCCGTCCATGTAAACAGCAACCCAACTTGGCGGTTCAAGGAGGTCCAGAATACTGTTGCTATCAAAATATCCTTCGAACACACCATCATGAATTTGGTATAGGGACTCGGTTTCTCCAGTGGATGACTCGCTGTTGGAACAAACAGCTGTCTCTCCTTCAGACACTGGTTCAGATCCGATCCCATGGATACATCCTACGAACTCATGCTTCATGGCGGGCTTAACCCGGGCAGGACTCGCATGCTGAGCCGTCCCGACGAGGTCGGTGCAGATGTCAGGTTCAGGGCCCGGTTCACCGATCTTGCCGATGAAGACATGAATTCCGCCAAAGGGGACCCGGTATCCGTACTCGATTGAACCGGCCTCTGGGCCCCATCCTTCGTCGTCGATGTAGAGCTTGCCGCGATGACTCTTGGTCATCCGGCCAACCACGTACCCCTTGAGTCCTTCAGAGCTGCCCTTCAAGAACTCGAAACCATCGTGCGATAGCCCCACGGTGGGCGCCAACTGTCGTGGAATTAACACGTCAGATGTCCTCATGAAAGGACTTAGTCGTGGAGCCATCGGAACGGGTTAGCTTGAAGGGGTTAAACCGGACAAGGGACACGGGAGTTTTATACTAGTTCGGCCCCTTCGATGAAGGTAAAAGCCTACGTCTAGTTGTGATGGGATTGATTAGGTTTTGATGACCAGGGAGCAAAATATGCTTTGCCCGAGTCTCGAGTTGTTGTTTTTTTTATCCCTGAACCGCCGCCGGGTCATCCCTTTATATACATAGGTTGACGCTCGGCCGGTCTACAGAGTCCCGAGGCCGACTCATACAAGTGTCTGGCTCGGTCTCTCCTTTCCTGACTTACAATACAGTTACATAACCATGGCGGTTTACCACTATGGGCCCTAATCCGCCTTTGGGCTCCAGGCTTCTAAGCTTCACTAGTAAAACTCCATCTTCTGGATCTTCGTGGGCTTCAATACAGTTGAGGGTGAACCGGGCCCTCCTGGCCGGTTTACACTCAGGAGTTATATCCCCAACACAGCCGAACCTCATGAGGTGCACCTTGCATAGGTATCTTTGCTCCTCGGGAGCCAGCCTGAGGGGGCCGATCCCCTTGGAGGCCTTGGTGTTGTCCGCCTCGCGAGGCTTGTCCCCTCGCAAACATCTTGAGTTGTTGATGCTGAAGTTGGGCCATACCAGGCCGTTGATGGAGCCACGCCGTGGGCCGCAGGGAGGCAAGTCTAGGTATACCCGTATTCAGAACGCTAATAGTAGCCCCCGGGCCCAAGGCGCGCTCGGACTTGGCTTCTGGGCGAAGCCAAAGGGAAAGTGTGGAGCGCCGCGGGCCCTAACCACCTGCGTCCTTGGACGACGTGTGGCGCTTGATGGGGCGTGGGCGTCTCCACTTCCCCATGCTGCTTTGAAATCCATCCAACTTGACGAGTTGATGCTACAGGCAGAGAAACATCATTGTGCGAGATCGTGTATCTTTGCTCCTCGGGAGCCAGCCTGAGGGGGGCGATCCCCTTGGAGGCCTTGGTGTCATCCGCTTCGCGAGGCTTGGCCCCTCGCAAACATCTTGAGTTGTTGATGCTGAAGTTGGGCCGTACCAGGCCGTCGATGGAGCCACACCGTGGGCCGCAGGGAGGCAAGTCTAGGTACACCCATATTCAGAATGCTAATACTAGCCCCCGGGCCCAAGGCGCGCTCGGACTTGGCTTCTGGGCAAAGCCAAAGGGAAAGTGTGGAGTGCTGCGGGCCCTAACCACCTGCGGCCTTGGACGACGTGTGGCGCTTGATGGGGTGTGGGCGTCTCCACTTCCCCATGCTGCTTTGAAATCCATCCAACTTGACGAGTTGATGCTGCAGGCAGAGAAACATCATTGTGCGAGATCGTGTGTCTTCGCTCCTCGGGAGCCAGCCTGAGGGGGCCGATCCCCTTGGAGTCCTTGGTGTCGTCTGCCTCGCGAGGCTTGGCCCCTCGCAAACATCTTGCGTTGTTGATGCTGAAGTTGGGCCGTACCAGGCCATCAATGGAGCCACGCCGTGGGCCGCAGGGAGGCAAGTCTAGGTACACCCGTATTCAGAATGCTAATAGTAGCCCCTGGGCCCAAGGTGCGCTCGGACTTGGCTTCTGGGAAAAGCCAAAGGGAAAGTGTGGAGCGCCACGGGCCCTAACCACCTGCGGCCTTGGACGACGTGTGGCGCTTGATGGGGCGTGGGCGTCTCCACTTCCCCATGCTGCTTTGAAATCCATCCAACTTGACGAGTTGATGCTGCAGGCAGAGAAACATCATTGTGCGAGATCATGGAGGCCGGAGGTTGGCCTCCCTCCGGCTATAAATGAGGGGAGGGGCGGAGCCCCCCTCGCTCATCTCTTTCTTCATCTCCTCCCTACTCATCCCTTCTTCATCTTCTTCACTTTGCTGCAACATCCATGGCGTCGACGAGGAGATTCTCGACCGCCTAGAAAGGGAAGGCTCCTAAGGAGGGACCAGCTTCGCCGCCACCCAAGAGGGGCCGTGGCCATCCCCGCAAGCATGCCACGACCCCAACGGCGCCCCCAGGGGGCGCGGGCGCGCTTCTCCAGGGGCTGGCGTTTCCCTTGGCATCCATGGCGGTGCTTCTTCTCGCAGTGGGGGCCACCCGCCACGGGGCAGCCCCCGCGACGAGGGGAGGCGCGCTATGGTCGTTCGCCCTCCTCGTCTGCGCTTCTCCTCGATGGATGTGCTCCTGGAGTTTGTGGTGTGGTCGGAGAGGCCCGCTGGCACCTTATTCGGCTTCCGTGCTTCTTCAGCGGCGAGCTGCCGACCTTGGGGCTTGACGGCCTCTGGCTGCAGGCCAACAGCTGCTGCAGCAGGGCCTCGTGGGTGGGGATCGATGTCCCCGCCGCGGGCAGCATGGTACTGACCCGCGGCTGGCAGGCGTTTCCCCGATCACGAGGCCTAAGCGGGAGGTGCAACCTCCACTTCAAGTACAATGGCCTTGCGACCCTCTTCATGAGGGTGTTCAGGGAAGACGGCTGCCACGCGGGGTGCTGCCTAGAAGACAGAAGTGACGATGAGCTTGGCCTTGACGTTGGTCGCGCCGGCGACGAGGGTGAGCTTGCCTTGACGACATCCACATCTCCTCCCGCACTGGCAGCTCTTCCTCGGGCGAGAGCTCAAGCAGCGGCGGCTACGACCAGCCTCCATGCCGCTGAGCTCACATCGAGGAAGGCGGCGGATCGTCTCGCCGCCACGTCCCGGTGAAGCAGGAGGAAGGCCCGACCTGAGCTCGGGGCTGCCGAACATGGACTCAGGACCTTCTGCGACCTTGCAGGCCGCTTTTGTTTAACCTTTCCTTCCTTCTGCAATTTGAAAAAAGTAGGGTGCCCGCTGGGGTGTGTAATGAACTATGGCAGTTATGCCATTTATGATGTGCTTATTATCTTAATGTTGTGCCGTGATGTTTGTATTCTGGGTAGGCAAGGGTAGGGTAACTTAGTTTGACATGTTCGCGGCAACTTCCCACCTTGCGGGGGCACGACCCTTGATGCCTGGCGAAGCCCCCTTTCCTGGTGACTCAGGGGCCACCGGTCTCGGGAGGTGCTAGAGGCCTCGGGAGACACCGTAGAGCTGCTGCAGAGCTGTTAAAGGAAAGGAAACCTTAATGGGCACCTCATTCTTCCTTGCACGAGCCCCTGCCATAGATTTAGCTATGGCTTAATGCACCGCATCGCGCTTGTCAGGACCCCGATCCTAAGTCACACCGATCTAGCATGTAACATATCATATCACTTTGCGGCCTCACGCACGGTATTCCCACGGGTGCCACCTTACCTGGCCCGGGACCGTTTGTGCCTTTTGGCTCACGTATATGATAGTGCCACTAGCATCCATATGACAAAGAACCTGGGCCGACATGACTAGTCGTAAACCCAAGGTGGCGCTAACTTACAGGGATAGGCATACACGACCTAGAAACGAACGTGTCGATCAACAACGTATGAACCCAAGTCGTAGCAAGCTACAGGGACTTAAAGGAACAACGTGTGACATTTCCCCGAAGGGACAGACACAGGAACGAAGAAGGACACATGCCGGCCAGCCTAAGTGTTTCGGAGCAGTAGCAAGCTACCATGGCTTAGTGGAAGCACTAGGAGACATTTCCCCGGTAAGAAAGGCTACCAAGAATAAACAACTAGATTGTCAGATCCCACACATACCAAGCATTTCAATAATCATACACACAATATGCTCGATATGTGCAAATACAACATGGCATCACAACATGACTCTACAACTCAAGTATAGGCTCCGAGGAGCCAAGTATTACAAACATGGGTCTCATGACCCAACATTCAGAGCATATGAACAACAAGCACACACGGAAGCTTAACATGTCTTAGTACACACAACTACAAATGAAAAGGGCTGAGAAGCCTGCCTATCTACCAGATCCTGCCAAGGGCACAAGACCATAGCAGAGGTAACAAGCTAAACATCGAAGTCCACGCAGAACTACTAGTGAGACTAGAGTCTCTCTGCAAAAACATAAATTAAGCAATCATTAGTACAAATGTACCCAACAAGACTTACATCAGAACTAACTACATATGCATCAGTATCAACAAAGGCATGGTGAGGTTTAACTTCAGCAAGCCAACTTGACTCGGTGGCTATCCTGAACTACGACTGCAAGTAGCTCTTTTGAGGTGGCGCACACGAGTCCACATATTCACCATATCAATACACTACTATGGATCCGCTCCCGTCTCCCTACAAGAACGCCATCCATAGCACTCATGCTTATCTTGCGTATTTTAGAGTATCCACTTTCACTTGTCTATGAGCTATATAGGCAACCTAGAGGTCCTTTACCGTGGACGCGGCTATTCGAATAGATGATGTTAACCCTGCAGGGGTGTACTTCTTCACACACGCTCTCACCACTTACCGCCATGTACACGTCATGTATCTCGGCAACCTACAAGCGGAAGCCTGGCAAGGGTGTCGGCCACAACCTGACTAACCACACAAGTCTCTAGTCCAGGTTTATGGCCTATTCAGGTTCCATCCGCAGGGAGTCCGACCGAGGTTTCCACATACGGCCCCGAATGATGTGTACAGGGTTTCACAACACCAAATGGGCGCCCAGCATACCCGGCCATGTGCCTACTGCATCACAGCCCACCCCTCGGGTCAGTGCTGCGCACGGCCTCGAGCATATTACAAACACCAGAAACTACTTGCAACTCCTGGACATAGGACAAGGGCGGCTAATAAGTCAAGAGGGTCAATTAAGGATCCCAATGAGTGGTAGTAGCTGTTCATGGATCACAAACATAGAACTCAGTTCCTGAGGACGTCTTCAATGAGACAACCCACCATGTACTCCTACATGGCCTCTCACTGCTACCTTTACCAAATCATGTTCACACACTTAGCTCACACACAGTAGGACATGTTCAACACCATTCCAATTCATCCCCGATGAATCAGACCCGACTCAACTCTAAGCAATAGCAGGCATGATAAACAAGCATGAATGAGTAGGCAGATCAGGGCTCAAACAACTCCTACTCATGCTAGTGGGTTTCATCTATTTACTATGGCAATGACAGGTCATGCAGAGGAAAAGGGGGTTCAACTACCGCAGCAAGTAACACATGAGCCGTTGTTGTCCTAATGCAGTAAAAGAGAGCAGGAGCGAGAGAGTGGGATTGTATCGGAATGAACAAGGGGTTTTTGCTTGCCTGGCACTTCTGAAGATAGTATATCTCTTCATCGGTGTCATCAAACTCATCGTCGGAACCACATCTATCGAGAGGGAAGGAGTACCGGTAACATAGAAGGAACACAATCAATGCAATGAACAAGTACTGAACATGTCAGCGCAAGCGTTGCTCGAGTTTGTTGCACTTGTCGACAGGACGCCGGATGTGGTCCTCACGTAAGGCACAGATGACAGGATTTACTGGGCTTGGGAGAGCATGGGGCAGTTCTCTGTTAGATCGGCATATAGGGCATTCTTCGCTGGCTTGATGGAGTCGGACGGTGCCACCCAGATTTGGAAATCGAGAGTTCCAAATTCTTGGAAGTTCTTCATCTGGCTGGCAGCAAGAATATGTGTTGGACGGTGGATAGATTGCAAAGAAGGCTACTTCCTCACCCCTCGGCATGCCCCTTCTGTGATCAAGCTCAGGAAACGATCGACCACTTGCTGCTTGGCTGTGTGCTGTCTCGGCAAGTGTGGACCAGCATCACCAATGCTTGGGGCAGGCCTTCCTGGATGCCAGTGGTGGATGTGACCTTGGTGGGATGGTTGACTTCCCTCAGCCCGCGGAAACAACTAAGGAAGGAGACCTGGACGATGGTGACACTCGTGGCTTGGATGCTATGGAAGCACAGTAACGGCATCATGTTCAATGGTGCCTCGCCATCGGCGGACGCCGTGCTTAAGAAGATTCAGCTTGAGGGTCAGGATTGGAGGGCTAACGGCTTGCTTCGGGAGCTGGCTTCTCTCCCTTATTCGATAGATAGGTTGGACAATGGTGAGCGATCCACATGTGGATACTTTTGGCTGTGTAAGCCGTGGCTTGTAGCAAAACTTCGCCCATCGTGGGCCCTTCTATCTATGCTTCTGATGCGTCAATCTTTTGACGCATCCTTGGACTAATAATGATTTTATTAGTACTCCAATTGCTCCTCACGCCACTAGTGCAAAGTCATGTGATATTAATGCTGCTTTGCTAAATGTTGTTACGAAAGAACAATTTTTGGGTAGTCCTGATGAAGATGTTGCATCCCATCTTAATACTTCCGTTGAATTGTGTGATATGCAAAAGAAAAAAAAATGTGAATAATGATATTGTCAAATGGAAATTATTTCCCTTCTCGCTATGAGGTCGTGGTAAAACTTGGTTTTCATCCTTGCCGCGAAATGGTATTGATTTTGGGATAAGTGTAAGGATGCTTTTATTGCCAAGTATTTTCCTCCCGCCAAAATTATTTGTCTTGGAAATGAAATCATGAATTTTAAGCAACCTGAGCATGAACATGTTGCACAATCTTGGGAGAGAATGAAACTAATGATAAGAAATTGCCCCACTCATGGTTTAAGCTTATGGATGATCATATAAAAAATTATGCGGGATTAAACTTTGTTTCTAGAAATCTTTGGACTCAACCGCAGGGGGTACCTTTATGGAAATCACATTAGAAGAAGCTACAAAACTGTTGGGGATATAACTACAGGATGTAAACCGCCCAGGAGGGCCGGTTCACCGTCAGCTACGTTGAAGCCCATGAAGACCCCGAAGATGGCGCTTTACTAATGAAGCTTGGAGGCCCGAAGCCCAAAGGCGGGTTAGGGCCCATAGTAACAAACCGCCATGGTTATGTAACTTGTATTATAAGTTAGGAAAGGATAGACCGAGCCGGACACTTGTATAAGTCGGCCTCGGGACTCTGTAGACCGGCCGGGCATCAACCTGAGTATATAAAGGGACGACCCGGCGGCGGTTCAGGGACAACAGACAATAGCTCGAGACTCAGGCAAGCGTATTTGCTCCCTGGTCGTCGAAACCCAATCAATCCCATCACAACTAGACGTAGGCTTTTACCTTCATCGAAGGGGCCGAACTATTATAAAACTCACGTGTCCCTTGTTCAGTTTAACCCCTTCAAGCTAACCCGTCGCGATGGCTCCACGACTAAGTCCTTTCATGAGGACATCTGATGTGTTAATTCCACGACAGTTGGCGCCCACCGTGGGGCTATCGCACGATGGTTTCGAGTTCTTGAAGGGCAACTTTGAAGGACTAAAGGGGTACGTGGTTGGATGGATGACCAAGAGTCGTCGCGGCAAGCTCTACATCGACGACGAAGGATGGGGCCCCAAGGCCGGCTCAGTCGAGTACGGGTACTGGGTCCCCTTTGGTGGAATTCATGTCTTCATCGGCGAGATCGGCGAACCGAGCCCTGAGCCGGACATTTGCAGCGACCTCGTCGAGACGGCTCAGCGTGCGAGTCCAGCGCGGGTTAAGCCCGCCGTGAAGCGTGCGTTCGTAGGATGTGTCCATGGGATCGGATCTGAACCGGTGTCCGAAGGCGGGATGGCTATTTATTCCGACGGTGAGTCATCCACTGGCGAAACCGAGTCCTTGTACCAGATTCATAATGGTGTGTTCGAAGGATATTCCGATGGTAACAGTATTCCGGACCTCCTTGAACCGCCAAGTCGGGTTGCTGTTTACATGCCCGAAACACAGCCCACTTTGCAATCTTCATCTACAGCGGCAATGAATACCGGATCAGCAGCCGCGATAGGAGCCCCAGTGCACCGACCGGCTCAAGTCCTCTCCGGTTTGATGGATGCCTGGGCAACTTTGTTAACCACGGCAGTCACCCCGGAGATGCGGGATCAGCACAATGCGGACGTTGCAAAGCTGAAGGATCAGATAACACAGGCTAAGGAGGACCTGGCAACTGAGGATGCTAGGATGGCTGAGGAACGGGCCGCTGTGGATGCCCAGTCACAGCAGATACAGGCGCAGAATTATCGGCTCATGCTGGACCGGACCGCATCAGAGGATGTAATGCGACGGAAGTACCGGTCTCGTCAGCTGTCGATCTACGAAGGATTAAACCTCTTTCAAACACCAGGCACGGGGCCGAGCAATCCGGCAGCTGCAAACTGACGCGCCTAGGACATCTCTGGATCAACTACGGATAACGGAACCACCCCAGCGAATAGATAACCCGCCGCAATACGTATCTACACTGCCGGGTCACTTCTCGAGCCCTCTGGATAACATGATTGCCGCAGCATCGCGCCTGGCAGCCATTCCGATAGAGGGCGATTCACTGGCAGCAATTGAAACGCGGCGGGCTAGGGACCTTCTTCAAACCGTCGTGGTACAACAGCGGGCTTATTCTTATAGCTGGGATAGAATTCATTCAACCCCTCGTCCGAGCCCGAGCTATAGCAGGAACATGGATGAACCAAAAGTATCTAGCAGTGCGCGACATCGTAATGCTCAAGATGTGGTGAATAATGGCAGAGCATGAAGGGAGGCCGCTTTGGGTCGTCATCAACCCACCCCGGTTCAGCCAGCTGCGTCAGTAGACCAAGGCACCGGGCTTGCCTTCAGTTCCTGGGGAGTACCGTGCCTTATTCCGGCTCTCCATAATGTGCGTCTGCCCAAAGATTTCAAGGGTCCATGTAAAGTGCCTAACTACACGGCAGATCAGCCACTTGAGGCGTGGATCGAGAGTTATGAGATGGCAATGGAGATGCTGGATGTGGATGAAGCGGCCTGTGCAAAGTACTTCACGATGATGTTGGAAGGAACACCCGTACTTGGTTGAAAAATTTACCAGCTAACTCCTTCGAGTCATGGGATCAGTTGAAGGCCCGGTTTATAGCCAATTTCAAAGACACATGCAAATAGCCCATGTCCATTGTGGATCTGGATGCTTGTGTTCAAGAGGAGAACGAGTCAACAACCTATTGGGTACGCCGGGTTTCAGAGGTTTTGCACTCGTCCGACCGGATTAACGCTGGTCAAGCGATCATAACGCTGGAGCGTAATTGTCGGTTTAAGTCACTAAAGATGAAGTTGGGACGACTTAAGCGCCACTGCAATGACATGGGAACCCTTATGGCAGCCTTGGTCAAGTATGCCGATTCTGATAATACCAAGGATCCCGATTCTGATGATGAGAAACCGGAGAAGGGAAAGAAGAACGGTGGTGCAAAGGGACAACATCACAACCAAGGAGGCCATGGGAACAATGGTAAGCGCAAAGCAGATAATTCAGATCTTGTGGCTAACACTAATATGCAGCGTCATAAAGGTAAACCGCCCCAGCGCGGTGGAGGGATGAATCTGGAGTGTTTAATGAACTAGCCCTGTCCCAAGCATGGGACCAAGGAGGCCCCTTCCACACATCTATGGAAAGATTGTTATATCATGAAGGAGTTCAAGAATTCCGATATTTTTCGGTATGATCCGGGTCCTTCGGGCGGTTCAGGTCCAGGTTTTCATGGTGGCGGTGGTGCAAGCTCTGGATTTCAGAATAATCAAGGCAACCAGCATAACCAAGGTGGTAGTAGCCAACAGAATAATCAGGGGAATCAGCAGCAATCAGGTTATCAAAGTCACCCCAAGCAGTTGAATGGTGGGCAGTATCATGTGTTCACTACTAGCCCGTGTAAGCGAGATCAGAAGCTTCACAAAAGGGCAGTTAATGCTGTTGAACTGGCAGTGCCATGTTACTTACGGTGGTCCGAGCAGCCCATCATGTGGAGCAGGGAGGATCATCCGCCCCGGATTGACAATCCGGGTCAACTGGCCTTGGTAGTAGCACCTCAGGTGCGAGGTTACAAGTTTACCAAAGTCCTGATGGATGGAGGGAGCAGTATCAACATCCTGTATTATGAGACTTTTCGTCGTATGGGGTTGACAGACAAGAGTCTTAAACCGTCCAACACTGTTTTTCATGGTGTGGTGCCAGGCAAATCGGCATATCCTATTGGCAAGATCTCTCTGGAGGTTGTGTTTGGAGATGAGCATGATTCCAGGTCTGAAAAGTTGACCGTTGAAGTGGTGAAAATCCGTAGCCTGTATCAGCACTGTTTGGACGGCCGGGTTACGCCAAATTCATGGCGAGGCCCTGTTATATCTATTTATAGCTCAAAATGCCGGGTCACAAGGGAACTATAACAGTGCATGGAAGTCGAAAGATCACTTTGGATTGTGAGGAAGGCGATGCGACTTATGCTGAGTCGGCTTGTGCTACGGAGGAGCTGAAGTTTTATAAGGACAATGTTGATCCGGCAGACATGACTCCTTCGAAGAAGCCCACCACTGAGCATGACCCGACCCTGAAGTTCAAACCGACTGATGAAACTAAACTTGTTGACTTTGTTCCTGGCAATTCATCCAAACAGTTCAGCATGAGCACCAATCTGGATCCGAAATAGGAAAGCACGCTCATCGAGTTCATCCGTGAGAACCGGGATATCTTCGCATGGAAGCCTTCTAACATGCCAGGTATACTGAGGGAACTCGCTGAGCACACTCTCAATATTGATCCCAAGTTTAAACCAGTCAAGCAATTTCTTCGGCGGTTTAATGAAGAAAGACGCAAGGCCATTGGTGAAGAGGTAGCCCGGTTGTTGGCTGCTGGTTTTATCATTGAAGTGTTCCATCCCGAGTGGTTGGCTAATCCGGTGCTCATCCTCAAGAAAAACGGCACTTGGCGTATGTGCGTGGACTACATAGATTTGAACAAGGCTTGTTCGGCAGATTCTTTTGCCCTCCGGCATATTGATCAGATTATTGATGCGATGGCGGGCTGTGAGCGCCTGAGTTTCTTGGATGCTTATTCAGGTTATCATCAGATTAAGATGGCGGTTAAGGACCAGGAGAAGACAGCCTTCATCACTCCCTTTGGAGCCTTCAGCTATGTTTCTATGCCCTTTGGACTCAAGAGTGCCCAAGCAACTTATCAGCGTTGTGTGCAAAATTGTCTTCACACGCAGATTGGGCATAATGTTCATGGCTATGTGGATGACATTGTGGTAAAATCCTGGAAGAAGGAAACCTTGATAGACGACCTCAAGGAGACGTTTGACAATCTTCGGGTTTACAAGATGATGCTTAATCCGGACAAATGTGTATTTGGTGTTCCGGCAGGCAAGCTCTTAGGATTTTTGGTGTCCAACAGAGGAATCGAGGCTAATCCGGAAAAAATCAAAGCAATTACATCTTTGGCTAAACCGAAGTGTATCAATGATGTTCAGCGTTTGGCGGGTCGAATCGCCACCCTTAGCCGGTTTATTAGCCGTTTGGGAGAAAAGGCAATTCCTTTGTATCAGATGTTGAAAAAGACAGACAATTTCATCTGGAGTGATGCGGCTAATGCGGCGTTTGAGGACTTAAAGCGACGGTTGGTTGAACCGCCGGTTCTTGCTGCTTCGGTTGATAAAGAGCCCTTGTTATTGTACGTGGCTGCTAATGCCCGTGCTGTCAGCGTGGCGATTGTGGTAGAGCGCAAGGAGACTGGTAAGGAATAACCGGTTCAACGACCGGTTTACTATATCAGCGAAGTACTTATCGAGTCAAAGCAACGGTATCCGCATTGGCAGAAGCTGGTTTATGGGGTTTTTATGGCAAGTCGAAAGCTCAAACAATACTTTCAAGGTCATCCCATTACAGTGGTTAGTTCAGCTCCTTTGGGCGATATAATTCAGAACAGGGAGGCAACTCGCTGGGTTGCAGAGTGGGAAATTGAGCTTGGCCCGCACGGATTGAAGTATATGCCTCAGACATCAATTAAGTCATAGGCGCGTGTTGACTTCATCAATGATTGGACCGAGTTATAGGCACCAGAAGACAAATCGGATAATACATACTGGACCATTCACTTTGATGGATCCAGGCAATTGGAAGGCTCGGGGGCTGGAGTTGTTCTTACTTCCCCTCGAGGTGATAAAATTTGTTATGTTCTCCGCTTAATGTTTCCTTGTACTAACAAAGCAGCTGAGTACGAGGCCTTACTCCACGGTCTCCGTGTGGCTAAGGAAATGAACTTAAGTCGGGTTCACTGTTTTGGAGATTCTGATCTGGTGGCTCAGCAAGTTTCTGGTACTTGGGATTCTAAGGATCCACTCATGGCGGCTTACAGACGTGAGGTGGATATTGTGGCAGGTCACTTTAAGGGTTATCAGGTTGAGCACATTGACCGGCGCAAAAACGAAGCAGCAGATGCTTTAAGCCAGCTGGGATCTCAGCGTAAACCGGTACCACCCAATACCTTTTTAGATATCTTGCATAACCCGTTTGTGAAGTTGCCTACAGAGGAGGATTTAGCTGTTCCTGATCTAGAGGCTCAATTGGTGGCTGCTTTACATACTATTCCGGATTGTACGGTTCCATATTTGGCATATATGAACCGGGGCGAGTTACTAGATGATGAGATCTTTGCCAGATAGATAATCCGGCGGTCCAAGTCCATGGTTATTCACAATGGCGAGTTACACCGTTGCAGTGTTTCAGGCATATTCCAACATTGTATTTCTCCTGAAGAAGGACCAGAGATTCTACGGGAAATCCATGAAGGGATTGTGGTCACCATGCCGGTTCAAAGTCCCTGGTGGCTAAAGCTTTTCGTCATGGGTTCTATTGATTGACAGCTCATGCTGATGCGGAGGATCTGGTAAAGCGGTGTGACGCTTGTAGCTCATATCCGGTCACAATGCAGCTGAATATGAGGCCTTACTCCATGGTCTTCGGGTGGCTAAGGAAATGAACTTAAGCCGTGTTTGCTGTTTTGGAGATTCTGATCTGGTGGCTCAGCAAGTTTCAGGTACTTGGGATTCTAAAGATCCACTAATGGCGGCTTACAGACGCGAGGTGGATATTGTGGCAGGTCATTTTAAGGGTTATCAGGTTGAGCATATTGACCGGCGCAAAAACGAGGCAGCAGACGCTTTAAGCCGACTGGGATCTCAGCGTAAACCGGTACCGCCCAATACCTTTTTAGGTATCTTGCATAACCCGTCTGTCAAGTTGCCTATAGAGGAGGATTTAGCTGTTCCTGATTCGGAGGCCCAGTTGGTGGCTGCTTTACATACTACTCCGGATTGGATGGTTCCATATTTGGTGTATCTAAACCGGGGCGAGTTACCAGATGATGAGGTTTTCGCTAGATAGATAATCCGGCGGTCCAAGTCCATGGTTATTCACAATGGCGAGCTACACCGTTGCAGTGTTTCAGGCGTTTTTCAACGTTGTATTACCCCTGAAGAAGGACAAGAGATTCTACGTGAAATCCATGAAGGGGATTGTGGTCACCACACCGGTTCAAAATCCCTGGTGGCTAAAGTTTTTCATCATGGGTTCTATTGGTTGACAGCTCATGCTGATGCGGAGGATCTGGTAAAGCGATGTGACGCTTGTCAGAAATTTTCACATCGAGCTCATGTTCCGGCTCAGGAGCTACGGATGATTCCTATCACTTGGCCATTTGCCACTTGGGGGCTTGATATGGTGGGACCTTTTAAGCGCTCCCAGGATAAGAAGACCCACCTGTTGGTGGCGGTTGACAAATTCACTAAATGGGTTGAAGCGGAACCTGTCAGTAAGTGTGATGCATCCACGGCAGTTCAATTTCTTAAAAAGATTATTTTCCGTTTTTGGTTTCCTCACAGCATCATCACAGATAATGGTACAAACCTTTCTAAAGCTGAGATGGAGGAGTTCTGCCAACGAGAGCACATCCGGCTTGATGTAGCATCCGTAGCACATCCCCAGTCCAATGGTCAAGCCGAGAGGGCGAATCAAGAAATTTTGAAGGGTATTAAGCCCAGTCTTATGGTTCCATTGAAGTGGACGCCGGGTTGTTGGGTGGAAGAATTGTGCTCTGTGTTATGGAGTATTAACACCACCCCAAACCGATCCACGGGTTATACACCTTTCTTTATGGTTTACGGGGCTGAGGCTGTACTCCCAAGTGATATTCGTCATGATTCACCCCGGGTTGCCAATTATGTTGAAGCGGACAATGAGCAAGCGCGTCAAGAGGCGTTGGACCTGTTAGATGAGAAACGGGACATGGCTTTGGCTCGGTCAGCGGTTTACCAACAAGACCTGCGGCGTTATCACAGCCGCCGGGTTAAGACACGAACCTTTCAAGAAGGTGACTTAATGCTTCGGCTCATCCAGGATCAGACCGATATGCACAAGCTATCTCCACCTTGGGAAGGACCCTTTGTGGTTAACAAAAATTTGCACAACAGATCTTACTACCTCATTGACGTTCGAGAAGACTCACGCAGTTCTGAGGAGGAGACCCGGCGGCCATGGAACATAGCTCTCCTTTGGCCTTATTATACCTGAGCCATAGGCTTTCCTTATGTACATATTATGAAAATGTATATATTATGATCAATATAATAAACCGGCATCCTTGCTACAAGCAGGGCCTCTGCCGTTCTTCCAATCTTACTTGGTTACATGGGGGCTTCAGCTGACAAAGCGGAGTTCTGTCCATTAATCCGGCTATCACGCCACAACAAAGCTTGGGAGCTTCACACCCAAGGGGCCAAAGAGAGTCTGGATGTTATACACAGCGCAAACATAGGCACCCATTGAGCACAACTCACAAAGTTACTTGGGGGCTCTTTTGTGCAAAGGCCACAAAGAGTTTGAAGGGACCCTTGTAATTGGGTATCGACCCACGGCTTGGAAGCCTGGTGTATTCACCTAAAACCCCGGGTTAACCTGCCTTCATCAAGTAAGCCACTCCTATCCAGGTAATCCTGGCATGACCCGTCGAACGTTTAACAGTTACTCTCATTGAGACCCTGAACTTGTCAAAGTTAAAATGATGATTGGTTAGTTGGAGGCCCATCTTAAAAGGCTTTGTCAAATGGTTCAACTCAGTGGCCTGGCAGCCCATGAAAAGCCTCGAATTTGGGCCTGGCAGCCCTTGAAAAGCCTTGACTACAAGTTTTTTTTGTTTTCTGAAGTTCTCTCCTTTGTTAAGGTTTTGAGTTAAACCGGCGTCTCTTGACCCGTATGACTTTTCAGTCATCATATTAACCCGGTGTTTGTTAACCCGGCTTGGTTTGCAACTACATGTTGTCAGACCTCATTGTTAAACCGGCGTTTCTTAACCCGGCCTGGCTTTGACTACATGTCGCCAGTTTTGATCATCTGGTGTTCATTATAACCCGGTGTGACCTCTTACACGCCATCATTACATGGTGAGAGGTCAAACAGTTCACAATTTGGGTTTGCACCCTTACTACAACAAAAAGTTGGTAACCGACTAAGTGATTTCATATCACAGGTATGAGTTATTTCATATTTATTTCGCTTTGGCTATTAGCCAGGCTTTATTTTGGGCATTATGACCCGTCCGGCGGTAAACCGCCAGGACAATTCTTTTTATGCAGACATAAGGGATTGCATACTATATTATGATATAGAAACCAACATTGAAATTCACATGGTGGATCACACAAAGTATCTCCCAATGTACGATGGCAGCAGATCAAAGTATTTTTACTAGCCTATTACAAGGCGCTTTATGGCCCAAAATATGGAATTGTTTCTTTCAAACCGGACAGTTTATGAAGTGTCAACCAGATTGCCGGATCAAACCTCATCACCATGTTGACGCGAAGTGGATGGGTCATCTGGTGTCGGTTCAGCCTCCTCCTCCCCATCCAGTGGTGGTCCAGTCAATCCGGGTTAAGGCCTGAAAGACAGCCTCTTCACTTATAAGTTCAGTCGGATCAACGTCAGGGGCGTAAGTGTGCTTACGGATTGGCGGAATAAGATTTTACACTTCTGGAATAACAGCCTCAATCTGTTTGTTGTTGGCATCATAGAAGGACCGGTGAACCATCAAGTTAGCTTCTTCTGCCAACTGACTCGCCAAAGGACGCATCTCCCTTGTCACCTTTTTGAGGGCTTCGTTATCAAACATTGCCCCGTTTTCTTGTTCACTGGGAAAACCCTTGGCAATATCAATCGGATCTGGATCAACTATCCATGCTTTGGCTCGGGTGAGTGCTAACAAAGTGCCAGCCCTGGCAGCGGATCACTTCACCTCTTCTATCTGGGCTGGTGTCATGGATAACCTGGCTAGAGTGTCTTTGATCAAAGTTGGGGCTGACTTGTCATAGGAGGTTGCGCAGATAACGCATTGGGCACCGGTATACAACTGTTCAATCAGTGTATAGGCTGCCTTTAGTTTCATCCGCATATCGGAGCCTAGATGAGCAATGCGGCCACCTACACCGGTTTAAGAATTTCATGTTAAAACGACAGATTTCAAAGATGGTCATTCAAGAAGCCTTGGCACAAAGTACTTACCAAATATTGCTGAGGTCATGGCATTCACTTGATGTTTCAATCCAGACAGCTCTTCCGCCACCGGTTTAAGAGCCAACTCGGCATCTTCAGCCCACTTCAGCAATCCAGCCTTTTCGGTGTCCCAGTTGGCATGCTCAGACTTGAACCACTCTTTGAGTTTCTCATTGGTGGTTAATGCGGTTTTTAACTCATCCTTGGCCTTGGTGGTTTCTGCTCGTTGGGATTTAAGATTCTCTTGAAGATCAGCAATTTGAGAGACTTGTTGATTTATCTCAGTCTGCAACAGTCAGAAGAGCATGTCAATGTCTTTTTGAAAGTCCCAAGCATATAACCAGTTATACACTTGGCACTTGGGGGCTAATGCGGATTTCTTTTTTACTACTAATTGTTTAAAGTCCCAAGGATGAATACAAGTTTTAATCTTGGCACTTGGGGGCTAATGTGTGTTTAATCTACGACATACGCAAGGAAAGCCAACAAAGATATAATATGGAATATAAAAGACCTGGTTTATCTTTCAAAGATAAACCAGCCCTTGGGGTCTACAATGCAAGGAATGGACAGAATAAAGATGGTGTTTTCAAAGTTACCTCATAGCGTTCCTTCATCAGATTCACCAAACCGGCCTTATAATCTCGGCTGGTGTAAAGCCGGTTCAAGAATCCAGAATGAAGGTCTTGAGCAGAAAGATCCACATAGGCTGACAAATCGGTCTTCCCCTTTCCCTTGTTCATAGAAGCAAATTCATCCTTGGCAGTGTGCTTTGATAAAGCAACTGGATTGCCGGGGCCGGTATACGCAGTACCAGTGACAATAACGTCATCGTCATCCTTGGCGGGGCTCGACGAGTTGACCTTGTCTTTGGCTGGGCTTGGCGGTCTGATGGTAGGACTTGGCGGATTGGCAGTAGGACTTGGTGGATTGGCAGTTGAGCCCAGCGAATCAGCAATTGGACTTGGAGGTGTGGCATGTGGACTTGATGTGTCAACATGTGTTTCTTGATCAGCCTCTGGCGGATTGGCATCAGCAGCAGGATCTTGTGGAACGGATTCATCCATGACATTTTCAGTATCATCACCAACATTATCTGGGGTCTTCTCCGGTTCAACATCATTAGAGGGACCGTTGGTTTTGGCTTTCTTACTCAATCAAGCTTTGGCACTGCAGCATCGAGATAAAGATTAGTATGGTAAATCAATGCATGAAGAGACAAACCAACAAATGATGCACTTACCCAGGGACGGTCTTGAGGGGAGGCAGCTGTGTGGTTGATGAACCGCCAGACGAGTTAGAAGACGCCTGGTAATTCAGATCAGACAGATTAAGTGGGTATCGGAAGAAACCCTTCAAAGGATAACGTTTTTTGGGAGAGCAAGTAACCTCTTGACGACGCTTCCGGATTGGAGTATCTGTAAACCGGAAGAAGTGACTTGTTGGCCACTATGTCGGGTCGTGCGGCGCTCTTCAGGTTGCTGTTTCTTTAAAGAAAATTTTGGATCCAAATAAGCAAGAGGGTGAGAGCGTTTCACTTTCCGAACTACACGGCGAAATCGTTGAACCGGCATAAGATCTGAACTGGAAGAAAGAGAGATTACCTCAACATGGTCCGCACGGCTGACCTCCGCATCATCCTGATGATAATCATTGTTAATAATATGAATAAAAAAGGAGCCAAGAGAGTCAAGTTCTACCTCTTGATCCGATTCTTCAGCATCTTCAGGCAGATCAGCAGCTTCGCCGGTCTTCTTTTTTGATTTCTTGACAACTTTGCTCTTATCACGAGGAGCTCTAACTGTTTTCTCTGAAGTTTTCTTCTTCCAAAAATTGCTGTTGGCCTGAAAAGATTAAAACAAAGGATTGTCAGCACAAGTGTTAAAGCGGAGGCGGATCAAGAAAGTACAAGTTCAAAAACTTATCGCCGGTGGTTTGTTGGCGGTGTAGAAAGGAGCCAGCCCGGTTTGGCTGCATGCGGTGATTGATTCATCCAACATCTTCTTCACCGATTCGATGACTTCTTCATCAATCATCTCTATCTCATTAAACCGTTGAGGGTCATTGGCGTTGCCGGTATATTCATGCATTAATCCGGAATGGCGGCTTAAGGGCAGGATATGCCACTTGACCCAACAACGAACAAGATCAACACCAGTTAATCCGTTGGCCATGAGAGCCCGGAGCTTGGCGAGTTGAGGGGCGTAAGTTTGCCTCTCTCTGGCAGTTAATCGTTTAGGCAACGGGTGGCCATTGCTAAGCTGATGAGGGCGGTAACCCGGCAAGGGATTCTCTCCAGCACGGGCTGTGTTCAGACAGTAAAACCAAGTTTGGTTCCAGTCTTTGGGATGACTGTGGTGTGATGCATGCGGGAAATCAACCTCTTTTCTCTTCTGGATTGATACCCCGCCAAGTTTTGTGTTAGGGCCATCAAAAAACTCGGTTCGGCGGTTTAAGTGGAAGAAGTCCCGGAACAACTCGACAGATGGTTCTTCTTGAAGGTACACTTCACAAAATAATTGAAAATTTCATATGTTCGACACAGAATTTGGTCCAATGTCTTGTGGATGGAGTTGAAAACTGGCGAGGACATCCCGGAAATTTTTTGAACCGGGAGGGCTGAAGCCCCGGTCTTAGTGTTGCATAAATACAATCACTTCTCCATCTTGAGGTTCAGGCGGGCATTCAGAGCCCGGAACTCGCCAATGAAGGACCCTTTTTGAGGCTAAAGCGCCAGTGGTGACATATCCGTTGATTTGTGTCTCCATAATCCGGGACGAAACCCAGTTGCAAGCAGAGAATTGTTTGGTCATCTCGGAAGACAAACTGTGAAAGGAAAATAAAGGCCGGTTTATGATTGACGGTTTAAGTGTACTATTTAGTGTTAAACCGGAAAATTGTTGTTTCAAGTACAGTTGGCGGTTTAAGTGAGGGCTAATGGTGTATGGAGGATTGACTATTAAAGGTTAAACCGCACCTGAGCAGAAGGGCCAGAGCCAAAAAATCTACTAAGTGTTTACAGAACAAGTTTCACAACATGGCAGTATAATTTTGGATCTACCGTGGTTAAAAAGAGAAAATTTCTTTGAACCCTATAATGGCACTAAGAGGAACAAAGAAGATCCAGACGGACTCTGTTCAGGAACGGTAAGATGCTATGGTATAATAACCTAACAGTATGGGTCTAACCGCAGATTAAAACTATCAGGCACATTTATAAATCTCAATAAAAGACTAAGAGAAGGGCGCGGAAGAACTGAAGAACGACAACGAGCACAGACGAACTTGAAGCCCTAATGGAGATCTAGGGTTACAGGAAAGTGGACTTACCAGAGCCACTCAGCGACGGAGGAACGTTGCAAAGACTGGTGCGAACAGGGTGATGCAGCGGCCTTGGTCGGTGTAGATTTGAAGGTCGACGGCGGCGACGGCGCTAGGGCTCTTCGGGTCGCGAGGAGGAAGAAGATGATAAAGGGGAGAAAGTGGAAGGACCCTTCGGGTGTATTTATAACGAGGCAGGAAGATAAGTGACAGGCGCGAAAATCAAGGAGCCTGAAGCGGTAAGGTGGAAGTGGCTGACGCCTTGGTTTTCGGGATAACATTAATGAAGGAATCTTTTAATCATTTTTTACGGAGATGACGTCATGATGGTCCGTTACGGTGACCAGAGGATGACATCACCGCGACGGTTAAACAAAATTTACAGGAGAAGATATCATGGCGGTTTGCGAGAAATATAAGGAGATGCTCGCAGAGATTCTTGAAGTTTTAAGGATTGACATGAACAGGTTCAAATCAATCTGGGGCCTAATGTTGGGGATATAACTACATGATGTAAACCGCCCAGGAGGGGCCGGTTCACCGTCAGCTACGTTGAAGCCCATGAAGACCCCGAAGATGGCGCTTTACTAATGAAGCTTGGAGGCCCGAAGCCCAAAGGTGGATTAGGGCCCATAATAACAAACCGCCATGGTTATGTAACTTGTATTATAAGTTAGGAAAGGAGAGACCGAGCCGGACACTTGTATAAGTCGGCCTCAGGACTCTGTAGACCGGCTGAGCGTCAACCTGAGTATATAAAGGGATGACCCGGCGGCGGTTCAGGGACAACAGACAACAGCTCGAGACTCAGGCAAGCGTATTTGCTCCCTGGTCGTCGAAACCCGATCAATCCCATCACAACTAGACGTAGGCTTTTACCTTCATCGAAGGGGCCGAACTAGTATAAAACTGCCATGTCCTTTGTTCGGTTTAACCCCTTTAAGCTAACCCGTCGTGATGACTCCACGACTAGGTCCTTTCATGAGGACATCTGACGTGTTAATTCCACGACAAAAACTCCTTGATAATATTATGACAAATTATTCACAATGGCACACTGAAAGAACCCATCCTAGTAAGAAGGTAAACTCTGTTGAAGAAATTAATAATTTGAGTGATAAAATGGATGGACTTATGAAAATGGTTGCTAGTAAGAGTGCTCATGTTGATCCTGATGATGTGGCACTATCTACTTTGATTGAGCAAAATAATGATGCTATTGATGTGAAGTTTGTCTTATGGAATAATTTCAACAACAATGCTTATAGGGGTAATTTCTATCCTAGGCCATTTCCTGGAAATTCCTCTAATAATTATGGCAATTCCTATGGTAATTCATATAATAATAATAATAATAATAATAAGAATAATAATATGCCCTCTAATATTGAGAATAATATTAAAGAACTTATTGATTCTCAAAATATTTTTAGTGCCATGGTAGAAGAAAAATCGAATAAAGTTGATGATAGGGCTAGGAACATGGATAGAATTGCTCATGATGTGGATACTCTCAAAACTAAAATTTTGCCAAGAAAGCATGATATTAATGAGTCAATTAAGTGTATCCAAATATCTATTAGTGAAATTAAAGAGAGAACAACTAGGTTAAGAGCTAAGCAAGAATTCCTAGAAAAAGCGATTTTGCCCTGTTTTTATCGTAACCATGACGGAGATATTGAAATGACTGGTGTCTCACCCATTGAATCTTTATTTAGCAATATAAAATTTGATGGTAAAGGGACTTAAGATGAGTCAGGTTTAGCTAGAAGGCATCCCAATTGTTCGAAGGGTGATGATCTTAATGAAAAAAATGATAAAAGTGGGTCTAGAGAGGTCAAAAATTTAGCTCGTGACGTGCCCACTACTTTGGATTTTCAAGTATTTTAATTATGATAGTTGTTCTTTAATTCAATGTATTTCCTTCTTGTAATCCATAAATTCACCCAATGCTTATGAACAAAATAAAGCTTTTACTAAACATATCATAGAATTTATGATGAAAGCTTTAAAAGAAAAGCTAAAGTTGGAGGTTTAAATACCTAGGAAGTTATATGATGAATGAGAACCTACTATTAAAATAAAGACTAAAATTTATGAGTGCAGTGCTTTATGTGATTTAGGTGCTAGCGTTTCAAATATACCAAAATCTTTATGTGATGTGCTAGACCTTCATGATTTGGATGAATGTTCCCTTAATTTGCACTTGGTGGATTCAACTATTAAGAAATCATCGGGTAGAATAAATGATGTGCTTATTCTTGCAAATATAAATTATGTGTTTGTTGATTTAATTGTGCTTGATATTGATTGGAATCTGTCTTGTTCTATAATACTTGGTAGGCCTTTCTTATCTACATCATCGTTGATGCCCTTCCGATGATGCGCGAGTAGTTTACCACAGACCTACAGGTCCATAGTAGTAGCTAGATGGCTTCTTCTCTCTCTTTGTTCTTCAATACAATGTTCTCCTCAATGTTCTTAGAGTTCTATTCGATTTAATCTTCTTTTGCCGTGTGTTTGTTGGGATCCGATGAATTGTGGGTTTATGATCAGATTATTCATGAATATTAATTGAGTCTTCTCTGAATTCTTTTATGCATGATTATTATTGCATTGTATTTCTCTCCGATCTCTCCGTTTAGTTTGGCCAACTAGATTGATTTTTCTTGCAATGGGAGAGGTGCATTTTGATGGGTTCAATCTTGCGGTGCTCAATCCTAGTGACAGAAAGGGGCATGACATGTATTTGTATTGTTTCCATTAAGGATAAAAAGATGGGGTTTATTCATATTTCTTGGGTTTACTGTGTCTACATCATGTCATCTTGCTTAAGGCATTACTCTATTTTATTAACTTAATACCCCAGATGCATGCTTGATAGCGGTCGGTGGGTGAAGTAATAGTAGTAGATGCACGCATGAGTCAATATACTTGTCTCAGCGTGATGCCTATATACATGATCATTGCCTTGAATATCGTCATAACTATGCACTTTTCTATCAATTGCCTGACCATAATTTCTTCACCCACCATACGTCATGTGCTCGAAAGAGAAGCCTCTATTGATAACTATGGCCCTCGGGTCTATGTTTATCATATATAAATCCAAAAGTACCTTGCTGCACTTTTTTTGCAATTTATCTATTTGCTTACTACTACGAGATTTGATCCTGGCAAATATCCGCTGAGGGGATTGACAACCCCCTTGTTTGCATTGGGTGCAAGTATTTGCTTTTGTGTGTGCAGGTGCTGCTAACGTTCTTCCGTGTGGGTCTCCTACTGGATTGATAACTATGGCTCTTAACTGAGGGAAATAC
Organism: Triticum dicoccoides; assembly: GCF_002162155.2. Lineage (NCBI taxonomy): Eukaryota > Viridiplantae > Streptophyta > Magnoliopsida > Poales > Poaceae > Triticum > Triticum dicoccoides. Next base: position 178,330,628 of record NC_041387.1, on the reverse strand, counting down.
TTATCTCTATTGTGCTGCTTCATCCTCTCCTATTCGAGAAAATCCCAACGCAGCTCACAAGTAGCAGGACCCAGCAGCTCGAGCAGTTTTTGTTGTTGTTGAGATGGAGCAGGGTATCAACTGGGTTGTGCGGTGCCTGTGGCCCCTCAAGCTCGAGCTTTTATTTTATTTTTACAACATGACGAGCCCAACTATTTTTTCTCAATGAAAATGACTACCCCAGCTTTTCCCTGCAGAATACCCTACACGAGCCAACTTGTTTTTATCTGTCTTGTTGGGCTGCAAATATTTCAAGACGACAAGGAATACATTCGGCCTGCAGAAAAAGGCTATAAATCTTAAAAGTAACATAAAATGGGTCGTAAATATATAAAAGCACAGAAAATGAACAATTAGTTTCACGTTTCGGGTTTTCTTTCATTTTTGAGATTTCATATTTCATTGGATTCTTAACAAAATTTAAATATAGTATAAAATTAGTTTTATCGGGCTCGAAATTTCAGGATTAAAAATAGTTCAAAAAATTCAATGAAATATCATTGAAAATTTTAACCCTGTCCTTGCCAGAAAATGGGCAGGAATTCTAAAATAAAATAAAATAGGCTTCAATAAATTCCGTAATAATTAGTAAATGGTCTGTAAAATTTAAAAAATAAATAGCAAATGGGTTATATGCTATCCGTCACATATGCAATGCTGACTTGTGGGCCTACTAAGTTGACGCGTACACAAGGCTTTGCCAACTTATAATCAACACCTGATTCTAGCAGAAGTGGTTGATGGACATCCATCCAACGACAATTGTGTGATACGTCTCCAACGTATCTATCATTATTGCTTGTTCCATGCTGTTATATCCATCCAATGACAATCGTGTCATACGTCTTCAACGTATCTATAACTTTTGCTTGTTCCATGTTGTTATATTATCATTCTTTATATCATTTTTTGGGACTAACCTATTGACATAGTGCCCAGTGCCAGTTGATGTTTTTTGCTTGTTTTTTACTTCGCAGAATATTAGTACCAAACGGAGTCGAAACACAGTGAAACTTTTTGGAGAATTTTTCTAGACCAGAAGACACCTGTTGGGCCAAACAAGTACCAGAGGGGGGCTCCGAGGGGAGCACAACCCACCTGGGTGTGCCTGGGGGCTCAGGCGTGCCCTAGTGGGTTGTGCCCACCTCGGCTGCCTCCCACACCACCTCTTTGCTCTATAAATACCCCGAAAATCCAAAAACCCTAAGGGAGTCGACGAAACACAATTCCAGCCACCACAAGTTCCAGAACCACCAGATCCAATCTAGACACCATCATGGAGGAGTTCATCATCCTGATTGGTGCCTCTCCGATGATGCGTGAGTAGTTCATTGTGGACCTACGAGTCCATAGTAAGTAGCTAGATGGCTTCCTCTCTCTCTCTCTCTCTCCCTCTCTCTCTTGATTCTCAATACAATGGTCTCCTGGAGATCAATTTGATGTAACCTCTTTTTGCGGTGTGTTTGTTCGGATCCGATGAACTTTGAGTTTATGATCAGATATATTTATCCATGAAATTTATTTCAGTTTCTTTGATCTCTTATGTGCATGATTACTTATAGCCTCGTATTTCATCTTCGAAGCTTTGGTTTAGTTAGTCCAACTAGATCTTTTTTCTTGCCATGGGAGGAGGTGCTTTGTGATGGGTTCGGTCGTGCGGTGTTCTTTCCCAGTGACAGAAGGGGTAGCACGACACGTACTGATCGTTGCTATTAAGGATAACAAGATGGGGTCTATTCCTACATGAATAGATCTTGTCTACATCATGTCATCATTCTTATTGCATTACTCCATTTCTCCATGAACTTAATACACTAGATGCATGCTGGATAGCAGTTAATGTGGGGAGTAATAGTAGTAGATGCAGGCAGGAGGCGGTCTACTAATCTTGGACATGATGCCTATATAATGATCATTACCTGGATATCGTCATAATTATCTGAAGTTCTATCAATTTCCCAACAGTAATTTGTTTAATCATCGTATGCTATTTTCTCGAGAGAATCCACTAGTGAAATCTATGGCCCCCGAGTCTATTCTTTATCATATTTGCTTTGAGATCTATTTTTATTTGCTTTTATTTTCAGATCTATTATTCTAAAAACCTCAAAATACCTTGCTGCACTTTTTCTTTATTTATTTTATTTTGTTCTATTGTGAGATCTATTTATCCAAAATCATACAAACCAATCTATCTTTTACCCGAGAGGGATTGACAACCCCTCTTACGCGTCGGGTTACAAGTATTTGTTCTTTGTGTGCTGGTATAGTTTACATAGTGTTGCTTCGTTCTCCTACCGGTTCAATAACCTTGGTTTCATAACTGAGGGAAATACCTACCGTAGATGTGCTGCATCATCCCTTCCTCATCAGGGAAATACTAACGTAGACACGAGGCATCAAGAAAGGTTTTCTGGTGCCGTTGTGGGGAGACATCATTAACATCTATTAGGTTCCTAATTAGAAATCTCATGTTCTTGCAATTTACATTATTTGCCATTTGCCTCTCATTTTCATCTCCCCCATTTCACAAAAAAGTTGCGGTTTTATTCGCCCTCTTTTCTGTTCGCCATTTTCCTCGTCAGGCCTATCTTTTTGTGTGTGATCTTGCTTGCTCTACTTTGTCACTATGGATAGCATGACTACCCCTCCTTTCTCACTAGATTTTGAAGTTTTATACTTCAAGCAGACACAAGGAGAAAATTTGAAAGATGCTTGGTATAGTCTAATGGAATCCTATCACATTTGCAATCTCAAAGGGGATGCAAAGATTTTGCTTCGAAACTTCTATATTGGATTAGCTTTGCATCATAGGCAACTCTTGGATTTTGCCGCTAAAGGGAACTTTATTGAGCTTGATGCTAATACTTCTTATGAGATCCTAGAAGGAATTTTTGGAATTCCACGTACCAAAAAGGGGCTACCCATTACTCAAGAAGGAGCTCAAATTTTAGACAAGTTAAGTGATTTTCATAAACATTTGGTTGAGTTGCAAAAATATGATGAACCTCTTAAGCATATCAATGGAAATCTCAATCACATGAATACTTTGATTACTCTTTGCAATTAGCATTTGGATATTTTAGATCTCAAGATGGTCTCTTTTCTGGAAAATCTTGGGAAGTGCAAAGAGCCTCCCGAATTTGGAAAAGCCCTTACAAGAGTTGCAAAAACTAAAGATTACAATACTTGAATCTATGCGTTATGCCTAGCTAGGGGCATAAAACGATAGCGCTTATTGGGAGGCAACCCAATGAATAAAATTTATTTTTGCCTTTTTCTTTCTGTTCTTGAGTGTTTGCGCAATTATGCCTCTGTTATGATTGTGTTTTTTTATGTTTTAATTAGTGTTTGTGCCAAGTAAAGCCTTTGGGATAGCTTTGTAATAGTTGATTTGATCCTGTTGAAAAATAGAAACTTTTGAGTCTAGTAAAATATTTGTCTAACTTCACAGATGCGACAAAAAATTCTGAATTTTTTACACTAGATTATATACAAATTGCCTCTGTTATCCTCTTTTTTTTAGAATTTTTGGAGTTACAGAAGTATGAGTAAATTCGAGTCTTTACAGACTGTTCTGTTTTTGACAGATTCTGTCTTCTTTGCATTGTGTGCTGAAAGTGCAACTAATCCCTGGGTGGTTTTGGTAATTCTTAACAACATATAGCTCATTGAACTAATACTCTTTCAAGATGACCATTTTAGAAAGTTCAATGATTGGCATGGCATGGACTAGAGATGTGGACCCATCAAAATGCTGAGGACACATATTGGCAAAAGCTCAAGACTCTACATTTTCATTTTAGTGATCCAAGATCACATTGAGTCCATAGGAAAAGCCAATACTATTAAAAGTGGATGACGTGTTGCTTAATGGCTTACTTGCTCAAAATGCTTAATGATATGCTCCAAAAGCCCTCAACCACTTTCTCATTTCCACATATGTCCTAAACCTAAAGTCAAACTCGGCCCCGCCGATTTGATCTATCCAGCGCCACCGAGTTCACTTGACATAGCCACCGCCAGAAACCCCAATCAGTTTAGTCTCACCGATAGGGATCTCGGTCTCACTGAGATGGGATTGAAAACTCTCTGTTTCCCTTCGTAACATTTTGGTCTAACCGAAATGAGCGATCGGTCCCACCGAGTTCGCAATGCAAACTCTCTGTTTCCCTTTTGTAATGTTTCGGTCTCACCGAAATGAGCGATCGGTCCCATCGAGTTTGCCTGACCAACTCTGTGGTTGCCTATTACTGAAATCGGTCCCACCGAGTTCATGTGATCGTCTCACCGAGATTAAGTTATGCCCTAACCCTAGCACATCGGTCCCACCGAGTTGATGTTGTCGGTCCAACCAAAAAGCCTAACATTCACATTTTGAACTGAATCGGTCTGACCGAGTTTCATTATTCGGTCTCACCGAGTTTGGGAATTTGTGTGCAACAGTTAGATTTTGTGTGGAGGCTATATATACCCCTCCACCCATTCTCCATTCATGAGGAGAGCTATCAGAATGTGCCTACACTTCCACTACTCATTTTCTAAGAGAGAACCACCTACTCATGTGTTGAGACCAAGACATTCCAATCCAACCACAAGAATCTTGATCTCTAGCCTTCCCCAAGTTGCTTTCCACTCAAATCATCTTTCCACCATATCCAAATCTGTGTAAGAGAGTTGAGTGTTGGGGAGACTATCATTTGAAGAACAAGTGCAAGGAGTTCATCATCAACACACCATCTATTACCTTTTGGAGAGTGGTGTCTCCTAGATTGGTTAGGTGTCACTTGGGAGCCTCCGTCAAGATTGTGGAGTTGAACCAAGGAGTTTGTAAGGACAAGGAGATCGCCTACTTCATGAAGATCTACCCAAGTGAGGCAAGTCCTTTGTGGGCCATGGCCATGGTGGGATAGATAAGGTTACTTCTTTGTGGACCCTTCGTGGGTGGAGCCCTTCATGGACTCGCACAGCCGTTACCCTTCATGGGTTGAAGTCGCCATCAACGTGGATGTACGATAGCACCACCTATCAGAACCACGCCAAAAATCTCCATGTCTACATTGCGTTTTCTCCCTCCAAACTCCTCCCCTTTACCTTCATATGCAATGATTTACATCCCGCTGCTATACCCTTAGAATTGCATGTGTAGGCTGATTGCTTGACTAGTGCTAAGTTGCTAAAATCTGCCAAGACTTAAAATTGGGAAAAAGCTAGATTTTTATTTGGTCAAGTAGTCTAATCACCCCCCTCTAGACATACTTTCGATCCTACGTGTGCTTATTTTGATGATTCTATGGATTGTATCGAGGGGTATAAGCCATGGCAAAGTTAGAATACAGTAGATATAATGCAATAATAAAATTTAAATGTGTTTTCTACAGTACTTATGTAACGCCCTGGATACAACTTTCCATATTCGCAACTCCAACTCTTGCCTTTTCCGGAGATGCGATATGATATTTCTTCATGGTTGGATTTTTGTCTTTTGTTTTGCATTTTATTCTTCTCATGCATTTCATCATCGCATCCTTTGCATTCCATCGGCACTCATTGCCATCTTTATTTTTTTTAACTTGCATCCGCTCGTAGTTGCTGCGTCCCCCCTTGCTTTTGTTGACCGCCCCGAAACCAACCGTCTTTTCGTTTCCCTTTTGTCCGACCACCTAACCTCTCTTGCCAGCTCGCAGCCCCCTCACGAGCGGGTCCGAAACTCCCCCGAACCCGACCCGGACTGTCATGACCAATGGGTCCGGATCATCTCCAAACATCTACAAAACATCTACGTTTTGTTAATTGGGCTCCCTAACTATTTTATTTGCGACCGTCCGATTACGACAGGAGGGACGAGATAGCCCCTACCCTAATCATATTGGAATATAAATAGTGCACAACCCTAGGATCTAGGGATCCTGTCCCATCCTTCCATGTCCGCCACCGCCACTGTTCTCTCGGGATCCCTCCCGATCCTCCCTCGATTTGCCAACCGGACCAACCACTCGTCGCCTGCCCGATCCACCGCCGCACCAGCAGGACCCCGCGTCCCTGCTCCACCCCTCCTTTCTCCCTGTTCATCTCGTTGCTCCCTCTCATCTCAAATCTCTCTCGTTTCTCTCTTTCTACAGGAACATGAGGAGGCCATGGAAGCCGCCCTTCCGTACTTCGTCTCCAGCCCCTGCCCGCCGGAGCCGTGCCTCCCTGTGACCCGCGGCTGTGGAGTGGGTCTTCATCCACGCCGCGCCCGCCTTGTCTCGCTCAACATCGTCGCTGGGAGCTCCAAGCCGCCCCCAAGCTCTGCTCCATTCCATCGTCCCCGCGCCAAGTTCCCTTGCTCGGACCCGCAAGCCGTTCCCGCACCGACGTGCTCCTGCAGCGCGCCGGCCAGGTCGCCTCACCTCATCCAACTCTCCCTTCGCCCCCCCGTCTCTCTCTCTAATCTCTTAGTTTCTTGTCTGAAGTTCTCCCCCGCCATGGCCTTGCAGCTCCCGCCGCCGCTCTGCTCTGTTCGTGGCCGTCTCCGAATGATCCGCCGCGCCCGCTGGTCCCTTGCCCCTGCATCACGCTTCTGCCTCGCCCCGCGTCGCCAGCAGCAAGCTCCGCCGTGCCGACCTCTGCTTCCTCTGCATCGAGCAGTCCTTGTTTCAGGGAGGGCATGGTCGCCCGATGCATGTTGCCCGCGCCTAGGTCAGCAGCCTCCAAGGCCGAGCCGCAAGGTCGCCCGAGGCCCAGATCTGCACCGCATGGGCCTCCTCCTCACCGACTGGGCCGAGCCCATGGGTGAGCAGCCCCTCCAGCCACTCTCCTGTCCTGTGCAGCCCGTTAGCAGATGCGGCCATATCATGTTTTTCTTCCAGTTCGGCGATTTTGCTATTTATCCAGTGTATTACAGTTTTACAGAAAACCCCCTGTTGTTCATGCATTTAATAACTCACAAAATATGCATCATATGTAAATAATTTATATATGTAAAATGCTTAGAATTTTGTCTAGTTTAATATTTTTCCACTCTCATCCATATTTAAAATGCTTAAAATGCTGTTTGTTTAATTTTGCTTAAATAATATGCTAAAATGATTTATTTCATAACTAAATAACCGTAGCTCCATTTTAAATAAACTTTATATGTAAATGGGGTGGAAAAATGCCTAGTTTAACATGGTGCACTTTATTTTCCTGTTTAACAACCTTAAAATATGGTTTAGGGCAGAACATTACCAAACTCAAATTATGCACATGGGGATTTTTCCGGAATTGTTGTTCGTTGTTCCGGCCTCATTTAAACTTGCTTAGATAGGTAGTTTTATTATGCTTCACCCCTTGCCATGTTTAACAACATTTAATATTGTTTGGTAGCTTAAATGAGATTAAACTAAATATGTCCATGTGGTGTTTTGTCAATATGCAACTCGTTGCATATTGAGCTCCACTTAACTTGTAGTATTGTTTGTTGCACTTTGCCATGCCATGCCTCTTTAAACCGGACATGCATCATATTTGTTTGTGCATCATGCCATGTTTATGCTTGTGTGTTTACCATGTTGTTTGTTTCTTTCCGGTGTTGCTTCTTAGTTCCGGTAATGTTGTGATTGTGAGGATTCATTCGACTACTCCCGTTCATCTTCTTCATGGACTCGTTCTTCTTCCTAGCGGGATTTCAGGCAAGATGACCGCTACCCTGGATCTCACTACTATCATTGCTATGCTAGTTGCTTCGTTCTATCGCTATGCTGCGCTTCCTATCACTTGTTCTTCAAGCCTCCCAAATTGCCATGTCAACCTCTAACCTTTTCACCCTTCCTAGCAAACCGTTGTTTGGCTATGTTACCGCTTTTGCTCAGCCCCTCTTATAGCGTTGCTAGTTGCAGGTGAAGTTGAAGATTGCTCCATGATGGACAGGATTATGTTGGGATATCACAATATCTCTTATTTTAATTAATGCATCTATATACTTGGTAAAGGGTGGAAGACTCGGCCTTATGCCTAGTGTTTTGTTCCACTCTTGCCGCCCTAGTTTCCTTCATACCGGTGTTATGTTCCCGGATTTTGCGTTCCTTACGCGGTTGGGTGATTTATGGGACCCCCTTGACAGTTCGCTTTGAATAAAACTCCTCCAGCAAGGCCCAACCTTGGTTTTACCATTTGCCTCACCTAGCCCTTTTTCCCTTGGGTTTCCGAAGCCCGAGGGTCATCTTTATTTTAGCCCCCCCGGGCCAGTGCTCCTTCGAGTGTTGGTTCGAACTGAGCTGCCTGCGGGGCCACCTCAGGGAAACTTGTGGGTTGGTTTTACTCGTAGCTAGTCTCATCCGGTGTTGCCCTGAGAACGAGATATGTGCAGCTCCTATCGGGATTTGTCGGTGCATCGGGCGGCTTTGCTGGTCTTGTGTTACCATTGTCGAAATGTCTTGTAAACCAGGATTTCGAGTCTGATCGGGTCTTCCTGGGAGAAGGTATATCCTTCGTTGATCGCGAGAGCTTATCATGGGCTAAGTTGGGACACCCCTGTAGGGTATAAACTTTCGAAAGCCGTGCCTACGGTTATGGGCAGATGGGAATTTGTTAATGTTCGGTTGTAGATAACTTGACACCAGATCCGAATTAAAACGCATCAACCGCGTGTGTAGCCGTGATGGTCTCTTCTCGGTGGAGTCCGGGAAGTGAACACGGTTTCTGGGTTATGTTTGACGTAAGTAGGAGTTCAGGATCACTTCTTGATCATTGCTAGCTTCACGACCGTTCCACTTGCTCTCTTCTCGCTCTTATTTGCGTATGCTAGCCACCATATCATGCTTAGTCGCTGCTGCAACCTCACCACTTTACCCCTTCCTTTCCCTTTAAGCTTTGCTAGTCTTGATACCCATGGTAATGGGATTGCTGAGTCCTTGTGGCTCACAGATTACTACAACAATAGTTGCAGGTACAGGTTATGCGATGATCATGACGTGAGAGCGATGTTTACTTGTTTTGGAGTTCTTCATCTGCTTCTTCTTCGATCAGGGGATAGGTTCCAGGTCGGGAGCCTGGGCTAGCAGGGTGGATGTCGTTCGAGTTTCTGTTTATGTTTCATCCATAGTCGGATCTTGCTCTTATGTATTGTGATGTTGTATTCGTGTGGCATTCTATGCCTCTTGTATGTATCCCCAACTATTATGTAATGTTGATGTAATGATATCCACCTTGCAAAAGCGTTTCAATATGCGGGTCTATCCTTGGTGGGACCTTCGAGTTCCTTTTGGATAGGGTCGCATATTGGGCGTGACAAGTTGGTATCAGAGCCTCGACCGACCCTAGGAGCCCCCTTGTTTGTTGGTCGTTGTTGAGTCTAGAAGAAAACTATTTTGAGTCTTAGGATTATATATATCGGAGAGTAGGATTCTTTTTACTCCTCAGCCCCCTTCGTCGCTCTGGTGAGGTCTCCTGACGTAGATGTTTTGACTTTCCTCTCCTCAAATTTCACTAAATTTTTTTTAGGATCACACGGGTATCTTGGAATCGTTCCGATGGTTTTGTGACGAGAACATTGTTCTTGGTGCCTCCTGTCTATTATGTGGCATTGACCCAGGGATTTGAGCTCCGAGGTGTTGTCGTCATAATTTTATCGTTGCAGTTCTGGAATACCTGACTTTTGCCGACATCGAAAATCTCTTTTATGCAGTTGTTGGTGAGATAACCTCGATGTCACCCAGTACTGGGGAGTTCAGGAGTATTGCCATAACTCGTATAACGGATGCTTTTCGAAGGTTGAGGTACACAATTTCCGGACTTTTCTTGGTTATGTGTTGACGGATGGATACAACTTGGATGTAGGTATTGTTAGTTTGGGTGAGATATATTGCTTCCCCTGTATCCCCAACACCAGATTGCATAACCAGAAAGTTTCGGGAGTTTATAGGTGGGAATTCAAGTAGCTCCTAGAATATCTTTCCAACAGATGCATGATATGGGATTGGGTAAATCTCTATCATATGTATTTGTTCCGGCTTATTCTGCAAGCCAATCCTTTGTTTTGTTTTGAGTTGTGGTATTTGAGTTGCTTCAATGTCAAGTGTTGATTCCATACCTTTCAAGCGGTGTTCTCATATTTCTATGGGAGTGCTAATCCTTCTTGTTTATCGAGATTGTCATGTCAATTCTTTTCCAAACCGGCGTGCTTCTCTTCAAGTGGATCCGATCATTTTCAACATTCGCAAGATCAACTCTAAGTTTTCTCACCGGCGTTTGTTTCATCCGTCCCAAGTTATCTTTGTTTTCCCGCCCTCCCACCCTTTTCTTCAAGGACTCAGATATCTTAATCAAGTATCCATCTTATGGATGTGAATTTTCTCCATTCTTTTTCCCATCAATGTTCTTATCCGGTGATTCTCAGGAAGATACTAACAGAGCTTCAAGTTCATCATTCTTCATTCTCGTATTCTTTTTCGGTGGATTTAACTCAAGCTTTCGGTGTTGATCATATCTCTTCCTTTTGTTTCACATATCTTCCCATGTGAATTTCTTATCCAAGGCTCTTTTATTCATTCACCTCTCCCAGTTCATATCCGGAGTGATGAAGATATCTCAGAAGATTCAAGTTTCCATTCTCAATTCACTCAAGTTCTGTTGAGGATGCTATCTCATTCAAGCCATTTAATTCAACCGGTGCAATCTCTCTTTTCAAGCAATCGTTCAACGGTGGTTCTTTTGAGTGGGCCCTAACACACATGTCTTTTTCCAGGATCTTACGTGACTCTTCTAATTTTCCCGGAGCTATTCCCAAATTCATTTCAAAGTTTGATGTATGAATGAATTATCATTAGTCAAATGTCTTTCTCCAAGATCTTTCAAATTATTTTCATCGTTGATTCAACCTTTCTATTCTTCATTTCGGAGTATCTCAACAATTCATGGTGGTTCTCATCATCTTCCTCAACATTTGAAGACCAAAGAAGGATTTCTACTAAATCTTGGTCCGTTCTCTTGAAGATTCGTGATTCTAGCTTGATGCCATCCTCTCATAATTATTTTTGATTGTGAGAATTCTTTTCATCCATCCGGAGCAATTCGGGAGTCTTTTCAGTTTGATTCTCCGGAGCCCATCATCTTAGAATTATTCATTCTCAGCTTATAGCTATTGTTCTCCAAATCTTACCGGTGCATCGTTCAAATACCCTCTAATCAGTTCATGGCCTCTTCGTTCTCATGTATCTAAATACCCTCAAGTATCTTCATTCGTTTTCCAATTCTTCCCGGTGAATTGTGCCTTTGCTACTTTCATTTTCAATTCGTACGGTGGTTTGTTCAAGATTTCATTTCCTTCGTTATCATATCAAATATTCGTTGTTTCCAAATCCCACTGGTGGTTCCATCAATAACTTCTTCAAGTTTGCGCTATATCTCTCTTAATCCTTTCTACGAGAATAAGTAGTATGCCAAATCCATTGCTTGTCATCAATTGAATTTGATGAAGGATAAGCATACAATAAATCTTATTCTTATTTCCTCGAGGCGATTCAATTCTTTTCTTCCGGAGATTGTTCATGATGAAGTAATTCTCGGTTCTAGTATTCATCTTTTCTTTCCGGAGTTCCAAGTTCTCTCGATTATATCATCACGAAGCTCCACCTAAATCATTGCAAGGCTTCACCTTGTGTTTCCAACTTCTTTTTCTTTTCATCATCCTTTTATTAGCGGAGTTCTTCATGGAGGCTCTACATGATGGTTCGTCAAGGATTCTTTTCATTCTTCAATTGTTCTTCAAGATTTCTCTCGAAGTTATGACCCGCCAAGCTATACTCAAAAGTAAACATGGTGCTCAACACATGTTTTGTTTTGGGACGTTCAAGCATTCTTCATCTTGCATTCCAAAGTGCAATTCTTTCTACCTTAGCTTTTGAGGTGGTGTTATATCATTCTTGACAATTTCCATTCATGTTTCTCGATTCACATGTTGTCAAGAATGAGGTATTTTAAACCCATCATTTTCTTCCTTGGAGTTATCTTGTGTCAGATCTCACCTAGAGCCTTCCCTAAGGAATGTTGCTATTTGTGGTGCTTATCAATGATCCAAGTTTTCTCTTATCCTCTCAGCGAAAGCAGTTTTCATCCCTTCATTGATCTCAAGCAAGCAATTGTTTTCGTTAGTGGCCGGTTGTCACCTCATAATTTTGAGATGTTTTCCGTAAGCCCACAACAAGCTTATCCTTTCGTTGTTGATAATCCAACAACTTAGTTCTAGCATTTACTGTAAGCGTGCTCTTTCAAGATCAAGTTTTTCTCCGTTCATTCCATCCCATTCTTTCATTTCTTCCGGAGGCATTGTGATGTTGTGCTCTTCACCCATCACCTCATTTTGTCAAGATCATGTTCTTTTCATGCTTATCCATTTAACCGGCGTGTCATGTCCTCCATTCAAGTTCTTTTCATCTTATCAAGTCTTGCATCTCTTTTCAACCGAAGTGCTGCCCAAATTCTTCCTCTCTCATCTTGTTTTAACCAGAGTGGTTTCGAACTCTATCTTGTCCATTAAACTCTTGATTCATGTCTTTTCAACCTTCAAGTTATCGTAATGTTCCTTGTTCCTCTTTTCTAACGGATTGTTACAATCTCATTCATCTTTGTTGTACTCTTTCTTATAAATTGCTCAACCTCTCAAGGTTCATGGTTTCACTCGTTCGTCAAAGAAGCAACTTAGTTTTACCTCTTCTCTTCCTCTTTCTTTTCCCTCCAGTGCCATCCTAGATCTCGGGACGAGATCCTCTCGTAGTGGTGGAGTGTTGTAACGCCCCGGATACAACTTTCCATATTCGCAACTCCAACTCTTGCCTTTTCCGGAGATGCGATATGATATTTCTTCATGGTTGGGTTTTTTTCTTTTGTTTTGCATTTTATTCTTGTCATGCATTTCATCATCGCATCATTTGCATTGCATCGGCACTCGTTGCCATCTTTATTTTTTTAACTTGCATCCGCTCGTAGTTGCCGCGTCCCCCCCTTGCTTTTGTTGACCGCCCCGAAACCAACCGTGTTTTCGTTTCCCTTTTGTCCGACCACCTAACCTCTCTTGCCAGCTCGCAGCCCCCTCACGAGCGCGTCCGAAACTCCCCCGATCCCGACCCGGACTGTCATGACCAATGGGTCCGGATCATCTCCAAACATCTACAAAACATCTATGTTTTCTTAATTGGGCTCCCTAACTATTTTATTCGCGACCGTCCGATTACGATCGCAGGGACGAGATAGCCCCTACCCTAATCATATTGCAATATAAATAGTGCACAACCCTAGGATCTAGGGATCCTGTCCCATCCTTCCGTGTCCTCCACCGCCACTGTTCTCTCGGGATCCCTCCCGATCCTCCCTCGATTTGCCAACCGGACCAACCACTAGTCGCCTGCCCGATCCACCGCCGCACCAGCAGGACCCTGCATCCCCGCTCCACCCCTCCTTTCTCCCTGTTCATCTCGTTGCTCCCTCTCATCTCAACTCTCCCTCGTTTCTCTCTTTCTACAGGAACATGAGGAGGCCATGGAAGCCGCCCTTCCGTACTTCGTCTCCAGCCCCTGCCCGCCGGAGCCGTGGCTCCCTGTGACCCGCGGCTGTGGAGTCGGTCTTCATCCACGCCGCGCCCGCCTTGTCTCGCTCAACATCATCGCTGGGAGCTCCAAGCCACCCCCCAAGTTCTGCTCCATTCCAGCGTCCCCGCGCCAAGTTCCCTTGCTCGGACCCGCAAGCCGTTCCCGCACCGACGTGCTCCTGCAGCGCGCCGGCCAGGTCACCTCACCTCATCCAACTCTCCCTTCGGCCCTCTCTCTCTCTCTCTAATCTCTCAGTTTCTTGTCTGAAGTTCTCCCCCGCCATGGCCTTGCAGCTCCCGCGGCCGCTTTGCTCTATTCGTGGCCGTCTCCGAAAGATCCGCCGCGCCCGCTGGTCCCTTGCCCCTGCATCACGCTTCTGCCTCGCCCCGCGTCGCCAGCAGCAAGCTCTGCCGTGCCGACCTCTGCTTCCTCTGCATCGAGCAGTCCTGTTTCAGGGAGGGCGTGGTCGCCCGATGCCTGTTGACCGCGCCTAGGTCAGCAGCCTCCAAGGCCCAGCCGCAAGGTCGCCCGAGGCCCAGATCTGCACCGCATGGGCCTCCTCCTCACCGACTGGGCCGAGCCCATGGATGAGCAGCCCCTCCAGCCACTCTCCTGTCCTGTGCAGCCCGCTAGCAGATGCGGCCATATCATGTTTTTTTCCAGTTCGGCGATTTTGCTATTTATCCAGTGTATTACAGTTTGACAGAAAACCCCCTGATGTTCATGCATTTAATAACTCACAAAATATGCATCATATGTAAATAATTTATATATGTAAAATGCTTAGAATTTTGTCTAGTTTAATATTTTTCCACTCTCATCCATATTTAAAATGCTTAAAATGCTGTTTGTTTAATTTTGCTTAAATAATATGCTAAAATGATTTATTTCATAACTAAATAACCGTAGCTCCATTTTAAATAAACTTTATATGTAAATGGGGTGGAAAAATGCCTAGTTTAACATGGTGCACTTTATTTTCCTGTTTAACAACCTTAAAATATGGTTTAGGGCAGAACAGTACCAAACTCAAATTATGCACATGGGGATTTTTCCAGAATTGTTGTTCATTGTTCCGACCTCATTTAAACTTGCTTAGATAGGTAGTTTTATTATGCTTCACCCCTTGCCATGTTTAACAACATTTAATATTGTTTGGTAGCTTAAACGAGATTAAACTAAATATGTCCATGTGGTGTTTTGTCAATATGCAACTCGTTGCATATTGAGCTCCACTTAACTTGTAGTATTGTTTGTTGCACTTTGCGATGCCATGCCTCTTTAAACCGGACATGCATCATATTTGTTTGTGCATCATGCCATGTTTATGCTTGTGTGTTTACCATGTTGTTTGTTTCTTTCCGGTGTTGCTTCTTAGTTCCAGTAATGTTGTGATTGTGAGGATTCGTTCGACTACTCCCGTTCGTCTTCTTCATGGACTCGTTCTTCTTCCTAGCCGGATTTCAGGCAAGATGACCGCTACCCTGGATCTCACTACTATCATTGCTATGCTAGTTGCTTCGTTCTATCGCTATGCTGCGCTTCCTATCACTTGTTCTTCAAGCCTCCCAAATTGCCATGTCAGCCTCTAACCTTTTCACCCTTCCTAGCAAACCGTTGTTTGGCTATGTTACCGCTTTTGCTCAGCCCCTCTTATAGCGTTGCTAGTTGCAGGTGAAGTTGAAGATTGCTCCATGATGGACAAGATTATGTTGGGATATCACAATATCTCTTATTTTAATTAATGCATCTATATACTTGGTAAAGGGTGGAAGACTCGGCCTTATGCCTAGTGTTTTGTTCCACTCTTGCCGCCCTAGTTTCCGTCATACCGGTGTTATGTTCCTGGATTTTTCGTTCCTTACGCGGTTGGGTGATTTATGGGACCCCCTTGACAGTTTGCTTTGAATAAAACTCCTCCAGCAAGGCCCAACCTTGGTTTTACCATTTGCCTCACCTAGCCCTTTTTCCCTTGGGTTTCCGAAGCCCGAGGGTCATCTTTATTTTAGCCCCCCCGGGCCAGTGCTCCTTCGAGTGTTGGTTCGAACTGAGCTGCTTGCGGGGCCACCTCGGGGAAACTTGAGGGTTGGTTTTACTCGTAGCTAGTCTCATCCGGTGTTGCCCTGAGAACGAGATATGTGCAGCTCCTATCGGGATTTGTTGGTGCATCGGGCGGCTTTGCTGGTCTTGTGTTACCATTGTCGAAATGTCTTGTAAACCAGGATTTCGAGTCTGATCGGGTCTTCCTGGGAGAAGGTATATCCTTCGTTGATCGCGAGAGCTTATCATGGGCTAAGTTGGGACACCCCTGTAGGGTATAAACTTTCGAAAGCCATGCCTGCGGTTATGGGCAGATGGGAATTTGTTAATGTTCGGTTGTAGATAACTTGACACCAGATCCGAATTAAAACGCATCAACCGTGTGTGTAGCCGTGATGGTCTCTTCTCGGTGGAGTCCGGGAAGTGAACACGGTTTCTGGGTTATGTTTGACGTAAGTAGGAGTTCAGGATCACTTCTTGATCATTGCTAGCTTCACGACCGTTCCACTTGCTCTCTTCTCGCTCTTATTTGCGTATGCTAGCCACCATATCATGCTTAGTCGCTGCTGCAACCTCACCACTTTACCCCTTCCTTTCCCTTTAAGCTTTGCTAGTCTTGATACCCATGGTAATGGGATTGCTGAGTCCTTGTGGCTCACAGATTACTACAACAATAGTTGCAGGTACAGGTTATGCGATGATCATGACGTGAGAGCGATGTTTACTTGTTTTGGAGTTCTTCATCTGCTTCTCTTCGATCAGGGGATAGGTTCCAGGTCGGCAGCCTGGGCTAGCAGGGTGGATGTCGTTCGAGTTTCTGTTTATGTTTCATCCATAGTCGGATCTTGCTCTTATGTATTGTGATGTTGTATTCGTGCGGCATTCTATGCCTCTTGTATGTATCCCCAACTATTATGTAATGTTGATGTAATGATATCCACCTTGCAAAAGCGTTTCAATATGCGGGTCTATCCTTGGTGGGACCTTCGAGTTCCTTTTGGATAGGGTCGCATATTGGGCGTGACAACTTAAAGTAAAGATTTGTTTTCTTATACTAATGGATATCTCATGAAGGTTTTGTTAAGTTTTGTGTGATTGAAGTTTTCAAGTTTTGGGTGAGATCACGATGGATGAAGGAATAAGGAGTAAGAAGAGCCTAAGTTTGGGGATTTACAATGGCACCCCAAGGCAATATTCAAGGAAAAACAAGCAACTATGTTTGGGGATGCCCCGAGTGGCATCCCCTCTTTCTTCTAACGACCATCGATATTTTACTTGGAGCTATATTTTTATTCGTCACATATCATGAGTTTTGCTTGGAGTGTCTTGTATTATATGAGTCTTTCCTTGTTTTGCTTTTTAGTTTGTCACAAGTATCCTTGCTGGACACACCTATTTGACAGAGCCAAAATTATACTATGATTTGTTAGAATTGCTCTTTATGCTTGACTTAAATTTTTTGAGCCATGGAATTGCTCTAGTGCTTCACTAATATCTTTTTGAGCACGTTGTGCTTTAATAATTTTGAAGAAATGCTCTCATGCTTCACTTCAATTTATTTGAGATTTAGTAATTTTGAAGAAATTCTCTCATGGTTCACTTATATTATTTTGAGAGATGAAAACTTTTATGCTCATGTTCTTCACTTAAATTTATTTGAGCTTGCCAAAAGTAATTGCAATATATGAAATTAGCCGCAAAGTGATGGATATTCAAGAGGGATATAATAAAACTTTCATGAAAATCATTGGACAAAATAAACTTTATTCTTTGTAATAGTTTTGAGATATGATGATAGTGATATGTGAGTCATGTTGGTGAGTAATTGTGCTTTAGTAAGAATATTGGTGTTAAGGTTTGTGATTCCCTATGCAAGCACGAAAGTCAATAGTTATGCAATGAAATTACATCCTACTTGTGGTGCATTATTCGGTGTTAGTTATGCTTAATGCTTGCTTATGTGATTTTTCGTTTCTTGGTTGGATGCTTCTCAATATTTTTGCTAGCCTTCACGTACTAAGTAGGAATATTACTTGTGCATCTAAAATCCTTAAAGCCAACTTCGCCATATGAGTCCATCATACCTACCTATATGCGCCCGTGCTATTCTAAGCAAATTTGTATGTGCCATCTCTATTTTTCAAAATAATTTCCCTTTTGTGTGCTCGTACCGCTCATGAAACGATAGAGGGTGGCTGATATTTTTTCATGCTAGATGTGTTATTCTCAAGATAAGTGTTTATTCACTTGTCATTGCACGAGAGTTTGACAAAGGTATTAGGGATGCCCAGTCCCGAAATAGAAAATGAATTTACTTTATGTTATCAAATAATATTTCCTTGGAAAGTGTTGGTATGGATGACACCCGTGGATACGGCTAGCCGTGGAATGTGAAGTATGGTGGAAAATGGAATAAAATTTATTTTTTGTTTGGGAATCGCCTATGATATATCTAGCATGGAAAGTGTTGGGAACTACTCGATATTTTTCGTTGACAGGAAAAGCATGCCACCCAAAATGTTTTATCTCTATTTTTTTTGCTTTGAGCTCTGGCATCTCTACATATCCCCACTTCCCTCTGCGGAGGGCCTTTCTATTTACTTTATGCAATCTTTATTTTTATTTGAGTCGCCATCTTCTCTTATAAAGCACCAACTAAGGGGCACTATGATCGTACTTGAGCATTGGATGTAGCTAATATGCGAGTGTGTTTCATGAATGGATCAATGATTGAGCATGATGGGCTAGGGATAACTTGCTTTAGTGTAGATATTTTGAAAGACATGGTTGCTTGTTGATATGCTTGAGTATTGAAATTTTCATGTCAAAACTAGAGTGTAAGGCATCTAGTCCCCTTAGTGATTTTGGTCTATTGAAGACTTATCGGTTAAGGGACTAATGTGTTTATGAGTTCACAAGTCTAATAAGAATCTGAGGATCGGAGTTTGACAAATATGATGAATGTCGACCGCTAAAAATGAATGTCTTCAACTGAAGATTTTGGTTTTCTTGAAGACTTTGAAAATGAGGAAATTGGTGTGACCTTGAATACATTGATATTAATGCGAGGATTATGAGGCGTGAAGACTTTTGTTTTCATAGTTTAGCTTTCCTTTCTTGAGTCATAGGAAACATCGTACTATTAAAGGGGGTCAAGGTAAAACTAAGGAAAAATTTCCAAGTGATTTTTGTTTAACCAGCTGGAGTTTTAGTTATGTCGACTACAGGTATGATCAAGGTGTAATGCCCGGATAATTATGCTACAGTAAGCCCCTGTTAATGGTGCCATGTCATCGAGATTTACTGTGGTTAAGTTCATGTTGTTTCAAAGTCGGTTCCATTTTCATATTTAAAATGAGTAAAAGGAAAAGGCAGAATTAAATAAAATAAAACGAGACGGCAACCAAAAAAACCCAGAAAAGAAGACCCTGGCTCCCCATGGGCCTCGGCCCATCCCACCCCAACCGGCACAGCCCTTGGCTATATCCCCACAGGGCAATGAAACCCTAGCCTCACCAC
>NC_041387.1:178278537-178311090 GCF_002162155.2 Triticum dicoccoides | reverse complement strand
CGCCTTGTTGCCTCTGTGCTCCGCCACCTTGTCGACGCCGCTCCGCCGCCCCTGCCCCCCGTGGCCTCGCCATGCCCCCTTCGCCAACGCTGGACCCCGCCTGCACTGTAGCCGCCACACGCATGCCTCGCGCCCGTGCTTCCGCCCGCGGCCGCTCGCCCCGTTCCTCCATCGCGCCGCACCCGTCCGCCATTTGGCCGCGCCGACGGCCGTCCTCGTCGGCCCTGCCCGCCGGCCAGCGCCGACCACTCCTGTTGTGGCCGCGGCCATGCCCCTAGGCGTGCGCCCATGCGGGCTATGGTCGCACCCCAGGGGGCTCCGCCCCGTTTCGCCTGCCCTGCTAAGGCCCCCTGGGCCGCTGACATTGGGGGCCCATGCCCATGTTAAAAAAAGAAGTTTAAAAAAATAACTTTAATAATAATAATAATTAATTAATTAATAAGTTTAATTAATAACTTACCTTAATTAGTTCTGTTTAACTTACCTAATTAACTGGTTTAGTTAATTAATACATGCTTAATTAACTATGCCTATGACACGCGGGCCCCGGTTGACAGTTTGACCAGTCAACCGACTGGTTAACTGCTGATGCCATTATTCATTTATGTCGAGTTTAATAATTAATAATTAATTTAGAAAAAAATTTAAACTTCGGATAATCATTATAAATAATCCGTAGCTCGGATGAAAAAGTTTTATACATGAAAGTTACTCAAAACGATGACACGAATCCGAATACGTGGTCCGTTCGCCTGCCACACGTCCCAGTCATAGAAGCGTCGAACCTTTCCCCTCTGGTTCATCTATTTGACAAACGTCCGGAATCGGGAAAACTTTCCTGGATGTTTGCCCCCTTCGCTAGTATCGCCTAACGCTATGTTATATCACCTCTAGCACCGCTTATTGTCTTGTATTGCATATGTTTGTGTGTATTTACTGTTTCTTCCCCCTCTTCTCTCCGGTAGATCCCGAGACCGATGCTACCATTGTGATCGACTACGTCATCGATGACACTTCTACCCCTTTTCAGCGGAGCTTCCAGGCAAGCCCTCCCTTTGATCATCCCGATATCGGCCATTCCATTCTCTCATGCTTGCATTAGATTTTGCTACTGTTGTTGATTGCTCCTATTCTGATGCATAGCCCGCTTTTGTAACTTGCTGTTGTACCTTACCTACTTATCCTAAAGTGCTTAGTATAGGTTGGTTAGTGATCCATCAGTGACCCCCACTTGTCCTTGTTGCCCCTGCTTCATCATCGACGCCTCGATCAACGTGATCGATGACCAGAGCTCGACACCTCACATCACATCACGCCCTTTTTATTGCTCGACTCTGCAGAGTTTCCATCGAGTGCCAAGGGTGGTACCTCATACATCACTCCTGATGAGATCTCTGTAGTGTAGCTATTCGGTCGTGGCCATCGAGGGTGATTCCTCCTTAACCACTTCCGATACGACTCTGTTGTGCAACCCCTCAAGTGTGAACCTCGAGGGTGGTTCCTCTTACATTGACCTGGATGATTACATCGAGTGGAATCCACCGAGGGTGATTCCTCAGGTTTTCCCCTTGATGTTTGGACACACGGTTACCTAGACTTTGCTTGAGACCATTGTTGCAGTCGGGTCGGCCCTGAGGGGTACCCGCGAGTTGATGTGAAAGTTGGGCGGGCCCGTAGAGCACCCGCGAGTTGATGTGAAATTCGTTAGGCTAGGCCTTCCCCTCTATTCTGGCATTATGCAGTTCAGTCCACAAATACAAAACCTTCCATTTGATACCAGTGCATACTTAGTATAGATCTGATGCTTGCGAGTACTTTGGATGAGTACTCACGGTTGCTTTGCTACCCCCTTTCCCCCTTCTTTCTTCTTTTCGGTTGATGATACCAGATGATGCATCCCTGGAGCCTGATGCCACTGCCGATGGATGCTACTATGTGGAGGCCGCTGACGACCAGGAGTAGTTAGGAGGTCCCAGGCAGGAGGCCTTGCCTCTTCGATCGTTGTTGCTTTTGTGCTAGCCTTCTTAAGGCATCCTTGTTTGACTTATGTCTGTACTCAGATATTGTTGCTTCCGCCGACTCTTGTGTATCGAGCTATGTATTCGAGCCCTCGAGGCCCCTGGCTTGTAATATAAAGCTGTATTATTCTATTTGTGTCTAGAGTTGTGTTGTGATATCTTCCCGTGAGTCCCTGATCTTGATCGTACACATTTGCATGTATGATTGGTTTGGGGGCGTCACACAAGGTCTCTGCTGGGTGTCCTGCCTTTGATGGGACGGACTACCCTACTGGAAGAACAAGATGCGCATGCATCTTGAGGCAATTAACAACAATCTCGGGTACGTTGTGGAAAATTGCGTTCCCTCCATCAGTCCCTCCGTGAATGTTGCTGATGTGAAGAGATTCAAGCAACTCCACTCTCAAGCGAAGAATATCATATGTGGCCTTCTGAGCAAAGTATAGTATGACAGAGTGAGTGCTTTGGAGACTGCAAAGCTTATCCGGGATAGACTGTCCAAGGTCAACGAAAGAGTCTCAACCCAATGTGACTCCCGAGTTGACGTTCTTCACAATCTCTTCAACCACTTTGAAAGACTCAACAATGAAAATGTTCAAGAAACCTTCCACCGCCTCACTGATATCTCCAATGAGTTTCAACCACTTGGTGCCACTGACATCACCGACCATGAGGTGGTGAATAAATTGCTGAGATCTCTTGTTTCCTGATTTGACACACTGGCACTGATGATTCAAGAACGAGGAGAATACAAGTCACTATATCCTTGTGATATCCTTGAGAGACTAAGCACTCATGAATTCCAACTAGCTGAGAAGTGAGACCTCTACGGGCCAAGTTATGGAAGATCACGCGCACTGAAGAATAAGGCAATTTCCTCATCTGAAGGAGAATATTCTGACAGCAGCCTTGGTGATCCTGAAGAACTAAGTCAGGAGCTAGCAATGCTCGTGAGGAAATTCCAGAAGCTCTCAAGGCCTGGCCACTTTGGAAAATCTTCTAGAGGTGATGGCATGAGATCAAATTCTTCATCCCGCGACTACAAGAAAAGTACTTGCCACAAATGCAAGAAGGCAGGTCACTACATGGCTGATTGTCCTCAAGGGTTGAAGGAATCAAAGAAGAAGAAGTACAAGGATGATAGTTCTGATGACTTGAAAAAAAGAAGAAATCTCTAAAGTCCTCATCGTCAAAATCTTCCAAGTCTTCATCTCACAAGAAGAGCAGTTCCAGAAAGGCTCGGGCTTTCCTCAGCAAGGAAATGGATTCTGAAGCTAAATATGAAGAAAATGTGGAAGAGGAGGAATCTGAGGAGTCATACTCTGGTGTGGCGAGCCTATCTCTCGCTACTGCGTTCGTCAGCAAGTCCATCTTCAACTGTGAAGAAAATGACGACTCGAACACATCTGACGATGGCAACAACAACTTTGCTCCCACCTTTTGCTTCATGGCAAAAGGTGCCAAGGTACTCAAGTATTCCTCCTCTGATCAAGTGAGGATGAATCTGATGAAAATCTCAAACCTAGCTATTCCAAACTTGCTAATAGTTCCATGAAACAACAAAAAGCTTTGGAAAAGTCTCGGATTTCGGGTTCCATAAACCCTTGAGAGGTTCGAACTCTGGGGTGCGTGCGGAGATCTCAACCTACCCAGCCTGCCAACTCGCAAACCTCACAGCCTATCGCGTCGAGCTCGAAGGGGAAGGAAGACACAACAGTTTACCTAGGTTCCGGCCACCTTGCGGTGTAAAACCCTACTCCTGCTTTGTGGTGGATTTGCCTCGGGGGGCTGAGGAAGAACTAGTACAATGGAGAATAGCCTCAGGAGGCGTGTTCTTGAGCTCAAGTGAGCTGGTGAGGTGGTGAGCATGGAATGGATTCGATCCCCCTCCTATGGTGGTGGCTACGTCCTATTTATAGTGGCCTTCCTCCTCCTCCCAAATGTAGGCGGGAAGGGATCCCACAACGACCAAATTTGAAGGGAGACAACAAGTACATCCTATCCTGACTAAAGTGGTCTTTGCCTGCAAAAGCCTCTGGTCATGACGCTGCGGTGGGCTCAGTGGTGACCTTCGTCCTGTCATCCTGGCGGTCTTGGTCTTGTTGCACCAGAATGGAAACCTTTGGCTGATTCCTTGGGACCCTATGCCTGTTGCTTGCCTCCTTTGCACCAAAGGGGAAACTGGTACTCTGCGCCCACTAGCGCCCGCCTGGCCTTGGTTGTCATAGCTCATGTCAGCTGTCGTGGAATTAACACGTCAGATGTCCTCATGAAAGGACTTAGTCGTGGAGCCATCGGAACGGGTTAGCTTGAAGGGGTTAAACTGGACAAGGGACACGGGAGTTTTATACTAGTTTGGCCCCTTCGATGAAGGTAAAAGCCTACGTCTAGTTGTGATGGGATTGATTGGGTTTTGATGACCAGGGAGCAAAATAGGCTTAGCAACGGCCACCCGTTACCTCGACGGTTAACTGCTAAAGAACGGCAAACTTACGCACCTCAACTCGCCAAGCTCCGAGCTCTCTTGGCCAACGGTTTGACTGGTGTTGATCTCATTCTTTGTTGGGTTAAATGGCACATCCTGCCCTTAAGTCGCCGCTCCGGATTGATGCATGAGTATACCGGCGATGCCAAGGACCCTCAACAGTTTAATGAAATAGAAATGACTGATGATGAAGTCACTGAATCGGTGAAGAAGATGTTAGACGAACCAATCACCGCATGCAGCCAAACCGGGCTGGCCCCCTTTTATACGGCCAACAAACCACCAGCGGTAAAGATTTTAACTTTGTGCTTTCTTAATCTTCCTCCGCTTTAACATTGTTCTAAGAAATCTCGGTTTAATTTTACAGGCCAATAGCTCCTTTTGGAAAAGGAAGGCTTCAGATAAACCGGCAAGGGCTCCTCGTCCAAAGAGCAAAGTTATAAAGAGAGTAGCCAAGAAGGAGACCGGCGAAACTGCTGATCCGCCCGAAGATGTTGAAGATTCGGATCAAGAGGTAGAACTTGACTCCCTTGGCTCCCTTTTCATACATCTTATTAACAATGACTTTTATCAGGATGATGCGGAGGTCAGTCGTGCGGACCATGTTGAGGTAATCTCACTTTCCTTCGATTCAGATCTTGTGCCGGTTCAAAGATTTCACCGTGCAGTTCGGAAAGTGAAATGCTCTCACCCTCTTGCTTATTTGGATCCAAAAT
Source organism: Triticum dicoccoides (assembly GCF_002162155.2). Taxonomy (NCBI): domain Eukaryota; kingdom Viridiplantae; phylum Streptophyta; class Magnoliopsida; order Poales; family Poaceae; genus Triticum; species Triticum dicoccoides. Next base: position 178,305,871 of record NC_041387.1, on the reverse strand, counting down.
TTTCTTTGAAGACACAACAGCCTGAAGGGCGTCACACAACCCGACACAGTGGCCAGCAAGTCACCTCTTCCAGTTTACCGGACACACCAACCCGGAAGCGTCGTCCAGAGGTTACTTGTTCTCCTGAAAAACTTTATCCCTTGAAGGGTTTCTTCCGATACCCACTCAATCCGTCTGATCCGAATTACCAGCCATCTTCCAATTCGTCTGGCGGTTCATCAACCACTTAGCTGCCTCCCCTCAAGACCGTCGCTGGGTAAGCGTACTGCTTTCCGGTTAGTTTCTTCATGCGTCGGTTTATCATACTAATCCGTACTTTGATGTTGTAGCGCCAAGGCCCGATTGAGCAAGAAAGCCAAGACCAACGGCCCCACTGACGATGTTGATCCGGAGAAGACCCCAGAAAATGCTAGCGAAAATCTTGATATTGTCATAGATGACTCTGCTCCGCAAGACCTAGCTACTGATGCTAATCCGCCGGAGGCTGACCCGGCTATACATGTTGATACATCAAGTCCACATGCCACACCTCCAAGTCCAGTTGCTGATCCGTTGAGTTCAGCTGTTAATCCGCCAAGCCCTGCTGCCAATCCGCCAAACCTTGCTGCCAATCCACCAAGCCCAGCCAAAGATAATGTCAATCCACCGAGCCCAGCCAAAGATGATGACGATGTTATTGTCACTGGCACTGCTTATACCGCCCCAGGCAATCCAGTTGTTTTATCAAAACATACTGCCAAGGACGAGTTTGCTGCTATGGGCAAGGGAAAAGGGAAAACCGATTTGTCAAGCTATGTCAACCTTTCTGCTCAGGATCTTCATTCCGGATTCTTGAACCGGCTTTACACCAGCTAAGATTATGAAGCCGGTTTGGTGAATCTGATGAAGGAACGCTATGAGGTAATCTTCAAAACACCCTCATCTTTATTCTGTACATTCATTGTATTATAGCCCCCAAGGGCCAGTTTATCTCTTGAAGATAAACCGGAACTTTAAAGAGAGAACACTTCGACTTCGTAGCCCCCAAGGACCGGTTTGTCTTGTAAAGATAAACCAGGACTTTTATATTCCATACTGTACTTTGTTGACTTTCCTTACTTGTGTATTTTCCTGATCAAATACACATTAGCCCCCAAGTGCCAAGATTAAAACTTGTATTGATCCTTGGGACTTCAAACAATCAGTAGTAAAGAAGCAATCCGCATTAGCCCCCAAGTGCCAAGTGTATAACTTGTTATATGCTTTGGACTTTTGATAAATTATTTACATGCTCCTCATCTGATTGTGACAGGCTGATATAAATCACCAAGGCTCTGAAATTGCTGATCTCCAAGAAAACATCAAGTCCCAACAAGCAGAAACATCCAAGGCGAAAGATGAGCTTAAAACCGCTTTGGCAGCCATGGAACAACTCAAAGAAGGGTTCAAGACAGAGTGTGCCAACTGGGAGACTGAAAAGAATGCATTGCTGAAGCGGGCGGAAGACGCCGAGTCAGCTCTTAAACCGGTGGCGGAAGAGCTAACTGGGTTGAAGCGCCAAGTGAATGCCATGACTTCTGCAGTATTTGGTAAGTACTCTTGCCAAGGCTTCTTGAATGACCATCTTTGTAAGTTGCCGGTTTAACATGAAATACTTAAACCGTTGTAGGTGGACGCATTGCTGATCTAGGCTCTGACATGAGGATGAAGCTGAAGGCAGCATATACTCTGATTGAACAACTGTATACCGGTGCCCAACGGGTTATTTGTGCAACCTCATACAACAATCCGGCCCCGACATTGATCAAGGACACTCTAGCAAGGTTATCCATGACGCCAGCACAGATAGAAGAGATGAAGCGATCCGCTGCCAGGGCTGGCGCTTTGTTGGCCCTTACTCGAGCCAAAGCATGGATAGCTGACCTAGATCTGGTTGATATCGCCAAGGGCTTTCCTAGTGAACAAGAAAACGGGTAAGAGTTTGATAACGAAGCCCCCGAAAATGTGACAAGGGAGATGCGTCCTCTGGCGAGTCAATTGGCAGAAGAAGCGAACTTGACTGTTCACCGGTCCTTCTATGATGCCAACAACAAACAGATTGACACTGTCATGCCGGAAGTGCAAAATCTTATCCCGCCAATCCGTAAGCACACTTACGCCCTTGATGTTGATCCGGCTGAACTTATAAATGAAGAGGCTGTCTTTCAGGATTTAACCCGGATTGACTGGACCACCGTTGACTTCCAGCCACTGGATGGGGAGGAGGAGGTTGAACCGACGCCAGATGTTCCATCAACTCCACGTCAACATGGTGATGAGGCTTGATCCAGCAATCTGGCTGATGCTTCATAAACTTTGTTCTGTGAAAAAAAACAATTCCGCATTTTGGGCCTTAAAGCGCCTTGTAATAGGCTAGTTAAAATACTCTGATCTGCTGCCATCATGCACTGGGATATACTTTGTTTGATCTGCCATGCCAATTTTAGTGCTGGCTTATATATCATCATAATATTATGTAATCCCTATGTCTACATAAAAAGATCTGTCCGAGGGGTTTACCGCTGGACGGGTCATAATGGCGAAGGTAAAGCCTGGCTAATAACCATAGCAGAACAAATATGAAATAACTCATACCTGTGATATGAAATCTTTGGCTGTTATATCCCTTACCCTTTAATGATGTGATGAATAAGTCATGCCGGGTTACAATGAACACCAGATGATCATACTGGCGACACATAGTCAAAGCCAGGTCGGGTTTTGTAAAAAACGATTTGATAAGATGGTCTAACAACTTATAGTTGAAAGCCAAGCCGGGCTAACAAACACCGGGTTAATATGATGACTAAAAAAGCCACACTGGGTCAAAGAACACCGGTTCAAGATAAATTCATCAAAAGGGAAAAACTTGGCAAAAAAGCAAACAAGAAACCATGTAGTCAAGGCTTTTCAAGGGCTGCTAGGACCAAATTCGAGGCTTTTCATGGGCTGCCAGGCCACTGAGTTAGACCATTTTGCAAAACCTTTTAAGATGGGCCTCCAACTAACCAATTGTTGTTTTAACTTTGACAAGTTCAGGGTCTGTATAAGATTGACTTGTCAAACGTTCGGTGGGTCATGCCAGGATTACATGGATAGGAGTGGCTTACTTGATGAAGGCAGGTTAACTCGGGGTTTTAGGTGAATACACCAGGCTTCCAAGCCATGGGTCGATATCCAATTACAAGGGTCCTTTCAAACTCTTTGTGGCTTTTGCACAAAAGAGCCCCCAAGTAACTTTGTGAGCTGTGCTCAATGGGTGCCTATGTTTGAGCTGTGCATAACATACAGACTCTCTTTGGCCCCTCGGGTGTGAAGCTCCCAAGCTGTGTTGTGGCATGATAGTCGGTTTAACAGGTAGTACTTCGCTTTGTCAGTTGAAGCCCCCATGTAAACAAAGAGATTTGAAGACAAAACGGCAGAGGCCCTGCTTATAGCAAGGATGCTGGTTTATTATATTGATCATAATATATACATTGTTGAAATATGTACATAAGAAAAGCCTATGGCTCAAGTGTAGTAAGGCCGAAGGAGAGCTATGTTCCACGGTGGCCGGGTCTCCTCCTCAGAACTGTGTGAGTCTTCTCGAATGTCAATGAGGTAGTATGATCCGTTTGTGCAGATTTTTGCTGACCACAAAAGGTCCTTCCCAAGGTGGGGATAACTTGTGCATATCGGTCTGATCCTAGATGAGCCGGAGCACCAAGTCGCCTTCTTGAAAGGTTCGTGTCTTAACCCGACGGCTGTGATAACGCCGCATGTCTTGTTGATAAACCGCCGATCAAGCCAAAGCCATGTCCCATTTCTCATCTAACAGGTCCAGCGCCTCTTGGCATGCTTGCTCATTATCCGCTTCAACATAATTGGCAACCCGGGGCGAATCATGACGAATATCACTTGAGAGGACGGCTTCCGCCCCGTAAACCATGAAGAAAGGTGTATAACCCGTAGATCGATTTGGGGTGGTGTTTATACTCTATAACATAGATGGTAATTCTTCCACCCAACAACCCGGCGTCCGCTTCAAAGGAACCATAAGTCGGGGTCTGATACCCTTCAGGATCTCTTGATTCGCCCTCTCAGCTTAACCATTGGACTGGGGATGAGACACGGGTGCTACATCAAGCCGGATGTGCTCTCGTTGACAAAACTCCTCCATCTCACCTTTAGAAAGGTTTGTTCCATTATCTGTGATGATGCTGTGTGGAAAACCAAAACGGAAAATGATCTTTTTGAGAAATTGAACCGCTGTGGCTGCATCACACTTGCTGACAGGCTCCGCTTCAACCCATTTAGTGAACTTATCAACCGCCACCAACAGGTGGGTCTTCTTATCCTGGGGGCGCTAAAAAGGTCCCACCATATCAAGCCCCCAAGTGGCAAATGACCAAGTGATAGGAATCATCCGTAGCTCCTGAGCCGGAAAATGAGCTCGACGTGAAAATTTCTGACAAGCGTCACACCGCTTTACCAGATCCTCCGCATCAGCATGAGCTGTCAATCAATAGAACCCATGACGAAAAGCTTTAGCCACCAGGGACTTTGAACCGGCATGGTGACCACAATCCCTTCATGGATTTCCCGTAGAATCTCTGGTCCTTCTTCAGGAGAAATACAATGTTGGAATATGCCTGAAACACTGCAACGGTGTAACTCGCCATTGTGAATAACCATGGACTTGGACCGCCGGATTATCTATCTGGCAAAGATCTCATCATCTAGTAACTCGCCCCGGTTCATATACGCCAAATATGGAACCGTACAATCCGGAATAGTATGTAAAGCAGCCACCAATTGAGCCTCTAGATCAGGAACAGCTAAATCCTCCTCTGTAGGCAACTTCACAAACGGGTTATGCAAGATATCTAAAAAGGTATTGGGTGGTACCGGTTTACGCTGAGATCCCAGCTGGCTTAAAGCATCTGCTGCTTCGTTTTTGCGCCGGTCAATGTGCTCAACCTGATAACCCTTAAAGTGACCTGCCACAATATCCACCTCACGTCTGTAAGCCGCCATGAGTGGATCCTTAGAATCCCAAGTACCAGAAACTTGCTGAGCCACCAGATCAGAATCTCCAAAACAGTGAACCCGACTTAAGTTCATTTCCTTAGCCACACGGAGACCGTGGAGTAAGGCCTCGTACTCAGCTGCTTTGTTAGTACAAGGAAACATTAAGCGGAGAACATAACAAATTTTATCACCTCGAGGGGAAGTAAGAACAACTCCAGCCCCCGAGCCTTCCAATTGCCTGGATCCATCAAAGTGAATGGTCCAGTATGTATTATCCGATTTGTCTTCTGGTGCCTATAACTCGGTCCAATCATTGATGAAGTCAACACGCGCCTATGACTTAATTGATGTCTGAGGCATATACTTCAATCCGTGCGGGCCAAGCTCAATTTCCCACTCTGCAACCCAGCGAGTTGCCTCCCTGTTCTGAATTATATCGCCCAAAGGAGCTGAACTAACCACTGTAATGGGATGACCTTGAAAGTATTGTTTGAGCTTTCGACTTGCCATAAAAACCCCATAAACCAGCTTCTGCCAATGCGGATACCGTTGCTTTGACTCGATAAGTACTTCGCTGATATAGTAAACCGGTCGTTGAACCGGATATTCCTTACCAGCCTCCTTGCGCTCCACCACAATTGCCACGCTGACAGCACGGGCACTAGCAGCCACGTACAATAACAAGGGCTCTTTGTCAATCGGAGCAGCAAGAACCGGCGGTTCAACCAACTGCTGCTTTAATTCCTCAAACTTCGCATTAGCTGCATCATTCGAGACGAAATTGTCCGTGTTTTTCAACATCTGATACAAAGGAATCGCCTTCTCTACCAAACGGCTGATAAACCGGCTAAGGGCGGCAAATTCGACCCGCCAAACGCTGAACATCATTGATACACTTCGGTCTAGCCAAAGATGTAATCGCTTTGATTTTTTCTGGATTAGCCTCAATGCCTATGTTGGACACCAAAAAGCCCAAGAGCTTGCCTGCCGGAACACCAAAAACACACTTGTCCGGATTAAGCATCATTTTGTAAACCCGAAGATTGTCAAACGTTTCCTTGAGGTCATCTATCAAGGTTTCCTTCTTCCTGGATTTTACCACAATGTCATCCACATAGGCATGGACATTACGCCCAATCTGCGTGTGAAGACAATTTTGCACACAACGCTGATAAGTTGCCTGAGCACTTTTGAGCCCAAAGGGCATAGAAACATAGCAGAAGGCTCCAAAGGGAGTGATGAAGGCTGTCTTCTCCTGGTCCTTAAGTGCCATTTTAATCTGATGATAACCTGAATAAGCATCCAAGAAACTCAGGCGCTCACAACCCGCCGTCGCATCAATAATCTGATCAATACGCGGCAGAGCAAAAGGATCTGCCGGACAAGCCTTGTTCAAATCTCTGTAGTCCACACACATATGCCGAGTGCCGTTTTTCTTAAGAACGAGCACCGGATTAGCCAACCACTCAGGGTGAAATACTTCGATGGTAAATCCAGCAGCCAACAGCCGGGCTACCTCTTCACCAATGGCCTTGCGTCTTTCCTCGTTAAAGCGGCGAAGAAATTGCTTGACCGGTTTAAACTTAGGATCAATATTGAGAGTGTGCTCAGCGAGTTCCCTCGGTACACCTGGCATGTCAGAAGACTTCCATGCAAAAATGTCCCAGTTCTCACAGATGAACTCGATGAGCGCGCTTTCCTATTTTGGATCCAGATTGGTGCTGATGCTAAACTGTTTGGATGAATCGCCAGGAACAAAGTCAACAAGTTTAGTCTCATCAGCCGGTTTGAACTTCAGGGTCGGGTCATGCTCAATGGTGGGCTTCTTTAGAGGGGTCATGTCTGCCGGATTAACATTGTCCTTATAAAACTTCAGCTCCTCTATAGCACAAACTGACTCAGCATAAGCCGCATCACCTTCCTCACAATCCAAAGCGATCTTTCGACTTCCATGTACTGTTATAGTCCCCTTATGACCCGGCATTTTGAGCTGTAAATAAATATAGCAAGGTCTCGCCATAAATTTTGTGTAAGCCGGCCGTCCAAACAGTGTGTGATACGGGCTCTGGATCTTCACCACTTCAAAGGTCAATTTTTCAGACATGGAATCATGCTCATCTCCAAACACAACCTCCAAAGCGATCTTGCCAACAGGATATGCCGACTTACTTGGTACTACACCATGAAAAACAGTGTTGGACGGTTTAAGACTCTTGTCTGTCAACCCCATGTGATGAAAAGTCTCATAGTACAGGATGTTAATACTGGTCCCTCCATCCATCAGGACTTTGGTAAACTTGTAACCTCCCACCCGAGGCGCTACCACCAAAGCCAGTTGACCCGGATTGTCAACTCGGGGCGGATGATCCTCTCTGCTCCACACAGTGGGCTGCTCGGACCACCGTAAATAACATGGCACTGCCGGTTCAACAACATTAACTGCCCTTTTGTGAAGCTTCCGATCGTGCTTACACAGGCTAGTAGTGAACACATGGTACTGCCCACCATTCAACTGCTTGGGGTGACTTTGATAACCTGACTGCTGCTGATTTCCTTGGTTATTCTGTTGGCCATTACCACCTTGGTTATTCTTGTGGCCCTGATAATTCTGAAATCTGGAGTTTGAACTGCCGCCACCATGAAAACCTGGACCTGAACCGCCCGACGGACCCTGATCATACCGGAAAACATCGGAATATTGGTGTTAGTCACATGCTTTGGGTAGAACTGGTTTAACAAACGCTCCAGATTCATCCCTCCACCACGCTGGGGCGGTTTACCTTTACGATGCTGCATATTGGTGTTAGTCACAAGATCTGAACTATCTGCCTTGCGCTTACCATTATTCCCATGGCCTCCTTGGTTGTGATGCTGTCCCTTTGCACCACCGTTCTTCTTTCCCTTCTCCGGTTTCTCCTCATCAGAATCGGGATCCTTGGTATTATCAGAATCGGCATATTTGACCAAGGCTGCCATAAGGGTTCCCATGTCATTGTAGTGGCGCTTGAGCCATCCCAACTTCATCTTTAGCGACTTGAACCGGCAATTACGCTCCAGCATTATGATTGCTTGACCAGCATTGATCCGGTCTGACGAATGCAAAACTTCCGAAACCCGGCGCACCCAATGAGTTGTTGACTCGTTCTCCCCTTGAACATAGGCATCCAGATCCACAATGGACATAGGCTGTTTGCAGGTGTCTTTGAAATTGGCGATAAACCGGGCCTTCAATTGATCCCATGACTCGATGGAATTGGCTGGTAGGTTTTTCAACCAAGTACGGGCTGTCCCTTCCAACATCATCGTGAAGTACATTGCACAGGCCGATTCATCCACATCCAGCATCTCCATTACCATCTCATAACTCTCGACCCACGCCTCAGGTGGCTGATCCGCGGTGTAATTAGGCACCTTACATGGACCCTTGAAATCCTTGGGCAGTCGCACATTACGGAGAGTTGGAATGAGACACGGCACTCCCCAGGAACTAAAGGAAAGCCCGGTGCCTCGGTCTACTGATGCCACTGGCTGAATAGGGGCGGGTTGATAACGACCCGCATATTGTGCTGCCAAAGCATCCTCCCTTCGTGCTCTGCCATTATCCACCACGTCTTGAGCATTTACCTCACCGCGTGCCGGATTGGGTCCATTACGATGTCGCGCACTGCTAGACACTTCTGGTTCATCCATGTGCCTGCTATAGCTTTTGCTCAGACGGGGGGTTGAATGAATTCTATCTCGGCTATAGGAATAAGACTGCTGCTGCACCACGGCGGTTTGAAGAAGATCCCTGGCCCGCCACGTCTCAATCGCCGCCAGTGAATCTCCCTCCATCGGAATGGCTGCCAGGCGAGATGGTGTGGCAATCATGTTATCCAAAGGGCTCGAGAAGTGACCCGGTGGTGTGGACACGTATTGCGGCGGGTTATCCGTTTGTCGAGGTGGTTCCATTATCCGTGGTTGATCCGGCGCTGCCCTAGGCGCGTCGGTCCGGTTTGCAGCTGCCAGATTACTTGGCCTAGCCCCCGGTGTATTAAAGAGATTCAATCCTTCAAAGACCGACTGCATACGCGATCGGTACTTCCTTCGCATTACGTCGTTTGATGCATTCTGATCCAACAGGAGCCGGTAATTCTGCGCCTGTATCTGCTGTGACTGGGCATCCAAAGCAGCCCGTTCCCCAGCCATCCTAGCATCCTCAATTGCCAGGTCTTCCTTAGCCTGCGTTATCTGGTCCTTCAGCTTCGCAATGTCCTCATTGTGCTGATCCTGCATCTCCGGGGTAACTGCTATGGTTAATAAGGTCGCCCAGGTATCCGTCAAACTAGAGAGAACTTGAGCCGGTCGGTGCGCCGGGGCTCCTGCCGCGGCCGCTGATCCGACATTCATTACCGCTGTAGATGAAGACTGCAAAATGGGCTGTGTTCCGGCCATGTAAACAGCAACCTGACTTGGCAGTTCAAGGAGTTCTGGAATACTGTTGCCATCGGAATATCCTTCGAACACACCATCATGAATTTGGTATAGGGACTCGGTTTCGCCAGTGGATGACTCGCTGTTGGAACAAACAGCTGTCTCGCCTTCAGACACTGGTTCAGATCCGATCCCATGGATACATCCTACGAACGCACGCTTCATGGCGGACTTAACCCGGGAAGGACTCGCATGCTGAGCTGTCCCGACGAGGTCGGTGCTGATGTCCGGTTCAGGGCCCGATTCGCCGATCTTGCCGATGAAGACATGAATTCCGCCAAAGGGGACCCGGTATCCGTACTCGATTGAACCGGCCTCGGGGCCCCATCCTTCGTCGTCGATGTAGAGCTTGCCGCAACGACTCTTGGTAATCCGGCCAACCACGTACCCCTTGAGTCCTTCAGAGCTGCCTATCAAGAACTTGAAACCATCATGCGATAGCCCCATGGTGGGCGCCAACTGTCATGGAATTAACACGTGATATGTGCTCATGAAAGGACTTAGTCGTGGAGCCATCGGAACGGGTTAGCTTGAAGGGATTAAACCGGACAAGGGACACGGGAGTTTTATACTAGTTCGGCCCCTTCGATGAAGGTAAAAGCCTACGTCTAGTTGTGATGGGATTGATTGGGTTTTGATGACCAGGGAGCAAAATATGCTTTGCCCGAGTCTCGAGTTGTTTTTTTTGTCCCTGAACCGCCACCGGGTTGTCCCTTTATATACATAGGTTGACGCCCGGCCGGTCTACAGAGTCCCGAGGCCGACTCATACAAGTGTCCGGCTCGGTCTCTCCTTTCCTGACTTACAATACAAGTTACATAACCATGGCGGTTTACCACTATGGGCCCTAATCCGCCTCTGGGCTCCGGGCTTCTAAGCTTCATTAGTAAAACACCATCTTCTGGATCTTCGTGGGCTTCAATACAGTTGAGGGTGAACCGGGCCCTCCTTGCCGATTTACACTCAGGAGTTATATCCCCAACACAATCGAACCTCACGAGGTGCACCTTACATAGGTATCTTCGCTCCTCGGGAGCCAGCCTAAGGGGACCGATCCCCTTGGAGGCCTTGGTATCATCCGCCTCGCGAGGCTTGGCCCCTCGCAAACATCTTGAGTTGTTGATGCTGAAGTTGGGCCATACCAGGCCGTGGATGGAGCCACGCCATGGGCTGCAGGGAGGAAGGTCTAGGTACACCCGTATTCAGAACACTAACAGTAGCCCCCGGGCCCAAGGCGCGCTCGGACTTGGCTTCTAGGCGAAGCCAAAGGGAAAGTGTGGAGCGCCGCGGGCCCTAACCACCTGCGGCCTTGAACGATGTGTGGCGCTTGATGGGGCGTGGGTGTCTCCACTTCCCCATGCTGCTTTGAAATCCATCCAACTTGACGAATTGATGCTGCAGGCAGAGAAACATCATTGTGCGAGATCATGGAGGCCGGAGGTTGGCCTCCCTCCGACTATAAATGTGGGGAGGGGCGGAACCCCCCTCGCTCATCTCTTTCTTCATCTCCTCCCTACTCGTCCCTTCTTCATCTTCTTCACTTTGCCACAACATCCATGGCGTCGATGAGGAGATTCTCGACCGCCGAGAAAGGGAAGGCTCCTAAGGAGGGGCCAGCTTCACCGCCACCCAAGAGGGGCCGTGGACGTCCCCGCAAGCATGCCGCGACCGCAGCAGCGCCCCCAGGGGGCGCGGGCGCACTTCTCCAGGGGCTAGCATTTGCCTTGGCATCCATGGCGGTGCGTCTTCTCGCGGCGGGGGCCACCCGCCATGGGGCAGCCCCCGCGACGAGGGGAGGCGCGCTATGGTCGCTCGCCCTCCTTGACCGTGCTTCTCCTTGATGGATGTGCTCCTGGAGTTTGTGGTGTGGTCGGAGAGGCCCACTGGCACCTTATTCGGCTTTCGTGCTTCTTCAGCGGCGAGCTGCCGACCTTGGGGCTTGACGGCCTCTGGCTGTAGGCCAACAACTGCTGCAGCAGGGCCTCGTGGGTGGGGATCGATGTCCCCGCCGCAGGCAGCGTGGTACTGACCCGCGGCTGGCAGGCGTTTCCCCGATCACGAGGCCTGAGCGGGAGGTGCACCCTCCACTTTAGGTACGGTGGCCTTGTGCCCCTCTTCATGAGGGTGTTCAGGGAAGACGGCCACCACGCGGGGTGCTGCCTAGAAGACGGAAGTGACGATGAGCTTGGCCTTGACGTTGGTCGTGCCGACGACGAGGGTGAGCTTGGCCTTGACGACATCCACATCTCCTCCCGCAGTGGCAGCTCTTCCTCCGGCGAGAGCTCAAGCAGCGGTGGCTACGACCAGCCTCCATGCCGCCGAGCTCACATCAAGGAAGGCAGCGGATCGTCTCACCACCATGTCCCCGTGAAGCAGGAGGAAGGCCCAACCTGAGCTCAGGGCTGCCGAACTTGGACTCAGGAACTTTTGCGACCTTGCGGGCCGCTTTTGTTTAACCTTTCCTTCCTTCTGCAATTTGAAAAAAAGTAGGGTGCCCCGCTGGGGTGTGTAATGAACTATGGCAGTTATGCCCTTTATGATGTGCTTATTATCTTAATGTTGTGCCATGATGTTTGTATTCTGGGTAGGCAAGGGTAGGGTAACTTAGCTTGACATGTTCGCGACAGCTTCCCACCATGCGGGGGCACGACCCTGGATGCCTGGCGAAGCCCCCTTTACTGGTGACTCAGGGGCCACCGGTCTCGGGAGGTGCTAGAGGCCACGGGAGACACCGTAGAGCTGCTGCAAAGCTGTTAAAGGAAAGGAAACCTTAATGGGCACCTGATTCTTCCTTGTGTGAGCCCCTGCCATAGATTTAGCTGTGGCTTAATGCAGCGCATCGCACTTGTCAGGACCCCGATCCTAAGTCACACTGATCTAGCATGTAACACATCATATCACTTTGCGGCCTCACCCACGGTATTCCCACGGGTGCCACCTTACCTGGCCCGGGACCGTTTGTGCCTTTTGGCTCACATATATGATAGTGCCGCTAGCATCCATATGACAAAGAACCCGGGCCGACATGACTAGTCGTAAACCCAAGGTGGCGCTAACTTACAGGGATAGGCATACACGACCTAGAAACGAACGTGTCGATCAACAACGTATGAACCCAAGTCGTAGCAAGCTACAGGGACTTAAAGGAACAACATGTGACATTTCCCCGAAGGGACAGACACAGGAACGAAGAAGGACACATGCCGGCCAGCCTAAGTGTTCCGGAGCAGTAGCAAGCTACCATGGCTTAGTGGAAGCACTAGGAGACATTTCCCGGTAAGAGAGGCTACCAAGAATAAACAACTAGATTGTCGGATCCCACACATACCAAGCATTTCAATAATCATACACATTATGCTCGATATGTGCAAATACAACATGGCATCACAACATGACTCTACAACTCAAGTATAGGCTCCGAGGAGCCAAGTATTACAAACATGGGTCTCATGACCCAACATTCAGAGCATATGAACAACAAGCACACGCGGAAGCTTAACATGTCTGAGTACACACAACTACAAATGAAAAGGGCTGAGAAGCCTGCCTATCTACCAGATCCTGCCGAGGGCACAAGATCGTAGCTGAGGTAACAAGCTAAACATCAAAGTCCACACAGAACTACTAGTGAGACTGGAGTCTCTCTGCAAAAACATAAATTAAGCAAACATGAGTACAAATGTACCCAGCAAGACTTACATCAGAACTAACTACATATGCATCAGTATCAACAAAGGAATGGTGGGGTTTAACTTCAGCAAGCCAACTTGACTCGGTGGCTATCCTGAACTACGACTGCAAGTAGCTCTTTTGAGGTGGCGCACACGAGTCCACATATTCACCATATCAATACACTACTATGGATCTGCTCCCGTCTCCATACAAGAACGCCATCCATAGCACTCATGCTTATCTTGCGTATTTTAGAGTATCCACTTTCGCTTGTCTATAGGCAACCCAGAGGTCCTTAACCATGGATGCGGCTATTCGAATTGATGATGTTAACCCTGTAGGGGTGTACTTCTTCACACACGCTCTCGCCACTTACCGCCATGTACACGTCATGTATCTCGGCAACCTTCAAGCGGAAGCCTGGCAAGGGTGTCAGCCACAACCTGACTAACCACACAAGTCTCTAGTCCAGGTCTATCGCTTATTCAGGTTCCATCCGCAGGGAGTCCGGCCGAGGTTTCCACATACGGCTCCGAACGATGTGTACAGGGTTTCGCAACACCAAATGGGCGCCCAGCATACCCGGCCATGTGCCTACCGCATCACAGCCCACCCCTCGGGTCAGTGCTACGCACGGCCTCCAGCATACTACAAACACCAGAAACTACTTGCAACTCCTGGACAGAGGACAAGGGCGGCTAATAAGTCGAGAGGGTCAATTAAGGATCCCAATGAGTGGTAGTAGCTGTTCATGGATCACAAACACAGAACTCAGTTCCTGAGGACGGCTTCAATGAGACAACCCACCATGTACTCCTACATGGCCTCTCAATGCTACCTTTACCAAATCCTGTTTACACACTTAGCTCACACACAGTAGGACATCTTCAACACCATTCCAATTCATCCCCGATGAATCAGACCCGACTCAACTCTAAGCAGTAGCAGGCATGACAAACAAGCATGAATGAGTAGGCAGATCAGGGCTCAAACAACTCCTACCCATGCTAGTGGGTTTCATCTACTTACTGTGGCAATGACAGGTCATGTAGAGGAAAAGGGGGTTCAACTACCGCAGCAAGTAACACATGAGTCGTTGTTGGCCTAATGAAGTAAAAGAGAGCAGGAGCGAGAGAGTGGGATTGTATCGGAATGAACAAGGGGTTTTTGCTTGCCTGGCACTTCTGAAGATAGTATAGCTCTTCATCAGTGTCATCAAACTCATCGTCGGAACCACATCTATCGAGAGGGAACGAGTACCGGTAACATAGAAGGAACACAATCAATGCAATGAACAAGTACCGAACATGTCAGCGCAAGCGTTGCTCGAGTTTGTTGCACTTGTCGATAGGATGCCGGATGTGGTCCTCACATAAGGCACAGATGACATGATTTACTAGGCTCGGGAGAGCATGGGGCAGTTCTCTGTTAGATCCGCATATAGGGCATTCTTCGCTGGCTTGATAGAGTCAGACGGTGCCACCCAGATTTGGAAATCGAGAGTTCCAAATTCTTGGAAGTTCTTCATCTGGCTGGCGGTAAGAATAGGTGTTGGACGGCGGATAGAGTGCAAAGAAGGCTACTTCCTCACCCCTCGGCATGTCCCTTCTGTGATCAAGCTCAGGAAATGATCGATCACTTGCTGCTTGGCTGTGTGCTATCTCGGCAAGTGTGGACCAACATCACCAACGCTTGGGGCAGGCCTTCCTGGATGTCAGTGGTGGATGCGACCTTGGTGGGATGGTGGACTTCCCTTAGCCCGCGGAAACAACTAAGGAAGGAGACTTGGACGATGGTGACACTCATGGCTTGGATGCTATGGAAGCATAGTAACGACATCGTGTTCAATGATGCCTCGCCATCGGCGGACGCCGTGCTTAGGAAGATTCAGCTTGAGGGTCGGGATTGGAGGGCTGCCGGCTTGCTTCGGGAGCTGGCTTCTCTCCTTATTCGATAGATAGGTTGGACAATGGTGAGTGATCCGCATGTGGACACTTTTGGCTGTGTAAGCCGTGTCTTGTAGCAAAACTTCGCCCATCATGGGCCCTTCTATCTATGCTTCTGATGCGTCAATCTTTTGACGCATCCTTGGACTAATAATGATTTTATTAGTACTCCAATTGCTCCTCACGCCACTAGTGCAAAGTCATGTGATATTAATGCTGCTTTGCTAAATGTTGTTACGAAAGAGCAATTTTCGGGTAGTCCTGATGAAGATGTTGCATCCCATCTTAATACTTCCGTTGAATTGTGTGATATGCAAAAGAAAAAAATGTGAATAATGATATTGTCAAATGGAAATTATTTCCCTTCTCGCTATGAGGTCGTAGTAAAACTTGGTTTTCATCCTTGCCGCGAAATGGTATTGATTTTTGGGATAAGTGTAAGGATGCTTTTATTGCCAAGTATTTTCCTCCCTCTAAAATTATTTGTCTTAGAAATGAAATCATGAATTTTAAGCAACATGAGCATGAACATGTTGCACAATCTTTGGAGAGAATGAAACTAATGATAAGAAATTACCCCACTCATGGTTTAAGCTTATGGATGATCATATAAAAAATTATGCGGGATTAAACTTTGTTTCTAGAAATCTTTGGACTCAACTGCAGGGGGTACCTTTATGGAAATCACATTAGGAGAAGCTACAAAACTCCTTGATAGTATTATGACAAATTATTCACAATGGCACACTAAAAGAACCCATCCTAGTAAGAAGGTAAACTCTGTCGAAGAAATTAATAATTTGAGTGATAAAATGGATGCACTTATGAAAATGGTTGCTAGTAAGAGTGCTCATGTTGATCCTAATGATGTGCCATTATCTACTTTGATTGAGCAAAATAATGATGCTATTGATGTGAAGTTTGTCTCTTGGAATAATTTCAAGAACAATGGGGGTAATTTCTATCCTAGGCCATTTCCTGGAAATTCCTCTAATAATTATGGCAATTCCTATGGTAATTCTTATAATAATAATAATAATAATAGTAACAATAATAACAACAACAACAATAATAATAATAATAATAGTAATATGCCCTCTAATATTGAGAATAATATTAAAGAACTTATTGATTCTCAAAATATTTTTAGTGCCATGGTAGAAGAAAAATTGAATAAAGTTGATGATAGGGCTAGGAACATGGATAGAATTGCTCATGATGTGGATACTCTCAAAACTAAAAATTTTACCACGAAAGCATGATATTAATGAGTCAATTAAATCTATCCATATATCTATTAGTGAAATTAAAGAGAGAACCACTAGGTTAAGAGCTAAGCAAGAATTCCTAGAAAAAGCGATTTCGCCCGGTTTTTATCATAACCATGACGGAGATATTGAAATGACTGGTGTCTCACCCATTGAATCTTTATTTAGCAATATAAAATTTGATGGTAAAGGGACTTAAGATGAGTCAAGTTTAGCTAGAAGGCATCCCACTTGTTCGGAGGGTGATGATCTTAATGAAAAAAATGATAAAAGTGGGTTTAGAGAGGTCAAAACTTTAGCTCGTGATGTGCCCACTACTTTGGATTTTCAAGTATTTTAATTATGATAGTTGTTCTTTAATTCAATGTATTTCCTTATTGTAATCCATAAATTCACCCAATGCTTATGAACAAAATAAAGCTTTTACTAAACATATCATAGAAGTTATGATGGAAGCTTTAAAAGAAAAGCTAAAGTTGGAGGTTTAAATACCTAGGAAATTATATGATGAATGAGAACCTACTATTAAAATAAAGATTAAAATTTATGAGTGCAGTGCTTTATGTGATTTAGGTGCTAGCGTTTCCACTATACCAAAATCTTTATGTGATGTGCAAGGCCTTCATGATTTGGATGAATGTTCCCTTAATTTGCACTTGGTGGATTCAACTATTAAGAAACCATCGGGTAGAATAAATGATGTGCTTATTCTTGCAAATAGAAATTACGTGTCCGTTGATTTAATTGTGCTTGATATTGATTGGAATCTGTCTTGTTCTATAATACTTGGTAGGCCTTTCTTATCTACATCATCCTTGATGCCCTTCCGATGATGCGCGAGTAGTTTACCACAGACCTACAGGTCCATAGTAGTAGCTAGATGGCTTCTTCTCTCTCTTTGTTCTTCAATACAATGTTCGCCTCAATATTCTTAGAGTTCTATTCGATTTAATCTTCTTTTGCGGTGTGTTTGTTGGGATCCGATGAATTGTAGGTTTATGATCAGATTATTCATGAATATTAATTGAGTCTTCTCTGAATTCTTTTATGCATGATTATTATTGCATTGTATTTCTCTCCGATCTGTCCGTTTAGTTTGGCCAACTAGATTGATTTTTCTTGTAATGGGAGAGGTGCATTTTGATGGGTTCAATCTTGTGGTGCTCAATCCTAGTGACAGAAAGGGGCATGACATGTATTTGTATTGTTTCCATTAAGGATAAAAAGATGGGGTTTATTCATATTGCTTGGGTTTACTTTGTCTACATCATGTCATCTTGCTTAAGGCATTACTCTATTTTATTAACTTAATACCCCAGATGCATGCTTGATAGCGGGCGGTGGGTGAAGTAATAGTAGTAGATGCACGCATGAGTCAATCTACTTGTCTCAGCGTGATGCCTATATACATGATCATTGCCTTGAATATCACCATAACTATGCACTTTTCTATCAATTGCCGGACCATAATTTGTTCACCCACCATACGTCATGTGCTTGAAAGAGAAGCCTCTATTAATAACTATGGCCCTCGGGGCTATGTTTATCATATATAAATCCAAAAGTACATTGCTACACTTTTTTGCCAATTTATCTATTTGCCTACTACTACGAGATTTGGTCCTGGCAAATATCCGCTGAGGGGATTGACAACCCCCTTGTTTGCATTGGGTGCAAGTATTTGCTTTTGTGTGTGCAGGTGCTGCTAACGTTGTTCCGTGTGGGTCTCCTACTGGATTGATAACCTTGGCTCTTAACTGAGGGAAATACTTATCTCTACTGTACTGCTTCATCCTCTCCTGTTCGAGAAAATCCCAACGCAGATCACAAGTAGTAGGATCCAGTAGCTCGAGAAGTTTTTGTTGTTGTTGAGATGGAGCAGGGTATCAACTGGGTTGTGCGGTGCCAGTGGCCCCTCTAGCTCGAGCTTTTATTTTATGTTTACAACATGCGAGCCCAACTATTTTTTCTCAATGAAAATTACTACCCCACCTTTTCCCTGCAGAATACCCAACACGAGCCAATTTGTTTTTATCTACCTTGTTGGGCTGCAAATATTTCAAGATGACGAGGAATACATTCGGCCTGCAGAAAAAGGCTATAAATCTTAAAAGTAACATAAAATGGGTCGTAAATATATAAAAGCACAGAAAATGAGCAATTAGTTTCACGTTTTTGTTTTTCTTTCTTTTTTGAGATTTCATATTTCCTTGGATTCTTAACAAAATTTAAATATAGTATAAAATTAGTTTTATCGGGCTCGAAATTTCAGGATTAAAAATAGTTCAAAAAATTCAATGAAATATCATTGAAAATTTTGACACTGTCCTTGCCCAAAAATGGGCAGGAATTCTAAAATAAAATAAAATCGGCTTCAATAAATTCCGTAATAATTAGTAAATGGTCTGTAAAATTTAAAAAATAAATAGCAAATGGGTTATATGTTGTCCGTCACATATGTAATGCTGACTTGTGGGCCTACCAAGTTGACGCGTACACAAGGCTTTGCCAACTTATAATCAACACCCGATTCTAGCAGAAGTGGCTGATGGACGTCCATCCAACGGCAATTGTGTGATACGTCTCCAATGGAACTATCATTGTTGCTTGTTCCATGCTGTTATATCCATCCAATGACAATCGTGTGATACGTCTCCAACTATCTATAATTTTTGCTTGTTCCATGTTGTTACATTATCATTCTTGGATGTTTTACAATTATTTTATAGCAACTTTATATCATTTTTTGGGACTAACCTATTGACATAGTGCCTAGTGCCAGTTGATGTTTTTTGCTTGTTTTTTACTTCACAGAATATTAGTACCAAATGGAGTCGAAATGCAGTGAAACTTTTTGGAGATTTTTTCTAGACCAGAAGACACCTGTTGGGCAAACAAGTACCAGAGGGGGGCTCCGAGGGGAGCACAACCCACCTGGGTGCGCCTGGGGGCTCAGGCCCGCCCTAGTAGGTTGTGCCCACCTCGGCTGCCTCCCGCACCACCTCTTTGCTCTATAAATACCCCAAAAATCCAAAAACCCTAAGGGAGTCGACAAAACACAATTCCAGCCACCACAAGTTCCAGAACCACTAGATCCAATCTAGACACCATCACGGAGGAGTTCATCATCCTAATTGGTGCCTCTCCGATGATGCGTGAGTAGTTCATTGTGGACCTACGAGTCCGTAGTTAGTAGCTAGATGGCTTCCTCTCTCTCACTATCTCTCCCTCTCTCTCTTGATTCTCAATACAATGGTCTCCTGGAGATCAATTTGATGTAACCTCTTTTTGCGGTGTGTTTGTTCAGATCCGATGAACTTTGAGTTTATGATCAGATATATTTATCCATGAAATTTATTTCAGTTTCTTTGATCTCTTATGTGCATGATTACTTATATCCTCGTATGTCATCTTCGAAGCTATGGTTTAGTTAGGCCAACTAGATCTTTTTTTCTTGCCATGGGAGGAGGTGCTTTGTGATGGGTTCGGTCGTGCGGTGTTCTTTCCCAGTGACAGAAGGGGCAGCACAACACGTATTGATCGTTGCTATTAAGGATAACAAGATGGGGTCTATTCCTACATGAATAGATATTGTCTACATCATGTCATCATTCTTATTGCATTACTCCGTTTCTCCATGAACTTAATACACTAGATGCACACTGGATAGCGGTCAATGTGCGGAGTAATAGTAGTAGATGCAGGCAGGAGTCGGTCTACTAATCTTGGACATGATGCCTATATAATGATCATTGCCTGGATATCCTCATAATTATCTGAAGTTCTATCAATTTCCCAACAGTAATTTGTTTACCCACCGTATGCTATTTTCGAGAGAAGCCACTAGTGAAATCTATGGCCCCCCGAGTCTATTCTTTATCATATTTGCTTTGAGATCTATTTTTATTTGCTTTTATTTTCAGATCTATTATTCTAAAAACCTCAAATTACCTTGCTGCACTTTTTCTTTATTTATTTTATTTTGTTCTATTGTGAGATCTATTTATCCAAAATCATACAAACTAATACCCGAGAGGGATTGACAACCCCTCTTACGTGTCGGGTTACAAGTATTTGTTCTTTGTGTGTTGGTATAGTTTACATAGTGTTGCTTGATTCTCCTACTGGTTCAATAACCTTGGTTTCATAACTGAGGGAAATACCTACCGTAGATGTGCTGCATCATCCCTTCCTCATCGGGGAAATACTGACATAGACACGAGGCATCACGAAAGGTTTTCTGGCGCCGTTGTGGGGAGACATCATTAACATCTATTAGGTTCCTAATCAGGAATCTCATGTCCTTGCAATTTATATTATTTGCCATTTGCCTCTCATTTTCATCTTCCCCATTTCACAAAAAAGTTGTCGTTTTATTCGCCCTCTTTTCTGTTCGCCATTTTCCTCGTCAGGCCTATCTTTTTGTGTGTGATCTTGCTTGCTCTACTTTGTCACTGTGGCTAGCATGACTACCCCTCCTTTCTCACTAGATTTTGAAGTTTTATACTTCAAGCAAACACAAGGAGAAAATTTGAAATATGCTTGGTATAGGCTAATGGAATCCTATCACATTTGCAATCTCAAAGGGGATGCAAAGATTTTGTTTCGAAACTTCTATATTGGATTAGCTTTGTATCATAGGCAACTCTTGGATTTTGCCGCTAAAGGGAACTTTATTGAGCTTGATGCTAATACTTCTTATGAGATCCTAGAAGGAATTTTGGGAATTCCACCTACCAAAAAGGGGCTACCCTTTACTCAAGAAGGAGCTCAAATTTTAGACAAGTTAAGTGATTTTCATAAACATTTGCTTGAGTTGCAAAAATATGATGAACCTCTTAAGCATATCAGTGGAAATCTCAATCACATGAATACTTTGATTACTCTTTGCAATCAGCATTTGGATATTTTAGATCTCAAGATGGTCTCTTTTCTTGAAAATCTTGGGAAGTGCAAAGAGCCTCCCGAATTTGGAAAAGTTCTTACAAGAGTTGCAAAAACTAAAGATGACAATACTTGAATCTATGCTTTATGCCTAGCTAGGGGTGTAAAACGATAGCGCTTATTGGGAGGCAACCCAATGAATAAAATTTATTTTTGCCTTTTTCTTTCTGTTCTTGAGTGTTTGTGCAATTATGCCTCTGTTATGATTGTGTCTTTTTTATGTTTTAATTAGTGTTTGTGCCAAGTAAAGCCTTTGGGATAGCTTTGTAATAGTTGATTTGATCCTGTTGAAAAATAGAAACTTTTCAGTCTAGTAAAATATTTGTCTAACTTCATATATGTGACAAAAAATTCTGAATTTTTTACACTAGATTATATACAAATTGCCTCTATTATCCAATTTTTTTAGAATTTATGGAGTTACAGAAGTATGAGTAAAATTCGAGTCTTTACAGACTATTCTGTTTTTGACAGATTCTGTCTTCTATGCATTGTGTGCTGAAAGTGCAACTAATCCCTGGTTGGTTTTGGTAATTCTTAACAACATATAGCTCATTGAACTAATACTCTTTCAAGATGATCATTTCAGAAAGTTCAATGATTGGCATGGCATGGACTAGAGATGTGGACCCCTCAAAATGCTAAGGACACATATTGGCAAAAGCCCAAGATTCTACATTTTCATTTTAGTGATCCAAGATCACATTGAGTCCATAGGAAAAGCCAATACTATTAAAAGGGGATGAGGTGTTGCTTAATGGCTTACTTGCTCAAAATGCTTATATTCTCCAAAAGCCCTCAACCACTTTCTCATTTCCACATATGTCCTAAACCTAAAGTCAAACTCGGCCCCGCCGATTTGATCTATCCAGCGCCACTGAGTTCACTTGACATAGCCACCGCCAGAAACCCCAATCAGTTCGGTCTCACCGATAGGGATCTCGGTCTCAATGAGATGGGATTGAAAACTCTCGGTTTCCCTTCGTAACGTTTTGGTCTAACCAAAATGAGCGATCGGTCCCACCGAGTTCGCAATTCAAACTCTCTGTTTCCCTTTCGTAACATTTCGGTCTCACCGAAATGAGCGATCGGTCCCACCGAGTTTGCCTAACCAACTCTCTGGTTGCCTATTACTAAAATCGGTCCCACAGAGTTCAAGTGATCGTCTCACCGAGATCAAGTTATGCCCTAACCCTAGCACATCGGTCCCACCGAGTTGATGTTGTCGGTCCCACCGAAAAGCCTAACATTCACATTTTGAACTGAATCGGTCTGACCGAGTTTCATTATTTGGTCTCACCGAGTTTAAGAATTTGTGTGCAACAGTTAGATTTTGTGTGGAGGTTATATATACCCCTCCACCCATTCTCCATTCATGGGGAGAGCTATCAGAATGTGCCTACACTTCCACTACTCATTTTCTAAGAGAGAACCACCTACTCATGTATTGAGACCAAGACATTCCAATACAACCACAAGAATCTTGATCTCTAGCCTTCCCCAAGTTTCTTTCCACTCAAATGATCTTTCCACCATATCCAAATCTGTGTGAGAGAGTTGAGTGTTGGGGAGACTATCATTTGAAGCACAAGTGCAAGGAGTTCATCATCAACACACCATCTATTACCTTTTGGAGAGTGGTGTCTCCTAGATTGGTTAGGTGTCATTTGGGAGCCTCCGTCAAGATTGTGGAGTTGAACCAAGGAGTTTGTAAGGGCAAGGAGATCGCCTACTTCATGAAGATCTACCCAAGTGAGGCAAGTACTTTGTGGGCGATGGCCATGGTGGGATAGACAAGGTTGCTTCTTTGTGGACCCTTTGTGGGTGGAGCCCTTCATGGACTCGCACAGCCGTTACCCTTCATGGGTTGAAGTCTCCATCAACGTGGATGTACGATAGCACCACCTACCGGAACCAAGCCAAAAATCTCCGTGTCTACATTGCGTTTTCTCCCTCCAAACTCCTCCCCTTTACCCTCATATGCAATGATTTACATCCCGCTGCTATACTCTTAGAATTGCATGTGTAGGCTGATTGCTTGACTAGTGCTAAGTTGCTAAAATCTGCCAAGACATAAAATTGGGAAAAGGCTAGATTTTTATTTGGTCAAGTAGTCTAATCACCCCCCTCTAGACATACTTTCGATCCTACGTGTACTTATTTTGATGATTCTATGGATTGTATCGGGGGGTATAAGCCATGGTAAAGTTAGAATACAGTAGATATAATGCAATAATAAAATTTAAATGGGTTTTCTACAGTACTTAAAGTAAAGATTTGTTTTCTTATACTAATGGATATCTCATGAAGGTTTTGTTAAGTTTTGTGTGATTGAAGTTTTCAAGTTTTGGGTGAGATCATGATGGATGAAGCAATAAGGAGTAAGAAGAGCCTAAGTTTGGGGATGTACAATGGCACCCCAAGGCAATA
Source organism: Triticum dicoccoides (assembly GCF_002162155.2). Taxonomy (NCBI): domain Eukaryota; kingdom Viridiplantae; phylum Streptophyta; class Magnoliopsida; order Poales; family Poaceae; genus Triticum; species Triticum dicoccoides. The sequence goes on along the minus strand of NC_041387.1, from coordinate 178,282,110 downwards.
TTCAAGGAGAAACAAGCAACTATGTGTGGGGATGCCCCGAGTGGCATCCCCTCTTTCTTCTAACGACCATCCGTATTTTACTTGGAGCTATATTTTTATTCGTCACATATTATGAGTTTTGCTTGGAGTGTCTTGTATTATATGAGTCTTTCCTTGTTTTGCTTTTTAGTTTGTCCAAGTATCCTTGCTGGACACACCTATTTGAGAGAGCCAAAATTATACTATGATTTGTTAGAATTGCTCTTTATGCTTGACTTAAATTTTTTGAGCCATGGAATTGCTCTAGTGCTTCACTTATATCTTTTTGAGCACGTTGTGCTTTAATAATTTTGAAGAAATGCTCTCATGCTTCACTTAGATTTATTTGAGATTTAGTAATTTTGAAGAAATTCTCTCATGGTTCACTTATATTATTTTGAGAGATGAAAACTTTTATGCTCATGTTCTTCACTTAAATTTATTTGAGCTTGCCAAAAGTAATTGCAATATATGAAATTAGCCGCAAAGTGATGGATATTCAAGAGGGATATAATAAAAACTTTTATGAAAATCATTGGACAAAATAAACTTTATTCTTTGTAATAGTTTTGAGATATGATGATAGTGATATGTGAGTCATGTTGGTGAGTAATTGTGCTTTAGTAAGAATATTGGTGTTAAGGTTTGTGATTCCCTATGCAAGCACGAAAGTCAATAGTTATGCAATGAAATTACATCCTACTTGTGGTGCATTATTCGGTGTTAGTTATGCTCAATGCTTGCTTATGTGATTTTTCGTTTCTTGGTTGGATGCTTCTCAATATTTTTGCTAGCCTTCAGTACTAAGTAGGAATACTACTTGTGCATCTAAAATCCTTAAACCCAACTTCGCCATATGAGTCCATCATACCTACCTATATGCGGTATTCCCGTGCTATTCTAAGCAAATTTGTATGTGCCATCTCTATTTTTCAAAATAATTTCCCTTTTGTGTGCTCGTACCGCTCATGAAACGATAGAGGGTGGCTGATATTTTTTCATGCTAGATGTGTTATTCTCAAGATAAGTGTTTACTCACTTGTCATTGCACGAGAGTATGACAAAGGTATTAGGGATGCCCAGTCCCGAAATAAAAAATGAATTTACTTTATGTTATCAAATAATATTTCCTTGGAAAGTGTTGGTATGGATGACACCCGTGGATACGGCTAGCCGTGGAATGTGAAGTATGGTGGAAAATGGAATAAAATTTATTTTCTGTTTGGGAATCGCCTATGATATATCTAGCATGGAAAGTGTTGGGAACTACTCGATATTTTCCGTTGACAGGAAAAGCATGCCACCCAAAATGTTTTATCTCTATTTTTTTTGCTTTGAGCTCTGGCATCTCTACAAATCCCCACTTCCCTCTGTGAAGGGCCTTTCTATTTACTTTATGCAATCTTTATTTTTATTTGAGTCTCCATCTTCTCTTATAAAGCACCAACTAAGGGGCACTATGATCGTACTTGAGCATTGGATGTAGCTAATATGCGAGTGTGTTTCATGAATGGATCAATGATTGAGCATGATGGGCTAGGGATAACTTGCTTTAGTGTAGATATTTTGAAAGACATGGTTGCTTGTTGATATGCTTGAGTATTGAAATCTTCATGTCAAAACTAGACTGTAAGGGCATCTAGTCCCCTTAGTGATTTTGGTGTATTTAAGACTTATATGTTAAGGGACTAATGTGTTTATGAGTTCACAAGTCTAATAAGAATATGAGGATCAGAGTTTGAAAAATCTGATGAATGTCGACCGCTAAAAATGAATGTCTTCAACTGAAGATTTTGGTTCTCTTGAAGACTTTGAAAATGAGGAAATTGGTGTGACCTTGAATACATTGATATTAATGCGAGGATTATGAGGCGTGAAGACTTTTGTTTTCATAGTTTAGTTTTCCTTTCTTGAGTCATAGGAAACATCGTACTATTAAAGGGGGTCGAGGTAAAACTAAAGAAAAATTTCCAAGTGATGCTCATATCAAAACCTACACATTCTCAATCCTTCGAGTGAAGCCTTTGGAAATCTCATACAGTTCAGTCAATTTCTTCAGTGAGAGAGACGAAGATCTTCTGATCTCTGAGGAATTTGTGCTAACTGAGGAGTTAGGAATTCGCCAATGTAGATTGTCAACAAGTGAGGAACATGATAGCCCTGAGAAATTTGAGAGTTCAAATTTCCGACCGTTGCCGTGCTACGCGCCAACTATCCCAAATATCTTATCCACCTAACAGTCATATCATTGAAGGGTATTTATGTCTTATCATGTCGGGCTGCTCCCTAGCTATAAATAGCCGCCCCTCAACCACTAGATGGTTGGCTGCTCCGATTGAAACTGACACTTGTAATTTAGAGCATCCCATCCTCCGCGGACTTTGAGAGAAAATCATCAGTTAGGAAAAACCCAAAACCCCAACACCTAAAACCTAAAGTGATTGAGCATTACTGAAGAGATTATTCATGTGTGGAACCGATGCTTGTTACCTTTGAAGACTGTGCATCTTCCATACGGTTAGGCATCATGGTCTAGAGCATCTAAGAGTAATTATGGATCATCGAGTGACCAAGTCTGTGAAGGTTTGGAAGTCACCTGAAGACTTACCACGAGTGATTGGGCGAGGTCTGTGTGACCTTAGCTCAAAGAGAATATGGTAAGGACTGTGTGTCATTTGATTCAAATACCAGGCCGCTCCGACCAGACGTACAACTATCACAATAGTTCGAACTGGTCTACCCAATCACCGCCTTCACCGAGCTACCGGTTCTATTTCCCCAACCCTTTCATTTCCTCGCATACTTGCTATTCATCTTGATCGTTACTATTTAAAGACTTTGACTGAAGACTTTCTCAATTTCCTCAATCCTATTTCTTCAGTCATCTTGTCTTCTGCCTGTTTATCCTGGTGTGATGCTACTTGTGCTCTGTGTATGCTTCATTTCATCATGATGACTATGCTACTGCTTTGTTATGCATGCACCTGAGTATTTTATCTGCTGCTTGTAGTAGTTCATCACTTAGCTAATTCCTCACATAGTATTTCTTCAAGTGACGAATTTGTGAAAATCACCCATTCACCCCCCTTTAGTCGATATAACGCACTATCAATTGGTATCAGAGCAAGGTACTCGCTTTTTCTGTGTGATTTTTGTTTAACCACCTAGAGTTTTAGTTATGTCGACTACAGGTATGATCAAGGTGTAACGAATGGATAATTATGCTACAGTAAGCCCCTGTTAATGGTGCCATGTCATGGAGATTTACTGTGGTTAAGTTCATGTTGTTTCAAAGTCGGTTCCATTTTCATATTTAAAATGAGTAAAAGGAAAAGGCAAAAGTAAATAAAATAAAATGAGATAGCAACCAAAAAACCCAGAAAAGAAGACCCTGGCTCCCCATGGGCCTCGGCCCATCCCACCCCAACCGGCACAGCCCCTAGCTATATTCCCCCAGGGGCAATGAAACCCTAGCCTCTCCCCGACCCCCCCCCCGCTCGATCCCCACTCCCCCACGTTTCCCTCGCTCCTCCCCCTCTCCCCCGATCGGATGTG
>NC_041387.1:178207925-178278145 GCF_002162155.2 Triticum dicoccoides | reverse complement strand
GGCCTCGCCATGCCCCCTCCGCCAACGCCGGACCCCGCCTGCACTGCAGCCGCCACACGCATGCCTCGTGCCCGTGCTTCCGCCCGCGGCCGCTCGCCCCGTTACTCCACCGCGTCGCGCCCGTCCGCCATTTGGCCGCGCCGGCGGCCGTCCTCGTTGGCCCTGCCCGCCGGCCAGCGCCGGCCACTCCTGTTGTGGCCGCGGCCACGCCCCTGGGCATGCGCCCATGCGGGCTATGCTCGCACCCCAGGGGGCTCCTCCCCATTTCGCCCGCCCCGCTAAGGCCCCGTGGGCCGCTGACATTGGGGGCCCACGCCCTTGTTAAAAAAAGAAGTTTAAAAAAATAACTTTAGTAATAATAATAATAATTAATTAATAAGTTTAATTAATAACTTAACTTAATTAGTTCTGTTTAACTTACATAATTAACTGGTTTAGTTAATTAATACATGCTTAATTAACTATGCCTATGACACGCGGGCCCCGGCTGACAGTTTGACCAGTCAACCGACTGGTTGACTGCTGATGTCATTATTCATTTATGTCGAGTTTAATAATTAATAATAAATTTAGATTTTTTTAAACTTTGGATAATCATTATAAATAATCCGTAGCTCGGATGAAAAAGTTTTATACATGAAAGTTTCTCAGAACGACGACACGAATCTGAATACGTGGTCTGTTCGCCTGCCACATGTCCCAGTCATAGCAACGTCGAACCTTTCCCCTCTAGTTCATCTGTTTGACAAATGTCCGGAATCGGGAAAACTTTCCTGGATGTTTTCCCCCTTCACCAGTATCGCCTAACGCTATGTTATATCACCTCTAGCACCGCTTATTGTCTTGTTGTGCATATGTTTGCATGTATTTACTGTTTCTTCCCCCTCTTCTCTCCGGTAGATCCCGAGACCGATGCTGCCGGTGTGATCGACTACGTCATCGATGACACTTCTACCCCTTTTCAGCGGCGCTTCCATGCAAGCCCTCCCTTTGATCATCCCGATATCGGCCATTCCATTCTCTCATGCTTGCATTAGATTTTGCTACTGTTATTGATTGCTCCTATTCTAATGCATAGCCTGCTTTTGTAACTTACTGTTGTACCTTACCTGCTTAGCCTAAACTGCTTAGTGATCCATCAGTGACCCCCCACTTGTCCTTGTTGCCCCTGCTTCATCATCGACGCCTCGATCAACGTGATCGATGACCAGAGCTCGACACCTCACATCACATCACGCCCTTTTTATTGCTTGACTCTGTAGAGTTACCATCGAGTGCCAAGGGTGGTACCTCACACATCACTCCTGATGAGATCTCTGTAGTGTAGCTATTCGGTCGTGGCCATCGAGGGTGATTCCTCCTTAACCACTTCCGATACGACTCTGTCGTGCAACCCCTCAAGTGTGAACCTCGAGGGTGGTTCTTCTTACATTCACCTTGATGATTACATCGAGTGGAATCCACCGAGGGTGATTCCTCAGGTTTTCCCCTTGATGTTTGGACACACGGTTACCCAGACTTTACTTGAGACCATTGTTGAAGTCGGGTCGGCCCTGAGGGGTACCCGCGAGTTGTTGTGAAAGTCGGGCGGGCCCGTAGAGCACCCGCGAGTTGATGTGAAATTCGTTAGGCTAGGCCTTCCCCTCTATTATGGCATTATGCAGTTCAGTCCACAAATACAAAACCTTCCATTTGATACGAGTGCATACTTATTATAGATCTGATGCTTGCGAGTACTTTGGATGAGTACTCACGGTTGCTTTGCTACCCCTTTTCCCCCTTCTTTCTTCTTTCCGGTTGATGATACCAGATGATGCATCCCTGGAGCCTGATGCCACTGCTGATGGATGCTACTATGTGGAGGCCGCCAACGACCAGGAGTAGTTAGGAGGTCCCAGGCAGGAGGCCTTGCCTCTTCGATCGTTGATGATTTTGTGCTAGCCTTCTTAAGGCATCCTTGTTTGACTTATGTCTGTACTCAGATATTGTTGCTTCCGCTGACTCTTGTGTATCAAGCTATGTATTCGAGCCCTTGAGTCCCCTGGCTTATAATATAAAGCTTGTATTATTCTATTTGTGTCTAGAGTTGTGTTGTGATATCTTCCCGTGAGTCCCCCTGATCTTGATCGTACACATTTGCGTGTATGATTGGTTTGGGGGCGTCACACAAGGTCTCTGCTGGGTGTCCTACCTTTGATGGGACGGACTACCCTACTGGAAGAACAAGATGTGCATGCATCTTGAGGCAATTAACAACGATCTCTGGTACGTTGTGGAAAATTGCGTTCCCTCCATCAGTCCCTCTGTGAATGTTGATGATGTGAAGAGATTCAAGCAACTCCACTCCCAAGCGAAGAATATCATATGTGGCCATCTGAGCAAAGTATAGTACGACAGAGTGAGTGCTTTGGAGACTGCAAAGCTTATCTGGGATAGGCTGTCCAAGGTCAACGAAAGAGTCTCAACCCAACGTGACTCTCGAGTTGATGTTCTTCGCAATCTCTTAAACCACTTTAAAAGACTCAGCAATGAAAATGTTCAACAAACCTTCCACCGCCTCACTGATATCTCCAATGAGTTTCAAGCAGTTGGTGCCACTGACATCATCGACCATGAGGTGGTGAATAAATTGCTGAGATCTCTTGTTTCCTGATTCGACACACTGGAACTGATGATTCAAGAACGAGGAGAATACAAGTCACTAGATCCTTCTTATATCCTTGAGAGACTAAGCACTCATGAATTCCAACTAGCTGAGAACAGAGACCTCTACGGGCCAAGTTATGGAAGATCACGCGCACTGAAGAACAAGGCAATTTCCTCATCTGAAGGAGAATATTCTGACAGCAGCCTTGGTGATCCCGAAGAACTAAGTCAGGAGCTAGCAATGCTCCTGAGGAAATTCCAGAAGCTCTCAAGGTGTGGCCGCTTTGGAAAATCTTCTAGAGGTGATGGCATGAGATCAAATTCTTCATCGCGTGACTACACGAAAAGTACTTGCCACAAATGCAAGAAGGCAGGTCACTACATGGCTGATTGTCCTCAAGGGTTGAAGGAATCAAAGAAGAAGAAGTACAAGGATGATAGTTCTGATGACTTGAAAAAAGAAGAAGAAATCTCTAAAGTCCTCATCGTCAAAATCTTCCAAGTCTTCATCTCACAAGAAGAGTAGTTCCAGAAAGGCTCGGGCTTTTCTCAGCAAGGAAATGGATTCTGAAGCTGAATATGAAGAAAATGTGGAAGAGGAGGAATCTGAGGAGTCAGACTCTGGTGTGGCGAGCCTATCTCTTGCTACTGCGTTCGTCAGCAAGGCCATCTTCAACTGTGAAGAAAATGATGACTCCAACACTGCTGACGATGGCAACAACAAGTTTTCTCCCACCTTTTGCTTCATGGCAAAAGGTGCCAAGGTACTCAAGTATTCCTCCTCTGATCAAGTGAGGATGAATCTCATGAAAATCTCAAACCTAGCTATTCCAAACTTGCTAATAGTTCCATGAAACAACAAAAAGCTTTGGAAAAGTCTCGGATTTCGGGTTCCGCAAACCCTTGAGAGGTTCGAACTCTGGGGTGCGTGCGGAGATCTCAACCTACGCAGCCTGCCAACTCGCAAACCTCACAGCCTATCGCGTCGAGCTCGAAGGGGAAGGAAGACACAACAGTTTACCTAGGTTCCGGCCACCTTGCGGTGTAAAACCCTACTCCTGATTTGTGGTGGATTTGCCTCGGGGGGCTGAGGAAGAACTAGTACAGTGGCGAATAGCCTCAGGAGGCGTGTTCTTGAGCTCAAGTGAGCTGGTGAGGTGGTGAGCGTGGAATGGATTTGATCCCCCTCCTATGGTGGTGGCTACGTCCTATTTATAGTGGCCTTGGTCCTCTTCCCAAATGTAGGCGGGAAGGGATCCCACAACGACCAAATTTGAAGGGAGACAACAAGTACATCCTATCCTGACTAAAGTGGTCTTTGCCTGCAAAAGCCTCTGGTCATGACACTGCGGTGGGCTCGGTGATGACCTTCGTCCTGTCGTCCTGGCGGTCTTGGTCTTGTTGCACCAGAATGGAAACCTTTGGTTGATTCCTCGGAACCCTACGCCTGTTGCTTACCTCCTTTGCACCAAAGGGGAAACTGGTACTCTGTGCCCACTAGCGCCCGCCTTGCCTTGGTTGTCATAGCTCACATCAGCTGTCGTGGAATTAACACGTCTGATGTCCTCATGAAAGGACTTAGTCGTGGAGCCATCGGAACGGGTTAGCTTGAAGGGGTTAAACCGGACAAGGGACACGGGAGTTTTATACTAGTTTGGCCCCTTCGATGAAGGTAAAAGCCTACGTCTAGTTGTGATGGGATTGATTGGGTTTTGATGACCAGGGAGCAAAATATGCTTTGCTCGAGTCTCGAGTTGTTTTTTTGTCCCTGAACCGCCGCCGGGTCATCCCTTTATATACACAGGTTGACGCCCGACCGGTCTACAGAGTCCCGAGGCCGACTCATACAAGTGTCCGGCTCGGTCTCTCCTTTCCTGACTTACAACAAGTTACATAACCATGGCGGTTTACCACTATGGGCCCTAATCCACCTTTGGGCTCCAGGCTTCTAAGCTTCATTAGTAAAACGCCATCTTCTGGATCTTCGTGGGCTTCAATACAGTTGAGGGTGAACCGAGCCCTCCTGGCCGTTTTACACTCATGAGTTATATCCCCAACATTAGGCCCCAGATTGATTTGAACCTATTCATGTCAATATTCAATACTTAAAGAAATTTTGTGAACATCTCCTTATATTCTCATAAACCGCCATGATGTCTTCTCCTGTAAACTTTGTTAAACCACCGTGACATCATCCTCTGGACACAACAATGGATCATCATGACATCATCTCTGTAAACAAGATTAAAAAGATTCCCTTCATTAATGGTATCCCGAAGATCAAGGCGACAGGCGCGCCCTTTTTGCCGCTTCAGGCTCCTCGATCGTTGCGCCTACCACTTATGCCTTTCTCTTTATAAATAAAGCCAGCGGGTCTTCCCATTTTCCCCCCTTGCCTCTTCTTCTTCCTCTCGCGAACCCCTACCGCTCGAGCTCCTCCACCGCCATAGAGCGCACCGTCGTCTTCGTCCCCGGCCGCTGCATCACCCTGAATCGAACCAGAGCTCGCGGCATCCCTCCGCAGTAGATCTGTACTGGTAAGTTTTCCTTTTTCCGCATCTTTAGATCTATGCTAGGGTTGACGAGTTCATCTGTGTTCATAAGTGTTCATCCCAGTTCTTCGTATTTTGCTTCTGCCGTAGTTTCTTTGATCTAACAGTAGCATAGATCTCGCGCGGTAGTTGCTCCGCACCCAGTTTTAGCACTAGTAGACCTTCCTTCTTCGTACAGAATCCTTAGTAGAACGCACGAACTTCTCTGTCCTGCTTAACGCCTGTATAGGTCGCAGAAATTTTTTCTTAGTGAAGCATGGTAGATCCAAATTAATTTCATCATTGTGTGAAACCTGTTTCTGTCAACACTTAGCAGATTTTCATCTCTGGCTCCTCCACCTAAGGGCGGTTTAAATCTTTATCAGTTGGTAATCTACCATATAACATTAGCCCTCACTTTAAACCGCCACCTTATTTTGAGTAAAAAACTCCAGTTTAACTCACATATATGCCTTCACCAAATCTCCGGTTTAACACTGATCAACCATCCATCGTAAACCGGCCTTTATTTTTCCTTTCAGTTTGTTTCCAAGATGACCAAGCAATTCGCCGCATGCAACTCGGTCCCGTCCCGGATTACGGAAACACAGATCAATGGATACGTTGTAACCGATGCTTTGGCCTCAAAAAATGTTCTTCACTGGCGAGTTCCTGGCCCTGAGTGCCCTCCTGAGCCTCAAGATGGAGAGGTTATTGTTTTTACGCAGCACCTAGACCGGGGCTTCAGTCCTCCCGGATCAAAAAATTTCTGGGATGTCCTTGCGAGCTTTCAACTCCATCCACAAGATATTGGACCAAATTCCGTATCAAATATATGCAACTTCCAAGTATTTTGTGAAGTTTACCTTCAAGAAGAACCATCTGTTGAGCTCTTCCGGGATTTTTTTCGTCTAAACCGCCGAACTAAGTTTTCTGATGGTCCTAACACGGAACTTGGAGGGGTATCAATCTAGAAGAGGAAAGAAATTGATTTCCCACATGCATCACACCACAGTCATCCCAAAGACTGGAACCAAACTTGGTTTTATTGTTTGAACACTGCCCCTGCTGGAAAAAATCCCTTGCCGGGTTATCGCCCTCACCGGCTTATCAATAGCCACCCGTTACCTCGACGGTTAACTTCAAAAGAACGGCAAACTTACGCACCTCAACTCCAAGCTCCGAGCTCTCTTGGCCAACGGTTTGACTGGTGTTGATCTCATTCGTTGTTGGGTTAAATGGCACATCCTGCCCTTAAGTCACCGCTCCGGATTAATGCATGAGTATACCGGCGACGCCAAGGACCCTCAACGGTTTAATGAAATAGAAATGACTGATGATGAAGTCACTGAATCAGTGAAGAAGATGTTAGATGAACCAATCGCCGCATGCAGCCAAACCGGGTTGGCCCCCTTTTATACCGCCAACAAACCACCAGTGGTAAAGATTTTAACTTTGTGCTTTCTTAATCTTCCTCCGCTTTAACATTGTTCTTATAAATCTCAGTTTAATTTTACAGGCCAATAGCTCCTTTTGGAAAAGGAAGGCTTCAGATAAACCGGCAAGGGCTCCTCGTCCAAAGAGCAAAGTTATAAAGAGAGCAGCCAAGAAGAAGACAGGCGAAACTTCTGATCCGCCCGAAGATGTTGAAGATTCGGATCAAGAGGTAGAACTTGACTCCCTTGGATCCCTTTTCATACATCTTATTAACAATGACTTTTATCAAGATGATGCGGAGGTCAGCCGTGCGGACCATGTTGAGGTAATATCTCTTTCCTCCGATTCTGATCTTGTGCCGGTTCAAAGATTTCGCCGTGCAGTTCGGAAAGTGAAATGCTCTCACCCTCTTGCTTATTTGGATCCAAAATTTTCTTCGAAGACATAGCAGCCTGAAGGGCGTCGCACAACCCGACACAGCGGCCAGCAAGTCACCTCTTCCGGTTTACCGGACACACCAACCCAGAAGCGTCGTCCAAAGGTTACTTGTTCTCCCGAAAAACATTATCCCTTGAAGGGTTTCTTCCGATAACCACTCAATCTGTCTAATCCGAATTACCAGGCATCTTCCAATTTGTCTGGCGGTTCATCAACCACTCAGCTGCCTCCCCTCAAGACCGTCGCTGGGTAAGCGTACTGCTTTCCGGTTTGTTTCTTCATGCGTTGGTTTATCATACTAATCCATACTTTGATGTTGTAGCGCCAAGGCCCGATTGACCAAGAAAGACAAGACCAATGGCCCCACTGATGATGTTGATCCGGAGAAGACCCCAGAAAATGCCGGCGAAAATCCTGATATTGTCATAGATGAATCTGCTCCGCAAGACCCAGCTACTGATGCTAATCCGCCGGAGGCTGACCCGGCTATACATGTTTATACAGCAAGTCCACGTGCCACACCTCCAAGTCCAATTGCTGATCCGCCGAGTTCAGTTGTTAATCCGCCAAGCCCTGCTGCCAATCCGCCAAACCCAACTGCCAATCCGCCAAGCCCAGCCAAACATAATGTCAATCCACCGAGCCCAGCCAAATATGATGATGATGTTATTGTCACTGGCACTGCTTATACCGCCCCAGGCAATCCAGTTGTTTTATCAAAACATACTGCCAAGGACGAGTTTGCTGCTATGGGCAAGGGAAAAGGGAAAACCAATTTGTCAAGCTATGTCAACCTTTTTGCTCAGGATATTCATTCTGGATTCTTGAACTGACTTTACACCAGCCGAGATTATGAAGCCGGTTTGGTGAATCTGATGAAGGAACGCTATGAGGTAATCTTCAAAACACCTTCATCTTTATTCTGTACATTCATTGTATTGTAGCCCCCAAGGGCCGGTTTATCTCTTGAAGATAAACCGGGACTTTAAAGAGAGAACACTTCGACTTCGTAGCCCCCAAGGGCCGATTTGTCTTGTAAAGATAAACCAGGACTTTTATATTCCATACTGTACTTTGTTGACTTTCCTTACTTGTGTATTTTCCTGATCAAACACACATTAGCCCCCAAGTGCCCAGATTAAAACTTGTATTGATCCTTGGGACTTCAAACAATCAGTAGTAAAGAAGCAATCCGCATTAGCCCCCAAGTGCCAAATGTATAACTTGTTATATGCTTGGGACTTTTGATAAATTATTTACATGCTCCTCATTTGATTGTGACAGGCTGATATAAATCACCAAGGCTCTCAAATTGCTGATCTCCAAGAAAACATCAAGTCCCAACAAGCAGAAACATCCAAGGCGAAAGATGAGCTTAAAACCGCTTTGGCAGCCATGGAACAACTCAAAGAAGGGTTCAAGACAGAGCGTGCCAACTGGGAGACTGAAAAGAATGCATTGCTGAAGCGGGCGGAAGACGCCGAGTCAGCTCTTAAACTGGTGGTGGAAGAGCTAACTAGGTTGAAGCGCCAAGTGAATGCCATGACTTCTGCAGTATTTGGTAAGTACTCTTGCCAAGGCTTCTTGAATGACCATCTTTGTAAGTTGCCGGTTTAACATGAAATACTTAAACCGTTGTAGGTGGCCGCATTGCTCATCTGGGCTCTGACATGAGGATGAAGCTGAAGGCAGCATATACTCTGATTGAACAACTGTATACCGGTGCCCAACGGGTTATCTGTGCAGCCTCATACAACAATCCGGCCCCGACATTGATCAATGATATTCTAGCAATGTTATCCATGACGCCAGTACAGATAGAAGAGATGAAGCGATCCGCTGCCAGGGCTGGCGCTTTGTTGGCCCTTACTCGAGCCAAAGCATGGATAGCTGACCTGGATCCGGTTGATATCGCCAAGGGCTTTCCTAGTGAACAAGAAAACATGGCAGGGTTTGATAACGAAGCCCTAAAAAATGTGACAAGGGAGATGCGTCCTCTGGTGAGTCAATTGGCAGAAGAAGCGAACTTGACTGTTCACCGGTCCTTCTATGATGCCAACAACAAACGGATTGACATTGTCATGCCGGAAGTGCAAAATCTTATCCCGCCAATCCGTAAGCACACTTACGCCCCTGACGTTGATCCGGCTGAACTTATAAGTGAAGAGGCTGTCTTTCAGGCTTTAACCCAGATTGACTGGACCACTGTTGACTTCCAGCCACTGGATGGGGAGGAGGATGTTGAACCGACGCCAGATGATCCATCAACTCCATGTCAACATGGTGATGAGGCTTGATCCGGCAATCTGGCTGATGCTTCATAAACTTTGTTCTGTGAAAAAAAAACAATTCCGCATTTTGGGCCTTAAAGCGCCTTGTAATAGGCTAGTTAAAATACTCTGATCTGCTACCATCGTGCACTGGGATATACTTTGTTTGATCCGCCATGCCAATTTTAGTGCTGGCTTATATATCGTCATAATATTATGCAATCCCTATGTCTGCATAAAAAGATCTGTCTGGGCGGTTTACCGCTGGACGGGTCATAATGCCCAAGGTAAAGCCTGGCTAATAACCAAAGCGGAACAAATATGAAATAACTCATACCTGTCATATGAAATCACTTAGTAAGGGTGAAAACCCAAATCTTTGGCTATTATATCCCTTACCCTTTAATGATGTGATGAATAAGTCATGCCGGGTTACAATGAACACCAGATGATCATACTGGCGACACATTGTTAAAGCCAGGTCGGGTTTTGTAAACATCGATTTGATAAGATGGTCTGACAACTTATAGTTGAAAGCCAAGCCGGGTTAACAAACACCGGGTTAATATGATGACTAAAAAAGCCACACCGGGTCAAAGAACACTGATTCAAGATAAATTCATCAAAAGGTAAAAACTTGGCAAAAAAGGAAACAAGAAACCATGTAGTCAAGGCTTTTCAAGGGCTGCCAGGCCCAAATTTGAGGCTTTTCATGGGCTGCCAGGCCACTGAGTTAAACCATTTTGCAAAGCCTTTTAAGATGGGCCTCCAACTAACCAATTGTCGTTTTAACTTTGACAAGTTCAGGGTCTGTATAAGATTGACTTGTCAAACGTTCAACAGGTCGTGCCAGGATTACCTGGATAGGAGTGGCTTACTTGATGAAGGCAGGTTAACCCAGGGTTTTAGGTGAATACACCAGGCTTCCAAGCCGTGGGTCGATACCCAATTACAATGGTCCTTTCAAACTCTTTGTGGCTTTTGCACAAAAGAGCCCCCAAGTAACTTTGTGAGATGTGCTCAATGGGTGCCTATGTTTTAGCTGTGCATAACATCCAGACTCTCTTCGGCCCCTCGGGTGTGAAGCTCCCAAGCTGTGTTGTGGCATGATAGCCGGTTTAACAGGTAGTACTTCGCTTTGTCAGCTGAAGGCCCCATGTAAACAAAGAGATTTGAAGACAAAACGGCAGAGGCCCTGCTTATAGCAAGGATGCCCGTTTGTTATATTGATCATAATATATACATTGTTGAAATATGTACATAAGAAAAGCCTATGGCTCAAGTGTAGTAAGGCCGAAGGAGAGCTATGTTCCACGGCCGCCGGGTCTCCTCCTCAAAACAGCGTGAGTCTTCTCGAACGTCAATGAGGTAGTATGATCCGCTGTGCAGATTTTGGCTGACCACAGAAGGTCCTTTCCAAGGTGGGGATAACTTGTGCATATCGGTCTGATCCTGGATGAGCCGAAGCACCAAGTCGCGTTCTTCAAAGGTTCATGTCTTAACCCGGCGGCTGTGATAACGCCGCAGGTCTTGTTGATAAACCGCCGATCGAGCCAAAGCCATGTCCCGTTTCCCATCTAACAGGTCCAGCGCCTCTTGGCGTGCTTGCTCATTATCCGCTTCAACATAATTGGCAACGCAGGGCGAATCATGACGAATATCACTTGGGAGGACGGCTTCCGCCCCGTAAACCATGAAGAAAGGTGCATAACCCGTAGATCGGTTTGGGGTGGTGTTTATACTACATAACATAGATGGTAATTCTTCCACCCAACAACCCGACGTCCTCTTCAAAAGAACCATAAGTCGGGGTTTGATACCCTTCAGGATCTCTTGATTCGCCCTCTCAGCTTGACCATTGGACTGGGGATGAGCCACGGATGCTACATCAAGCCGGATGTGCTCTCGTTGACAAACTCCTCCATCTCACCTTTAGAAAGGTTTGTTCCATTATCTGTGATGATGCTGTGTAGAAAACAAAAACGGAAAATCATCTTTTTGAGAAATTGAACCGTCGTGGCTGCATCACACTTGCTGACGGGCTCCGCTTCAACCCATTTAGTGAACTTATCAACCGCCACCAACAGGTGGGTCTTCTTATCCTGGGAGCGCTTAAAACGTTCCACCA
Organism: Triticum dicoccoides; assembly: GCF_002162155.2. Classification (NCBI taxonomy): domain Eukaryota; kingdom Viridiplantae; phylum Streptophyta; class Magnoliopsida; order Poales; family Poaceae; genus Triticum; species Triticum dicoccoides. The sequence goes on along the minus strand of NC_041387.1, from coordinate 178,266,695 downwards.
TATCAAGCCCCCAAGTGGCAAACGGCCAAGTGATAGGAATCATATGTAGCTCCTGAGCCGGAACATGAGCTCGACGTGAAAATTTCTGACAAGCGTCACACCGCTTTACCAGATCCTCCGCATCAGCATGAGCTATCAACCAATAGAACCCATGACAAAAAGCTTTAGCCACCAGGGACATTGAACCGGCATGGTGACAACAATCCCCTTCATGGATTTCCCGTAGAATCTCTTGTCCTTCTTCAGGAGAAATACAATGTTGGAATACGCCTGAAACACTGCAATGGTGTAACTCGCCATTCTGAATAACAATGGACTTTGGACCGCCAGATTATCTATCTGGCGAAGATCTCATCATATGGTAACTCGCCCCGGTTCATATACGCCAAATATGGAACCTTCCAATCCGGAATAGTATGTAAAGCGGCCACCAATTGAGCCTCTGGATTAGGAATAGCTAAATCCTCGTCTGTAGGCAACTTCACAGACGGGTTATGCAAGATATATAAAAAGGTATTGGGTGGTACTGGTTTACGATGAGATCCCGGCCAGCCTAAAGCATCTGCTGATTCATTTTTGCGCCGGTCAATGTGGTCAACCTGATAACCCTTAAAGTGACCTGCCACAATATCCACCTCGCGTCTGTAAGCCGCCATGAGTGGATCCTTAGAATCCCAAGTACCAGAAACTTGCCGAGCCACCAGATCAGAATCTCCAAAACAGCGAACCCGGATTAAGTTTATTTCCTTAGCCACACGGAGACCGTGGAGTAAGGCCTCATACTCAGCTGCATTGTTAGTACAAGGAAACATTAAGCAGAGAACATAACAAATTTTATCACCTCGAGGGGAAGTAAGTACAACTCCAGCCCCCGAGCCTTCCAATTGCCTGGATCCATCAAAGTGAATGGTCCAGTATGTATTATCCGGTTTGTCCTCTCGTGCCTGTAACTCGGTCCAATCATTGATGAAGTCAACAAGCGCCTATGACTTAATTGATGTCCGAGGCATATACTTCAATCCGTGCGGGCCAAGCTCAATTTCCCACTTTGCAACCCGGCCAGTTGCCTCCCTGTTCTGAATTATATCGCCCAAAGGAGCTGAACTGACCACTGTAATGGGATGACCTTGAAAGTATTGTTTGAGCTTCCGACTTGCCATAAAAACCCCATAAACCAGCTTCTGCCAATGCGGATACCGTTGCTTTGACTCGATAAGTACTTCGCTGATATAGTAAACCGGCCGTTGAATTGGATATTCCTTACGAGCCTCGTTGCGCTCCACCACAATTTCCATGCTGACAACACGGGCACTAGCAGCCACGTACAATAACAAGGGATCTTTGTCAACCGGAGCAGCAAGAACCGGCGGTTCAACCAACTGCCGCTTTAATTCCTCAAACGCCTCATTAGCTGCGTCACTCCAGACGAAATCGTCTGTCTTTTTCAACATCTGATACAAAGGAATCGCCTTCTCTCCCAAACGGCTGATAAATAGGCTAAGGGCGGCAATTCGACCCGCCAAACGCTGAACATCATTGATACACTTTGGTCTAGCCAAAGATGTAATCGCTTTGATTTTTTCTGGATTAGCCTCAATGCCTCTGTTGGACACCAGAAAGCCCAAGAGCTTGCCTGCCGAAACACCAAAAACACACTTGTCCGGATTAAGCATCATTTTGTAAACCCGAAGATTGTCAAACATTTCCTGGAGGTCATCTATCAAGGTTTCCTGGATTTTACCACAATGTCATCCACATAGGCATGAACATTGCGCCCAATCTGCGTGTGAAGACAATTTTGCACACAATGCTGATAAGTTGCCTGAGCACTTTTGAGTCCAAAGGGCATAGAAACATAGCAGAAGGCTCCAAAGGGAGTGATGAAGGCTGTCTTCTCCTGGTCCTTAACCGCCCTTTTAATCTGATGATAACCTGAATAAGCATCCAAGAAACTCAGGCGCTCACAACCCGCCGTCGCATCAATAATCTGATCAATACGCGACAGAGCAAAAGGATCTGCCTGACAAGCCTTGTTCAAATCTGTGTAGTCCACACACATATGCCAAGTGCCGTTTTTCTTAAGAACGAGCACCGGATTAGCCAACCACTCAGGGTTAAATACTTCGATGATAAATCTAGCAGCCAACAGCTGGGCTACCTCCTCACCAATGGCCTTGCGTCTTTCCTCGTTAAAGCGGCGAAGAAATTGCTTGACCGGTTTAAACTTAGGATCAATATTGAGAGTGTGCTCAGCGAGTTCCCTCGGTACACCTGGCATGTCAGAAGGCTTCCATGCAAAAATGTCCCAGTTCTCACGGATGAACTCGATGAGCGCGCTTTCCTATTTCGGATCCAGATTGGTGTTGATGCTAAACTGTTTGGATGAATCGCGAGGAACAAAGTCAACAAGTTTAGTCTCATCAGCCGGTTTGAACTTCAGGGTCGGGTCATGCTCAGTGGTGGGCTTCTTCAGAGGGGTCATGTCTGCCGGATCAACATTGTCCTTATAAAACTTCAGCTTCTCTGTATCACAAACTGACTCAGCATAAGCCGCATCACCTTCCTCACAATCCAAAGCGATCTTTCGACTTCCATGTATTGTTATAGTCCCCTTATGACCCGACATTTTGAGCTGTAAATAAATATAGCAAGGTCTTGCCATAAATTTTGCGTAAGCCGGCCGTCCAAACAGTGTGTGATACGGGCTCTGGATCTTCACCACTTCAAATGTCAATTTTTCAGACCTAGAATCATGCTCATCTCCAAACACAACCTCCAAAGCGATCTTGCCAATAGGATATGCCGACTTACCTGGTACTACACCATGAAAAACAGTGTTGGACGGTTTAAGACTCTTGTCTGTCAACCCCATGCGACGAAAAGTCTCATAGTACAGGATGTTAATAGTGCTCCCTCCATCCATCAGGACTTTGGTAAACTTGTAACCTCCCACCTGAGGCGCTACCACCAAAGCTAGTTGACCCGGATTGTCAACTCGGGGCGGATGATCCTCTCTGCTCCACACAATGGGCTGCTCGGACCACCGTAAATAACATGGCACTGCCGGTTCAACATCATTAACTGCCCTTTTGTGAAGCTTCTGTTCGCGCTTACACAGGCTAGTAGTGAACACATGGTACTGCCCACCATTCAACTGCTTGGGGTGACTTTGATAACCTGACTGCTGCTGATTTCCTTGGTTATTCTGTTCGCCATTACCACCTTGGTTATTCTGGTTGCCCTGATTATTCTGAAATCCAGAGTTTGAACCACCGCCACCATGAAAACCTGGACCTGAACCGCCCGATGGACCCTGATCATACCGGGAAACATCGGAATTCTTGAACTCTTTCATGATATAACAATCCTTCCAAAGATGTGTGGAAGGGGCTTCATCAGAATCGGGATCCTTGGTATTATCAGAATCGACATATTTGACCAAGGCTGCCATAAGGGTTCCCATGTCATTGCAGTGGCGCTTGAGCCGTCCCAACTTCATCTTTAGCGACTTAAACCGGCAATTACGCTCTAGCGTTATGATTGCTTGACCAGCATTGATCCGATCTGACGAATGCAAAACTTTCGAAACCCGGCGCACCCAATGAGTTGTTGACTCATTCTCCCCTTGAACACATGCATCCAGCTCCACAATGGACATAGGCTGTTTGCAGGTGTCTTTGAAATTGGGGATAAACCGGGCCTTCAATTGATCCCATGACTCGATGGAATTGGCTGGTAGGTTTTTCAACCAAGTACGGGCTGTCCCTTCCAACATCATCGTGAAGTACTTTGCACAGGCCGCTTCATCCACATCCAGCATCTCCATTGACATCTCATAACTCTCGACCCACGCCTCAGGTGGCTGATCCGCGGCGTAATTAGGCACCTTACATGGACCCTTGAAATCCTTGGGCAGTCGCACATTACAGAGAGTCGGAATGAGACACGGCACTCCCCAGGAACTAAAGGCAAGCCCGGTGCCTCGGTCTACTGATGCCACTAGCTGAACCGGAGCGGGTTGATAACGACCGGCATATTGTGCTGCCAAAGCGGCCTCCCTTCGTGCTCTTCCATTATCCACCACGTCCTGAGCATTTACCTCACCGCGCGCTAGATTGGGTCCATTACGATGTCGCGCACTGCTAGACACTTCTGGTTCATCCATGTGCCTGCTATAGCTTTTGCTTGGACGAGGGGTTGAATGAATTCTATCTTGGCTATAGGAATAAGCCTACTGCTGCACCACGGCGGTTTGAACAAGATCCCTGGCCCGCCGCGTCTCAATCGCCGCCAGTGAATCGCCCTCCATCAGAATGGCTGCCAGGCGAGATGCTCTGGCAATCATGTTATCCAAAGGGCTCGAGAAGTGACCCGGTGGTGTGGACACGTATTGCAGCGGGTTATCCGTTTGTCGAGGTGGTTCCATTATCCGTGGTTGATCTGGCGCTGCCCTAGGCGCGTCAGTCTGGTTTACAGCTGCCGGATTACTCGGCCCAGCCCTCGGTGCATTAAAGAGATTCAATCCTTCAAAGACCGGCTGCATACGCGATCGGTACTTCCTTCGCATTACATCGTTTGATGCAATCTGATCCAACAGGAGCCGGTAATTCTGCGCCTGTATCTGCTGTGACTAGGCATCCAAAGCGGCTCGTTCCTCAGCCATCCTAGCATCCTCAATTGCCAGGTCTTCCTTAGCCTGCGTTATCTGGTCCTTCAGCTTCACAATGTCCGCATTGTGCTGATCCTGCGTCTCTGGGGTAACTGCTGTGGTTAATAAGGTTGCCCAGGCATCAATCAAACCGGAGAGAACTTGAGCCGGTCGGCGCGCCGGGGCTCCTGCCGCGGCTGATCCGGCATTCATTGCTGCTGTAGATGAAGACTGCAAAGTGGGCTCTGTTCCGGCCATGTAAACAGCAACCCGACTTGGCGGTTCAAGGAGGTCCGAAATACTGTTGCCATCGGAATATCCTTTGAACACACCATCATGAATTTGGTATAGGGACTTGGTTTCGCCAATGGATGACTCGCTGTTGGAACAAACAGTTGTCTCGCCTTCAGACACTGGTTCAAATCCGATCCCATGGATACATCCTATGAACGCACGCTTCATGGCGGGCTTAACTCGGGCAGGACTCGCACGCTGAGCCGTCCCGACGAGGTCGGTGCAGATGTTCGGTTCAGGGCCCGGTTCGTCGATCTTGCCGATGAAGACATGAATTCCGCCAAAGGGGACCCGGTATCCGTACTCGATTGAACCGGCCTTGGGGCCCCATCCTTCGTCATCGATGTAGAGCTTGCCACGACGACTCTTGGTCATCCGGCCAACCACGTACCCCTTGAGTCCTTCAGAGCTACCCTTCAAGAACTCGAAACCATCGTGCGATAGCCCCACGGTGGGCGCCAACTGTCGTGGAATTAACACGTCAGATGTCCTCATGAAAGGACTTAGTCGTGGAGCCATTGGAACAGGTTATCTTGAAGGGGTTAAACCGGACAAGGGACACAGGAGTTTTATACTAGTTCGGCCCCTTCGATGAAGGTAAAAGCCTACATCTAGTTGTGATGGGATTGATTGGGTTTTGATGACCAGGGAGCAAAATATGCTTTGCCCGAGTCTCAAGTTGTTGTTTTTTTTGTCCCTGAACCACCATCGGGTCGTCCCTTTATATACATAGGTTGACGCCCGGCCGGTCTACAGAGTCCCGAGGCCGACTCATACAAGTGTCTGGCTCTGTCTCTCCTTTCCTAACTTATAATACAAGTTACATAACCATGGCAGTTTACCACTATGGGCCCTAATCCGCCTTTGGGCTCCGGGCTACTAAGCTTCATTAGTAAAACGCCATCTTCTGGATCTTTGTTGGCTTCAATACAGTTGAGGGTGAACCGGGCCCTCCTGGCCGGTTTACACTCAGGAGTTATATCCCCAACACAGCCAAACCTCGTGAGGTGCGCCTTGCATAGGTATCTTCGCTCCTCGGGAGCCAGCCTGAGGGGGCCGATTCCCTTGGAGGCCTTGGTGTCATCCGCCTCGCGAGGCTTGGCCCCTCGCAAACATCTTGAGTTGTTGATGCTGAAGTTGGGCCGTACCAGGCCGTCGATGGAGCCACGCCGTGGGCTGCAGGGAGGCAAGTCTAGGTACACCCGTATTCAGAACACTAATAGTAGCCCCCGGGCCCAAGGCGCACTCGGTCTTGGCTTCTGGGCGAAGCCAAAGGGAAAGTGTGGAGTGCCGCGGGCCCTAACCACCTGCGGCCTTGGACAACGTGTGGCGCTTGATGGGGAGTGGGCGTCTCCACTTCCCCATGCTGCTTTGAAATCCATCCAACTCGACGAGTTGATGCTGCAGGCAGAGAAACATCATTGTGCGAGATCATGGAGGCCGGAGGTTGGCCTCCCTCCGGCTATAAATGAGGGGAGGGGCGGAGCCCCCCTCGCTCATCTCTTTCTTCATCTCCTCCCTACTCGTCCCTTCTTCATCTTCTTCACTTTGCCGCAACATCCATGGCGTCGATGAGGAGATTCTCGACCGCCGAGAAAGGGAAGGCTCCTAAGGAGGGGCCAGCTTCGCCGCCACCCAAGAGGGGCCGTGGCCGTCCCCGCAAGCATGCCGCGACCCCAGCGGCACCCCCAGGGGGCATGGGCGCGCTTCTCCAAGGGCTGGCGTTTCCCTTGGCATCCATGGCGGTGCTTCTTCTCGCGGTGGGGGCCACCCGCCACGGGGCAGCCCCCACGACGAGGGAAGGCGCGCTATGGTCGCTCGCCCTCCTCGGCCGCACTTCTCCTTGATGGATGTGCTCCTGGAGTTTGTGGTGTGGTCGGAGAGGCCCGCTGGCACCTTATTTGGCTTCCATGCTTCTTCAACGGAGAGCTGCCGACCTTGGGGCTTGACGGCCTCTGGCTGCAGGCCAACAGCTGCTGCAGCAGGGGCTCGTCGGCGGGGATCGATGTCCCCACCGCGGGCAGCATGGTACTGACCCGCGGCTGGCAGGCGTTTCCCCTATCATGAGGCCTGAGCGGGAGGTGCACCCTCCACTTCAAGTACGATGGCTTTGCGACCCTCTTCATGAGGGTGTTCAGGGAAGACGGCCGCCACGCGAGGTGCTGCCTAGAAGACGGAAGTGATGATGAGCTTGGCCTTGACGTTGGTCACGCCGACGACGAGGGTGAGCTTGGCCTTGACGACATCAAATCTCCTCCTGCAGTGGCAGCTCTTCCTCCGGCGAGAGCTCAAGCAGCGGCGGCTACGACCAGCCTCCATGCCGCCGAGCTCACATCGAGGAAGGCGGTGGATTGTCTCGCCGCCACGTCCCGGTGAAGAAGGAGGAAGGCCCGACCTGAGCTCAGGGCTGCCGAACTTGGACTCAGGACCTTCTGCGACCTTGTGGGCCGCTTTTGTTTAACCTTTCCTTCCTTCTGCTATTTGAAAAAAGTAGGGTGCCCCGCTGGGGTGTGTAATGAACTATGGCAGTTATGCCCTTTATGATGTGCTTATTATCTTAATGTTGTGCCGTGAGGTTTGTATTCAGGGTAGGCAAGGGTAGGGTAACTTAGCTTGACATGTTCGCGGCAGCTTCCCACCTTGCGGGGGCACGACCCTTGATGCCTGGCGAAGCCCCCTTTCCTGGTGACTCAGGGGCCACCGGTCTCGGGAGGTGCTAGAGGCCTCGGGAGACACTGTAGAGCTGCTGCAGAGCTGTTAAAGGAAAGGAAACCTTAATGGGCACCTCATTCTTCCTTGCGCGAGCCCCTGCCATAGATTTAGCTGTGGCTTAATGCAGCGCATTGCGCTTGTCAGGACCCCGATCCTAAGGCACACCGATCTAGCATGTAACACATCATATCACTTTGCGGCCTCACGCATGGTATTCCCACGGGTGCCACCTTACCTGGCCCTGGACCGTTTGTGCCTTTTGGCTCATGTATATGATAGTGCCGCTAGCATCCATATGACAAAGAACCCGGGCCGTCATGACTAGTCATAAACCCAAGGTGGGCTAACTTACAGGGATAGGAATACACGACCTAGAAATGAACGTGTCGATCAACAATGTATGAACCCAAGTCGTAGCAAGCAACAGGGACTTAAAGGAACAACGTGTGACATTTCCCCGAAGGGACAGACACAGGAACGAAGAAGGACACATGCCGGCCAGCCTAAGTGTTCCGGAGCAGTAGCAAGCTACCATGGCTTAGTGGAAGCACTAGGAGACATTTCCCGGTAAGAGAGGCTACCAAGAATAAACAACTAGATTGTCGGATCCCACACATACCAAGCATTTCAATAATCATAAACACAATATGCTCGATATGTGCAAATACAACATGGCATCACAACATGACTCTACAACTCAAGTATAGGCTCCGAGGAGCCAAGTATTACAAACATGGGTCTCATGACCAAACATTCAGAGCATACGAACAACAAGCACACGCGGACGCTTAACATGTCTGAGTACACACAACTACAAATGAAAAGGGCTGAGAAGCCTGCCTATCTACCAGATCCTGCCGAGGGCACAAGATCATAGCTGAGGTAACAAGCTAAACATCGAAGTCCACGCAGAACTACTAGTGAGACTGGAGTCTCTCTGCAAAAACATAAATTAAGCAAACGTGAGTACAAATGTACCCAACAATACTTACATCAGAACTAACTACATATGCATCAGTATCAACAAAGGCATGGTGGGGTTTAACTTCAGCAAGCAAACTTGACTCGGTGGCTATCCTGAACTACGACTGCAAGTAGCTCTTTTGAGGTGGCGCACACGAGTCCACATATTCACCATATCAATACACTACTATGGATCCGCTCCCGTCTCCCTACAAGAATGCCATCCATAGCACTCACGCTTATCTTGCATATTTTAGAGTATCCACTTTCACTTGTCTATAGGCAACCTAGAGGTCCTTTACCATGGACGCGGCTATTCGAATAGATGATGTTAACCCTGTAGGGGTGTACTTCTTCACACACTCGCTCGCCACTTACCGCCATGTACACATCATGTATCTCGGCAACCTTCAAGCGGAAGCCTGGCAAGGGTGTCAGCCACAACCTGACTAACCACACAAGTCTCTAGTCCAGGTTTATCGCCTATTCAGGTTCCATCCATAGGGAGTCCAGCCGAGGTTTCCACATACGGCCCCGAACAATGTCTATAGGGTTTCGCAACACCAAATGGGCGCCCAGCATACCCGGCCATGTGCCTACCGCATCACAGCCCACCCCTCGGGTCAGCGCTATGCACGGCCTCCAGCATACTACAAACACCAGAAACTACTTGCAACTCCTGGACAGAGGACAAGGGCGGCTAATAAGTCGAGAGGGTCAATTAAGGATCCCAATGAGTGGTAGTAGTTGTTCATGGATCACAAACACAAAACTCAGTTCCTGAGGACGGCTTTAATGAGACAACCCACCATGTACTCCTACATGGCCTCTCACCGCTACCTTTACCAAATCGTGTTCACACACTTAGCTCACACACAGTAGGACATGTTCAACACCATTCCAATTCATCCCCGATGAATCAGACCTGACTCAACTCTAAGCAGTAGCAGGCATGACAAACAAGCATGAATGAGTAGGCACATCAGGGCTCAAACAACTCCTACTCATGCTAGTGGGTTTCATCTATTTACTCTGGTAATGACAGGTCATGCAGAGGAAAAGGGGGTTCAACTACCGCAACAAGTAACACATGAGTCGTTGTTGTGCTAATGCAGTAAAAGAGAGCAGGAGCGAGAGAGTGGGATTGTATCAGAACGAACAAGGGGGTTTTGCTTGCCTGGCACTTCTGAAGATAGTATAGCTCTTCATCGGTGTCATCGAACTCATCGTCGGAACCACATCTATCGAGAGGGAACGAGTACCGGTAACAGAGAAGGAACACAATCAATGCAATGAACAAGTACCGGACATGTCAGCGCAAGCGTTGCTCGAGTTTGTTGCACTTGTCGACAGGATGCAGGATGTGGTCCTCACGTAAAGAACAGATGACAGAATTTACTGGGCTTGGGAGAGCACGAGGCAGTTCTCTGTTAGATCGGCATATAGGGCATTCTTCGTTGGCTTGATAGAGTTGGACGGTGCCACCCAGATTTGGAAATCGAGAGCTCCAAATTCTTGGAAGTTCTTCGTCTGGCTGGCGGCAAGGAATAGGTGTTGGACGGCGGATAGATTGCAAAGAAGGCTACTTCCTCACCCCTCGGCATGCCCCTTCTGTGATCAAGCTCAGGAAAAGATCGACCACTTGCTGCTTGGCTGTGTGCTGGCTCGGCAAGTGTGGACTAGCATCACCAACGCTTGGGGCAGGCCTTCCTGGATGCCAGCGGTGGATGCGACCTTGGTGGGATGGTGGACTTCTCTCAGCCCGCGGAAACAACTAAGGAAGGATACCTGGACGGTGGTGACACTCGTGGCTTGGATGCTATGGAAGCACAGTAACGACATCGTGTTCAATGGTGCCTCACCATCGACGGACGCCGTGCTTAGGAAGATTCGGCTTGAGGGTTAGGATTGGAGGGCTACCGGCTTGCTTCGGGAGCTGGCTTCTCTCCCTTATTCGGTAGATAGGTTGGACAATGCTGAGTGATCCGCACGTGGACACTTTTGGCTGTGTAATCCGTGGCTTGTAGAAAAACTTCGCCCATCTTGGGCCCTTCTATCTATGCTTCTGATGCGTCAATCTTTTGACGCATCCTTGGACTAATAATGATTTTATTAGTACTCCAATTGCTCCTCACGCCACTAGTGCAAAGTCATGTGATATTAATGCTTCTTTGCTAAATGTTGTTACGAAAGAACAATTTTTGGGTATTCCTGATGAAGATGTTGCGTCCCATCTTAATACTTCCGTTGAATTGTGTGATATCCAAAAGAAAAAAAAAGATGTGAATAATGATATTGTCAAATGGAAATTATTTCCCTTCTCGCTATGAGGTCGTGGTAAAACTTGGTTTTCATCCTTGCCGCGAAATGGTATTGATTTTTGGGATAAGTGTAAGGATGCTTTTATTGCCAAGTATTTTCCTCCCGCTAAAATTATTTGTCTTAGAAATGAAATCATGAATTTTAAGCAACCTGAGCATGAACATGTTGCACAATCTTGGGAGAGAATGAAACTAATTATAAGAAATTGCCCCACTCATGGTTTAAGCTTATGGATGATCATATAAAAAATTATGTGGGATTAAACTTTGTTTCTAGAAATCTTTGGACTCAAGCGCAGGGGGTACCTTTATGGAAATCACATTAGGAGAAGCTACAAAACTCCTTGATAATATCATGAAACATTATTCACAATGGCACACTGAAAGAACACATCCTAGTAAGAAGGTAAACTCTGTCGAAGAAATTAATAATTTGAGTGATAAAATGGATGCACTTATCAAAATGGTTGCTAGTAAGAGTGCTCATGTTGATCCTGATGATGTGCCATTATATACTTTGATTGAGCAAAATAATGATGCTATTGGTGTGAAGTTTGTCTCTTGGAATAATTTCAACAACAATGCTTATAGGGGTAATTCCTATCCTAGGCCATTTCTTGGAAATTCCTCTAATAATTCTGGCAATTCCTATGGTAATTCATATAATAATAATAATAATAATAATAATAATAATAATAATAATAATAATAATAATATGCCCTCTAATATTGATAATAATATTAAAGAACTTATTGATTCTCAAAATATTTTTAGTGCCATGGTAGAAGAAAAATTGAATAATGTTGATGATAGGGCTAGGAACATGGATATAATTGCTCATGATGTGGATACTCTCAAACCTAAAATTTTACCATGAAAGCATGATATTAATGATTCAATTAAGTCTATCCAAATATCTATTAGTGAAATTAAATAGAGAACCACTAGGTTAAGAGCTAAGCAAGAATTCCTAGAAAAAGCGATTTCGCTCGGTTTTTATCGTAACCATGACGGAGATATTGAAATGACTGGTGTCTCACCCATTGAATCTTTATTTAGCAATATAAAATTTGATGGTAAAGGGACTTAAGATGAGTCAAGTTTAGCTAGAAGGCATCCCAATTGTTCGGAGGGTGATGATCTTAATGAAAAAAATGATAAAAGTGGGTTTAGAGAGGTCAAAACTTTAGCTCGTGATGTGCCCACTAATTTGGATTTTCAAGTATTTTAATTATGATAGTTGTTCTTTAATTCAATGTATTTCCTTTTTGTAATCCATAAATTCACCCAATGCTTATGAACAAAATAAAGCTTTTACTAAACATATCATAGAAGTTATGATGAAAGCTTTAAAAGAAAAGCTAAAGTTGGAGGTTTAAATACCTAGGAAATTATATGATGAACGAGAACCTACTATTAAAATAAAGATTAAAATTTATGAGTGCAGTGCTTTATGTTATTTAGGTGCTAGCGTTTCCACTATACCAAAATCTTTATGTGATGTGCTAGGCCTTCATGATTTGGATGAATGTTCCCTTAATTTGCACTTGGTGGATTCAACTATTAAGAAACCATCGGGTAGAATAAATGATGTGCTTATTCTTGCAAATAGAAATTATGTGTCCGTTGATTTAAGTGTGCTTGATATTGATTGGAATCTGTCTTGTTCTATAATACTTGGTAGGCCTTTCTTATCTACATCATCCTTGATGCCCTTCCGATGATGCGCGAGTAGTTTACCAAAGACCTACAGGTCCATAGTAGTAGCTAGATGGCTTCTTCTCTCTCTTTGTTCTTCAATACAATGTTCTCCTCAATATTCTTAGAGTTATATTCGATTTAATCTTCTTTTGCGGTGTGTTTGTTGGGATCCGATGAATTGTGGGTTTATGATCAGATTATTCATGAATATTAATTGAGTCTTTTCTGAATTCTTTTATGCATGATTATTATTGCATTGTATTTCTCTCCGATCTCTCCGTTTAGTTTGGCCAACTAGATTGATTTTTCTTGCAATGGGAGAGGTGCATTTTGATGGGCTCAATCTTGCGGTGCTCAATCCTAGTGACAGAAAGGGGCATGACATGTATTTGTATTGTTTCCATTAAGGATAAAAAGATGGGGTTTATTCATATTGCTTGGGTTTACTTTGTCTACATCATGTCATTTTCTTAAGGCGTTACTCTGTTTTATTAACTTAATACCCCAGATGCATGCTTGATAGAGGTCGGTGGGTGAAGTAATAGTAGTAGATGCACGCATGAGTCAATCTACTTGTCCCAGCGTGATGCCTATATACATGATCATTGCCTTGAATATCGTCATAACTATGCACTTTTTTATCAATTGCCCGACCATAATTTGTTCACCCACCATACGTCATGTGGTCGAAAGAGAAGCCTCTATTGATAATTATGGCCCTCGGGTCTATGTATATCATATATAAATCCAAAAGTACCTTGCTGCACTTTTTTTGCAATTTATCTATTTGCCTACTACTACGAGATTTGATCCTGGCAAATATCCGCTGAGGGGATTGACAACCCCGTTGTTTGCATTGGGTGCAAGTATTTGCTTTTGTGTGTGCAGGTGCTGCTAACGTTGTTCCGTGTGGGTCTCCTACTGGATTGATAACCTTGGCTCTTAACTGAGAGAAATACTTATCTCGACTGTACTGCTTCATCCTCTCCTATTCGAGAAAACCCCAACGCAGCTAACAAGTAGCAGGACCCAGCAGCTCGAGCAGTTTTTCTTGTTGTTGAGATGGAGCAGGGTATCAACTGGGTTGTGCGGTGCATGTAGCCCCTCTAGCTCGAGCTTTTATTTTATGTTTACAACATGACGAGCCCAACTATTTTTTCTCTATGAAAATGACTACCCCAGCTTTTCCCTACAGAATACCCTACACGAGCCAATTTGTTTTTATATGCCTTGTTGGGCTGCAAATATTTCAAGACGACGAGGAATACATTCGGCCTGTAGAAAAAGGCTATAAATCTTAAAAGTAACATAGAATGGGTCGTAAATATATAAAAGCACAGAAAATGAGCAATTAGTTTCACATTTCGTGTTTTCTTTCATTTTTGAGATTTCATATTTCATTGGATTCTTAACAAAATTTAAATATAGTATAAAATTAGTTTTTATTGGGCTCGAAATTTCAGGATTAAAAATAGTTCAAAAAATTCAATGAAATATCATTGAAATTTTTAACCCTGTCCTTGCCAGAAAATGGGCAGGAATTCTAAAATAAAATAAAATGGGCTTCAATAAATTCCGTAATAATTAGTAAATGGTCTGTAAATTTTACAAAATAAATAGCAAATGGGTTATATGTTGTCCGTCACATATGTAATGCTGACTTGTGGGCCTACTAAGTTGACGCGTACACAAGGCTTTGCCAACTTATAATCAACACCCGATTCTAGCAGAAGTGGCTGATGGACGCCCATCCAACGGCAATTGTGTGATATGTCTCCAACGTATCTATCATTGTTGCTTGTTCCATGCTGTTATATCCATCCAATGACAATCGTGTGATACGTCTCCAACGTATCTATAATTTTTGCTTGTTCCATGTTGTTATATTATCATTCTTGGATGTTTTACAATTATTTTATAGCAACTTTATATCATTTTTTGGGACTAACCTATTGACATAGTGCCCAGTGCCAGTTGATGTTTTTTGCTTGTTTTTTACTTCACAGAATATTAGTTCCAAACGGAGTCCAAACGCAGTGAAACTTTGTGGAGAATTTTTCTAGACCAGAAGACACATGTTGGGCCAAAGAAGTACCAGAGGGGGGCTCCGAGGGGAGCACAACCCACCTGGATGCGCCTGGGGCCCCAGGCGTGCCCTAGTGGGTTGTGCCACCTCGGCTGCCTCCCGCACCACCTCTTTGCTCTATAAATACCCAGAAAATTAAAAAACCCTAGGGGAGTCGATGAAACACAATTCCAGCCACCTCAAGTTCCAGAACCACCAAATCCAATCTAGACACCATCACGGAGGGGTTCATCATCCTCATTGGTGCCTCTCCGATGATGCATGAGTAGTTCATTGTGGACCTACGAGTCCATAGTTAGTAGCTAGATGGCTTGCTCTCTCTCTCCCCCCCCTCTCTCTCTCTCTCTCTCTCTCTCTCTCTTTTGATTCTCAATACAATGGTCTCTTGGGGATCAATTTGATGTAACCTCTTTTTGTGGTGTGTTTGTTGGGATATGATGAACCTTGAGTTTACGATCAAATATATTTATCCATGAAAGTTATTTGAGTTTCTTTGATCTCTTATGTGCATGATTTCTTATAGCCTCATATTTCATCTTCGAAGCTTTGGTTTAGTTAGGCCAACTAGATCATTTTTTCTTGCCATGGGAAGAGGTGCTTTCTGATGGGTTCGGTCGTGCGGTGTTCTTTCCTAGTGACAGAAGGGGCAGCAAGACACGTATTGATTGTTGCTATTAAGGATAACAATATGGGGTCTATTCCTACATGAATAGATCTTGTCTACATCATGTCATCGTTCTTATTGCATTACTCCATTTCTCCATAAACTTAATACACTAGATGCATGCTGGATAGCGGTCAATGTGGGGAGTAATTGTAGTAGATGCAGGCAGGAGTTGGTCTACTAATCTTGGACATGATGCCTATATAATGATCATTGCCTGGATATCATCATAATTATCTGAAGTTCTATCAATTTCCCAACAGTAATTTGTTTACCCACCGTATGCTATTTTCTCGAGAGAAGCCACTAGTGAAATCTATGGCCCCTGAGTCTATTCTTTATCATATTTTCTTTGAGATCTATTTTTATTTGCTTTTATTTTCAGATCTATTATTCTAAAAACCTCAAAATACCTTGCTGCACTTTTTCTTTATTTATTTTATTTTGTTCTATCATGAGATCTATTTATCCAAAATCATACAAACCAATCTATCTTTTACCCGAGAGGGATTGACAACCCCTCTTACGCGTGGGGTTACAAGTATTTGTTCTTTGTGTGCAGGTACAGTTTACATAGTGTTGCTTGGTTCTCCTACTGGTTCAATAAGCTTGGTTTCATAACTGAAGGAAGTACCTACCGTAGATGTGCTGCATCATCCCTTCCTCGTCGGGGAAATACTGACGCAGACACGAGGCATCAAGAAAGGATTTCTGGTGCCGTTGCCGGCGAGACATCATCAACATCTATTAGGTTCCTAGTCAGAAATCTCATGTCCTTGCAATTTACATTATTTGCCATTTGCCTCTCATTTTCATCTCCCCCACTTCACAAAAAAGTTGCCGTTTTATTCGCCCTCTTTTCTGTTCGCCGTTTTCCTCGTCAGGCCTATCTTTTTGTGTGTGATCTTGCTTGCTCTACTTTGTCACTATGGCTAGCATGACTACCCCTCCTTTCTCACTAGATTTTGAAGTTTTATACTTCAAGCAGACACAAGGAGAAAATTTGAAAGATGCTTGGTATAGGCTAATGGAATCCTATCACATTTGCAATCTCAAAGGGGATGCAAAGATTTTGCTTCGAAACTTCTATATTGGATTAGCTTTGCATCATAGGCAACTCTTGGATTTCGCCGCTAAAGGGAACTTTATTGAGCTTGATGCTAATACTTCTTATGAGATCCTAGAAGGAATTTTGGGAATTCCACCTACCAAAAAGGGGGCTACCCTTTACTCAAGGAGGAGCTCAAGTTTTAGACAAGTTAAGTGATTTTCATAAACATTTGCTTGAGTTGCAAAAATATGACGAACCTCTTAAGCATATCAGTGGAAATATCAATCACACGAATACTTTGATTACTCTTTGCAATTAGTGTTTGGATATTTTAGATCTCAAGATGGTCTCTTTTCTGGAAAATCTTGGAAGTGCAAAGAGCCTCCCAGATTTGGAAAAGCCCTTACAGA
This sequence comes from Triticum dicoccoides, assembly GCF_002162155.2. NCBI lineage: Eukaryota > Viridiplantae > Streptophyta > Magnoliopsida > Poales > Poaceae > Triticum > Triticum dicoccoides. The sequence continues at coordinate 178,249,845 of NC_041387.1, read as the reverse complement.
AGTTGCAAAGACTAAAGATGACAATACTTGAATCTATGCTTTATGCCTAGCTAGGGGCGTAAAACGATAGCGCTTATTGGGAGGCAACCCAATGAATAAAATTTATTTTTGCCTTTTTCTTTCTCTTCTTGAGTGTTTGCACAATTATGCCTGTGTTATGATTGTGTTTTATGTTTTAATTAGTGTTTGTGACAAGTAAAGCCTTTGGGATAGCTTTGTAATAGTTGATTTGATCCTGTTGAAAAACAGAAACTTTTGAGTCCAGTAAAATATTTGTCTAACTTCACAGATGCGACGAAAAATTCTGAATTTTTTACACTAGATTATATACAAATTGCCTCTGTTATCCTAACTTTTTAGAATTTTTGGAGTTACAGAAGTATGAGTAAAATTCGAGTCTTTATAGACTGTTCTGTTTTTGACAGATTCTGTCTTCTTTGCATTGTGTGCTGAAAGTGCAACTAATCCCTGGGTGGTTTTGGTAATTCTTAACAACATATAGCTCATTGAACTAATACTCTTTCAAGATGATCATTTTAGAAAGTTCAATGATTGGCATGGCATGGACTAGAGATGTAGACCCCTCAAAATGCTAAGGACGCATATTGGCAAAAGCTCAAGACTCTACATTTTCATTTTAGTGATCCAAGATCACATTGAGTCCATAGGAAAAGCCAATACTATTAAAAGGGGATGAGGTGTTGCTTAATGGCTTACTTACTCAAAATGCTTAATGATATGCTCCTAAAGCCCTCAACCACTTTCTCATTTCCACATATGTCCTGAACCAAAAGTCAAACTCGGCCCCACCGATTTGATCTATCCGGCGCCACCGAGTTCATTTGACATAGCCACTGCCAGAAACCCTAATCAGTTCGGTCTCACCGATAGGGATCTCGGTCTCACTGAGATGGGATTGAAAACTCTCTGTTTCCCTTCGTAACATTTTGGTCTAACCGAAATGAGCGATCGGTCCCACCAAGTTCACAATGCAAACTCTCTATTTCCCTTTCTTAATGTTTTGGTCTCACCGAAATGAGCGATCGGTCCCGTCGAGTTTTCCTGACCAACTCTCTGGTTGCCTATTACTGAAATCGGTCCCATCGAGTTCATGTGATCGGTTTCACTGAGATCAAGTTATGCCCTAACCCTAGCACATCGGTCCCACCGAGTTGATGTTGTCGGTCCCACCGAAAAGCCCAACATTCACATTTTGAACTGAATCGGTCTGACCGAGTTTCATTATTCGGTCTCACCAAGTTTGGGAATTTGTGCGCAACGGTTAGATTTTATGTGGAGGCTATATATACCCCTCCACCCATTCTCCATTCATGGGGAGAGCTATCAGAACGTGCCTACACTTCCACTACTCATTTTCTGAGAGAGAACCACCTACTCATGTGTTGAGACCAAGACATTCCAATCCAACCACAAGAATATTGATCTCTAGCCTTCCCCAAGTTGCTTTCCACTCAAATCATCTTTCCACCATATCCAAATCTGTGAGAGAGAGTTGAGTGTTGGGGAGACTATCATTTGAAGCACAAGTGCAAGGAGTTCATCATCAACACACCATCTATTACCTTTTGGAGAGTGGTGTCTCCTAGATTGGTTAGGTGTCACTTGGGAGCCCTCGTCAAGATTGTGGAGTTGAACTAAGGAGTTTGTAAGGGCAAGGAGATCGCCTACTTCATGAAGATCTATCCAAGTGAGGCAAGTACTTTGTGGGCGGTGGCCATGGTGGGATAGACAAGGTTGCTTCTTCGTGGACCCTCCATGGGTGGATCCCTTCGTGGACTTGCGCAGCCGTTACCCTTCGTGGGTTGAAGTCTCCATCAACATGGATGTACGATAGCACCACCTATCGGAACCACGCCAAAAATCTCCGTGTCTACATTGTGTTTCCTCCCTCCAAACTCCTCCCCTTTACCTTCATATGCAATGATTTACATTCCGCTGCTATACTCTTAGAATTGCATGTGTAGGTTGATTGCTTGACTAGTGCTAAGTTGCTAAAATCTGCCAAGACTTAAAATTGGGAAAAGGCTAGATTTTTATTTGGTCAAGTAGTCTAATCACCCCCCTCTAGACATACTTTCGATCCTACGTGTGCTTATTTTGATGATTCTATGGATTGTATCGGGGGGTATAAGCCATGGCAAAGTTAGAATACAGTAGATATAATGCAATAATAAAATTTAAATGGGTTTTCTATAGTACTTAAAGTAAAGATTGGTTTTCTTATACTAATGGATATCTCGTGAAGGTTTTGTTAAGTTTTGTGTGATTGAAGTTTTCAAGTTTTGGGTGAGATCACGATGGATGAAGGAATAAGGAGTAAGAAGATCCTAAGTTTGGGGATGTACAATGGCACCCCAAGGCAATATTCAAGGAGAAACAAGCAACTATGTTTGGGGATGCCCCGAGTGGCATCCCCTCTTTCTTCTAACGACTATCGATATTTTACTTGGAGCTATATTTTTATTCGTCACATATCATGAATTTTGCTTGGAGTGTCTTGTATTATATGAGTCTTTGCTTGTTTTGCCTTTTAGTTTGTCACAAGTATCCTTGCTGGACACACCTATTTGAGAGAGCCAAAATTATACTATGATTTGTTAGAATTGCTCTTTATGCTTCACTTAAATTTTTTGAGCCATGGAATTGCTCTAGTGCTTCACTTACATCTTTTTGAGTACGTTGTGCTTTAATAATTTTGAAGATATGCTCTCATGCTTCACTTAGATTTATTTGAGATTTAGTAATTTTGAAGAAATTCTCTCATGGTTCACTTATATTATTTTGAGAGATGAAAACTTTTATGCTCATGTTCTTCACTCAAATATATTCGAGCTAGCCAAAAGTAATTGCGATATATGAAATTAGTCGCAAAGTGATGGATATTCAAGAGGGATATAATAAAAACTTTCATGAAGATCATTGGACAAAATAAACTTGATTCTTTGTAATAGTTTTTAGATACGATGATAGTGATATGTGAGTCATGTTGGTGAGTAATTGTGCTTTAGTAAGAATATTGGTGTTAAGGTTTGTGATTCCCTATGCAAGCACGAAAGTCAATAGTTATGCAATGAAATTACATCCTACTTGTGATGCATTATTCGGTGTTAGTTATGCTCGATGCTCACTTATGTGATTTTTCGTTTCTTGGTTGGATGCTTCTCAATATTTTTGCTAGCCTTCACGTACTAAGTAGGAATACTACTTGTGCATCCAAAATCCTTAAACCCAGTTTTGCCATATGAGTCCATCATACCTACCTATATGTGGTATTCCAGTGCCATTCTATGCAAATTTGTATGTGCCATCTCTATTTTTCAAAATAATTTCCCTTTTGTGTGCTCGTACCGCTCATGAAACAGCAGGGGGTGGCTGATATTTTTTCATGCTAGATGTGTTATTCTCAAGATAAGTGTTCATTCACTTGTCATTGCACGAGAATACGACAAAGGTATTAGGGATGCACAGTCCCGAAATAAAAAATGAATCTACTTTATGTTATCAAATAATAATTCCTTGGAAAGTGTTGGTATGGACGACACCCATGGATACGGCTAGCCGTGGAATGTGAAGTATGGTGGAAAATGGAATAAACTTTATTTTCTGTTTGGGAATCTCCTGTGACATATCTAGCATGGAAAGTGTTGGGAACTACTCAATCATTTTCGTTGACAGGAAAAGCCTGCCACCCAAAATGTTTTATCTCTATCTTTTCGCTTTGAGCTCTGGCACCTCTAGAAATCCCTACTTCCCTCTACGAAGGGCCTCTCTATTTACTTTATGCAATCTTTATTTTTATTTGAGTCTCCATCTTCTCTTATAAAGCACCAACTAAGGGCAGTATGATCGTACTTGAGCATTGGATGTAGCTAATATGCGAGTGTGTTTCATGAATGGATCAATGATTGAGCATGATGGGCTAGGGATAACTTGCTTTAGTGTTGATATTTTGAAAGACATGGTTTCTTGTTGATATGCTTGAGTATTGAAATCTTCATGTCAAAACTATACTGTAAGTGCATCTAGTCCCCCTAGTGATTTTGGTGTACTGAAGACTTATAGGTTAAGGGACTAATGTGTTTGTGAGTACACAAGTCTAATAAGTTTCTGAGGATTGGAGTTTGACAAATCTGATGAATGTCGACCCCTAAAAATGAATGTCTTCAACTGAAGATTTTGGTTTTCTTGAAAGCTTTGAAAATGAGGAAATTGGTGTGACCTTGAAGACATTGATATTGATGCGAGGATTATGAGGCGTGAAGACTTTTGTTTTCGTAGTTTAGTTTTCCTTTCTTGAGTCATAGGAAACATCGTACTATTAAAGGGGGTCGAGGTAAAACTAAGGAAAAATTTCCAAGTGATGCTCATCTCAAAACCTACACATTCCCAATCTTTCGAGTGAAGCCTTTGGAAATCTCATACAGTTCAGTCAATTTCTTCAGTGAGAGAGACGAAGATCTTTTGATCTCAGAGGAATTTGTTATGACTGAGGAGTTAGGAATTCGCCAGTGCGGATTGCCTACAAGTGAGGAACATGATAGCCCTGAGAAATTTCAGAGCTCAAACTTCCGACCGTTGTTGTGCTACGCGCCAACTATCCCAAATATCTTATCCACCTAACGGTCATATCATTGAAGGGTATTTATGTCTTATCATGTCAGGCTGCTCCCTGGCTATAAATAGCCGCCCCCTCAACCACTAGATGGTTGGCTGCTCCGAGAGAAACTGACACTTGTAACTTAGAGCATCCCATCCTCCGTGGACTTTGAGAGAAAATCATTAGTGAGGAAAAATCCAAAACCTGAACACCTAAAACCCAAAGTGATCGAGCATTACTGAAGAGATTATACATGTATGGAACTGATGCTTGTTACCTTTGAAGATTGTGCATCTTCCATACGGTTAGGCATCATGGTCTAGAGCATCTAAGAGGAATTATGGATCGCCGAGTGACCAAGTCTGTGAAGGTTTGGAAGTCACCAGAAGAGTTACCACGAGTGATTGGGCGAGGTCTGTGTGACCTTAGCTCAAGGAGAACATGGTAAGGACTATGTGTCCTAGGACTGTGTGTCATTTGATTAAAATACCAAGCCGCTCCAACCAGTCGTACAACTGTCACAGCAGTTGGTACTGGTCTACCCAGTCACTGTCTTCACCGAGCTACCAGTTCTATTTCCCCAACCCTTTCATTTCCTCGCATACTTGCTATTCATCTTGATCGTTATTGTTTGAAGACTTTGACTGAAGAGTTTCTCAATTTCCTCAATCCTATTTCTTCAGTCATCTTGTCTTCTGCCTGTTTATCCTGGTGTCACGCTACTTGTGCTCTGTGTATGCTTCATTCCATCATGATGACTATGCTACTGCTTTGTTATGCATGCACCTGAGTATTTTATCCGCTGCTTGTATAGTTCATCACTTAGCTAATTCCTCACATAGTATTTCTTCAAGTGACGAATTTGTGAAAATCGCCTATTCACCCCCCTCTAGTCGATATAATGCACTTTCAACTGGTATCAGAGAAAGGTACTCACTTTTTCCGTGTGATTTTTGTTTAACCACCTGGAGTTTTAGTTATGTTGACTACAATATGATCAAGGTGTAACGCTAGGATAATTATGCTATAGTAAGCCCCTGTTAATGGTGCCATGTCATCGAGATTTACTGTGGTTAAGTTCATGTTGTTTCAAAGTCGGTTCCATTTTCATATTTAAAATGAGTTAAAAGAAAAGGCTAAAGTAAATAAAATAAAAGGAGAAGGCAACCCAAAAACAGAAAAGAAGACCCCGGCTCCCCATGGGCCTCGGCCCATCCCACCCCAACCGGCCGAGCCCCTGCCTCTATCCCCCGTGGGGCAATGAAACCCTAGCCTCACCCAGAACCCCTCCCCCCCCTCGCTTGATCCCCACTCCCCCCATGTTTCCCTCGTTCCTTCCCCTCTCCCCCCGATCGGATCTGGATCGGGGCAGTTGCCCCTGCCGCGTCGAACACCGCCCCTGCCTCCTCCCAGGCACCCCACTCGACTGGATCGGGGAGGGGACCGATCCCGCGCCGCCCTGCGCCTCCGACGCCGGCGCCGCCTCGTTGCCGCCATGCTTCGCCACCTCGTCGGTGCCGCTTCACCGCCCCTGCACCGAGTGGCCTCGCCACGCCCCCTCCGCCAACATCGGACCCCGCCTGCAATGCAGCCGCCACACGCATGCCTCGCGCCCGTGCTTCCGCCCGCGGCCGATCGCCCCGTTCCTCCACTGCGCCGCGCCCGTCCGCCGTTCGACCGTGCTGGCGGCCGTCCTCGTCGGCCCTGCCCACCGGCCAGCGCCGGCCGCTACTGTTGTGGTCGCGGCCACGCCCCTGGGCGTGCGCCCATGCGGGCTATGCTTGCACCCTAGGGGGCTCCACCCCATTTCGCCCGCCCCGCTAAGGCCCCCTGGGCCGCTGACATTGGGGGCCCACGCCCCTGTTAAAAATGAAGTTTAAAAAATAACTTTAATAATATTAATTAAGTAATTAAGTAATTAGTTTAATTAATAACTTAACTTAATTACTTTTGTTTAATTTACCTAATTAACTGGTTTAGTTAATTAATACATGCTTAATTAACTATGCCTATGACACGCGGGCCCCGGTTGACAGTTTGACCAGTCAACCGACTGGTTGACTGCTGATGTCATTATTCATTTATGTCGAGTTTAATAATTAATAATAAATTTAGAAATTGTTTTAAACTTCGGATAATCATTATAAATAATCCGTAGCTCGGATGAAAAAGTTTTATACATGAAAGTTACTCAGAACGACGACACGAATCCGAATACGCGGTTCGTTCGCCCGCCACACGTCCCTGTCATAGCAACGTTGAACCTTTCCCCTCTGGTTCATCTTTTTGACAAACGTCTGGAATCGGGAAAACTTTCCCGGATGTTTTCCCCCTTCGCCAGTATCGCCTAACGCTATGTTAGATCACCTCTAGCACCGCTTATTGTCTTGTTGTGCATATGTTTGCGTGTATTTACTGTTTCTTCCCCCTCTTCTCTCCGGTAGATGCCGAGACCGATGCTGCCGGTGTGACCGACTACGTCATCGATGACACTTCTACCCCTTTTCAGCGGAGCTTCCAGGTAAGCCCTCCCTTTGATCATCCCGATATCGGCCATTCCATCCTCTCATGCTTGCATTAGATTTTGCTACTGTTATTGATTGCTCCTATTCTGATGCATAGCCTGCTTTTGTAACGTGATGTTGTACCTTACCTGCTTATCCTAAACTGCTTAGTATAGGTTGGTTAGTGATCCATTAGTGACCCCCACTTGTCCTTGTTGCCCCTGCTTCATCATCGACGCCTCGATCAACGTGATCGACGACCAGAGGCCGACACCTCACATCACATCATGCCCTTTTTATTGCTTGACTCTGCAGAGTTACCATCGAGTGCCAAGGGTGGTACCTCATACATGACTCCTGATGAGATCTCTATAGTGTAGCTATTCGGTCGTGGTCATCGAGGGTGATTCCTCCTTAACCACTTCTGATACGACTCTGTCGTGCAACCCCTCAAGTGTGAACCTTGAGGATGGTTCCTCTTATGTTCACCTTGATGATTACATCGAGTGGAATCCACTGAGGGTGATTCCTCCGGTTTTGTCCTTGATGTTTGGACACACGGTTACCCGGACTTTACTTGAGACCATTGTTGAAATCAGGTCGACCCTGAGGGGTACCCGCGAGTTGACGTGAAATTCGAGCGGGCCTGTAGACCACCCGCGAGTTTTCTACGAGGCACAACCGGGCATTCTAGGCCCTTACCGTAAGTCCACGAGACGGGGCGATGGGGTCACATTATCGTGAGTCTCTGCTCGTCTCCACGAGCCCCCAATGCACTAATGGTTTGGGTATTTGTTCTGAGTTGGCCTCTATCCTTTACGCACTAACCACCACACGAGATAGTTATGGGCCTCAACGTCGTAGTATCAGCCGAAGCTTTGTCAGAGGTCCATTTCAGCATCGTGGGCCTATCCGGCTAGTTCCATCCAGTATGGGGTGGTGCTTGTCCCGGCTCGTCGCACAACGACCGGGAGTGCTGCGGGCGATGGGCCCAAGACCCCGGAGTGCTTAGGATGTAGACCGACGGGTACCTCTCTGTTGAGCCTAGGTAGGGCTGCGATGTGTTGATCTTCCGAGGCCAAGCATTGAACCCAGAAAGGTGTGTCCGATCAAAGTGATCGAGTGTGTTGGGTAACGTGGTGCACCCCTGCGGGGAAGTTATATATTCGAATACCGTGTCCACGGTAATGGACGTTCAGACTTGTATCCTGATCTTATATAACTAGAAATGGATACTTGAGATATGTGATGGATATGTGGCTCCGAGACTGCTTTCCCGCAGGGAGTCGGGGAAGGATCTCTGGGCATTATTGTTACAACATGCTTGTTTAATATTAAAATGCTATTCTTTACTCTTCTACATGCTGCAAGATGCTTGGAGCTGCTTGAAGATGCTAGTCTTTGTTAGGCTAGGACTTCCCCTCTATTCTGGCATTATGCAGTTCAGTCCACAAATACAAAACCTGCCATTTGATACCAGTGCATACTTAGTATATATCTGATGCTTGCCAGTACTTTGGATGAGTACTCACAGTTGCTTTGCTACTCCTTTTCCCCCTTCTTTCTTCTTTCCGGTTGATGCTACCATATGATGCATCCCTGGAGCCAGAAGCCACTGCCGATGGATGCTACTACGTGGAGGCCGCCGATGACCAGGAGTAATTAGGAGGTCCCAGGCAGGAGGCCTTGCTTCTTCGATCGTTGTTGCTTTTGTGCTAGCGTTCTTAAGGCATCCTTGTTTGACTTATGTATGTACTTAGATATTGTTGCTTCCGCTGACTCTTGTGTATCGAGCTATGTATTCGAGCCCTCGAGGCCCCTGGCTTGTAATATAAAGCTTGTATTATTTTATTTGTGTCTAGAGTTGTGTTGTGATATCTTCCCGTGAGTCCCTGATCTTGATCGTACACATTTGCGTGTATAATTAGTGTACGATTGGTTCGGGGGCGTCACACAAGGTCTCGGCTGGGTGTCCTACCTTTGATGGGACGGACTACCCCTACTAGAAGAACAAGATGCGCATGCATCTTGACGCAATTAACAACGATCTCTGGTACATTGTGGAAAATTGCGTTCCCTCCATCAGTCCCTCCGTGAATGTTGTGGATGTGAAGAGATTCAAGCAACTCGACTCTCAAGTGAAGAATGTCATATGTGGACATCTGAGCAAAGTACAGTATGACAGAGTGAGTGCTTTGGAGACTGCAAAGCTTATCTAGAATAGGTTGTCCAAGGTCAATGAAGGAGTCTCAACCCAACATGACTCTCGAGTTGACGTTCTTCACAATCTCTTCAACTACTTTAAAAGACTTGACAATGAAAATGTTCAGCAAACCTTCCATCGCCTCACTAATATATCCAATGAGTTTCAAGCACTTGGTGCCACTGACATCACCGACCATGAGGTGGTGAATAAATTGCTGAGATCTCTTGATTCCTGATTCGACACACTGGCACTGATGATTCAAGAACGAGGAGAATACAACTCACTAGATCCTACTGATATCCTTGAGAGACTGAACACTCATGAATTCCAACTAGCTGAGAAGAGAGACCTCTACGGGCCAGGTTATGGAAGATCACGCGCACTGAAGACCAAGACAATTTCTCATCTGAAGGAGAATATTCTGACAGTAGCCTTGGTGATCTTGAAGAACTAAGTCAGGAGCTAGCAATGCTCGTGAGGAAATTCCAGAAACTCTCAAGGCGTGTCAGCTTTGGAAAATCTTCCAGAGGTGATGGCATGAGATCAAATTCTTCATCCCGCGACTACAAGAAAAGTACTTGCCACAAATGCAAGAAGCCAGGTCACTACATGGCCGATTGTCCTCAAGGGTTGAAGGAATCAAAGAAGAAGAAGTACAAGGATGACAGTTCTGATGACTCGAAGAAAAAGAAGAAATCTCTAAAGTCCTCATCGTCAAAATCTTCCAAGTCTTCGTCTCACAAGAAGAGAAGTTCCAGAAAGGCTCGGGCTTTTCTTAGCAAGGAAATGGATTCTGAAGCTGAATATGAAGAAAATGAGGAAGAGGAGGAATTTGAGGAGTCAGACTCTGGTGTGGAGAGCCTAGCTCTCTCTACTACGTTCGTCAGCAAGTCCATCTTCAATTGTGAAGAAAATGACGACTCCAACACTGCTGACGACGGCAACAACAACTTTGCTCCCACCTTTTGCTTCATGGAAAAAGGTGCCAAGGTACTCAAGTATTCCTCCTCTGATCAAGTGAGGATGAATCTAATGAAAATCTCAAACCTAGCTATTCTAAACTTGCTAATATTTCCATGAAACAACAAAAAGCTTTGGAAAAGTCTTGGATTTCGGGTTCTGCAAACCCTTGAGAGGTTTGAACTTTGGGGTGCATGCGGAGATCTCAACCTACCCACCTTGCCAACTCGCAAACCTCACAGCCTATCGCGTCGAGCTCGAAGGGGAAGGAAGACACAGTAGTTTATCCAGGTTCGGGCCACCTTGTGGTGTAAAACCCTACTCCTGCTTTGTGGTGGATTGGCCTTGGGGGCTGAGGAAGAACTAGTACAGTGGCGAATAGCCTCAGGAGGCGTGTTCTTGAGCTCAAGTGAGCTGGTGAGGTGGTGAGCGTGGAATGGATTCGATCCCCCTCCTATGGTGGTGGCTAGGTCCTATTTATAGTGGCCTTGGTCCTCTTCCCAAATGTAGGCGGAAAGGGATCCCACAACGACCAAATTTGAAGGGAGACAACAAGTACATCCTATCCTGACTAAAGTGGTCTTCGCTTGCAAAAGCCTCTGGTCATGACACTGCGGTGGGCTCGGCGATGACCTCCGTCATGTCGTCCTGGCGGTCTTGGTCTTGTTGCACCAGAATGGAAACCTTTGGTTGATTCCTCAGGACCCTGCGCGTGCTGCTTGCCTCCTTTGCAACAAAGGGGAAACTGGTACTCTGTGACTGCTAGCGCCTGCCTGGCCTTGGTCATCATGGCTCACGTCAGCCGAACCTCACGAGGTGCACCTTGCATAGGAATCTCCGCTCCTCGGGAGCCAGCCTGACGGGGCTGATCCCCTTGGAGGCCTTGGTGTCGTCCTCCTCGCGAGGCTTGTCCCCTCGCAAGTGTCTTGAGTTGCCGATGCTGAAGCTGGGCCGTACCAGGCCATCGATGGAGCCACTCCGTGGGCCGCAGGTAGGCAAGTCTAGGTACCCCCGTATTCAGAACGCTGATAGTAGCCCTCGGGCCCAAGGCGCGCTCGGACTTGGCTTCTGGGCGAAGCCAAAGGGCAAGTGTGGAGCGCCACGAGCCCTAACCACTTGCAGCCTTGGACGACGTGTGGCGATTGATGGGACGTGGGTGTGTCCACTTCCCCATGCTGCTTTGAAATCCATCCGACTTGATGAGTTGATGCTCCATGCAGAGAAACATCATTGTGCGAGATCGTAGAGGCCGTCGGTTGGCCTCCCTTCGGCTATAAATGAGGGGAGGGACGGAGCCCCCCTCGCTCATCAATTTATTCATCTCCTCCCTACTCGTCCCTTCTTCATCTTCTTCACTTTGCCGCAACATCCATGGCGTCGACGAGGAGATTCTCGACCGCCGAGAAAGGGAAGGCTCCTAAGGAGGGGCCAGCTTTGCCGCCACCCAAGAGGGGTCGTGGCCGTCCCCGCAAGCATGCCGCGATCCCGACGGCGGCCCCCAGGGGGCACAGGCGCGCTTCTCCAGGGGCTGGCTCTTCCCTTGGCATCCGTGGTGGTGCTTCTTCTCGTGGCGGGGGCCACCAGCCATGGGGCAGCCCCGCGATGAGGGGAGGCATGCTATGGTCGCTCGCCCTCCTCGACCGTGCTTCTCCTCAATGGATGTGCTCCTGGAGTTCGTGGTGTGGTCGGAAAGGCCCGCTGGCACCTTATTCCGGCTTCCGTGCTTCTTCAGCGGCGAGCTGCCGACCTTGGGGCTTGACGGCCTCTGGCTGCAGGCCGACAGCTGCTGCAGCAGGGCCTCGTGGGTGGGGATCGAGGTCGCCGCTGCGGGCAGCGTGGTACTGACCCGCGGCTGGCAGGCATTTCCTCGATCACGAGGCCTGAGCCGAAGGTGCACCCTCCACTTCAAGTATGATGGCCTTGCGACCCTCTTCATGAGGGTGTTCAGGGAAGACAGCTGCCGTGCGGGGTGCTTCCTAGAAGATGACATTGACGATGAGCTTGGCCTTGACATTGGATGCACCAATGACGAGGGTGAGCTTGGCCTTGATGACGTCCACATCTCCTCCCGCAGCGGCAGCTCTTCCTCAGGAGAGAGCCCAAGCAGCAGCAGCTACGACCAGCCTCCGCGCCGCCGAGCTCACATCGAGGAAGGTGGCGGATCGTCTCACCGCCACGTCCCGGTGAAGCAGGAGGAAGTCCCGACCTGAGCTCGTGGTTGCCGAACTTGGACTCAGGACCTTCTGCGAACTTGCGGGCCGCTTTTGTTTAACCTTTCCTTCCTTCTGCAATTTGAAAAAAAGTAGGGTGCCCTGCTGGGGTGTGTAATGAACTATGGCAGTTATGCCCTTTATGATGTGCTTATTATCTTAATGTCGTGCCATGATGTTTGTATTCAGGGTAGGCAAGGGTAGGGTAACTTAAAATGAATTGTTCACGGCAGCTTCCCAGCTGGCACGGGACCGTTTGTGCCTTTTGGCTCACATATATGATAGTGCCGCTTGCATCCATATGGCAAAGAACCCGGGCCGACATGACTAGTCGTAAACCCAAGGTGGCACTAACTTACAGGGACATGCATACACAACCCAGCAACGAACATGTCGATCAACAATGTATGAACCCAAGTCGTAGCAAGCTACAGGGACTTAAAGGAACAACGTGTGACATTTCCCCGAAGGGATAGACACAGGAACGAAGAAGGACACATGCCAGTCAGCCCAAGTGTTCTGGAATAGTAGCAAGCTACCATGGCTCAGCGGAAGCACTAGGAGACATTTCCCGGTAAGAGAGGCTACCAAGAATAAACAACTAGATTGTCAGCTCCCACACATACCAAGCATTTCAATAATCATACACACAATATACTCGATATGTGCAAATACAACATGGCATCACAACATGACTCTACAACTCAAGTATAGGCTCCGAGGAGCCAAGTATTACAAACATGGGTCTCATGACCCAACATTCAGAGCATACAAACAACAAGCACATGCGGAAGCTTAAGATGTATGGGTATGGACAACTGCAAAAAAGGGCTAAGAACCCTACCTATCTACCAGATCCTGCCGAGGGCACAAGAACGTAGCTCAGGTAACAAGCTAAATGTCAAAGTCCATGCGGAACTACTAGTGAGACTGGAGTCTCTCTGCAAAAACAGAAATTAAGCAAACATGAGTACAAATGTACCCAGCAAGACTTACATCAGAACTATCTACATATGCATCAGTATCAACAAAGGGATGGCGGGGTTTAACTGCAGCAAGCCAGCTTGACTCGGTGGCTATCCTGAACTACGACTGCAAGTAGCTCTTTTGAGGTGGCGCACATGAGTCCACATATTCACCGTATCAATACACTACTATGGATCCGCTCCCGTCTCCCTACAAGTACGCCATCCACATCACTCACGCTTATCTTGCGTATTTTAGAGTATCCACTTTCACTTGTCTATGAACTGTATAGGCAACCCATAGGTCCTTTACCGTGGACGCGGCTATTCGAATAGATGATGTTAACCCTACAGGGGTGTACTTCTTCACACATGCTCTCGCCACTTACCGCCATGTACACGTCATGTATCTCGGCAACCTTCAAGCGGAAGTCTGGCGAGGGTGTCAGCCACGACCTGATTAACCACACAGGTCTCTAGTCTAGGTTTATCGCCTATTCACGTTCCATCCGCAGGGAGTCCGGCCGAGGTTTGCACATACGGCCCCGAATGATGTACACGGCCATCTGCCTACCGCATCATAGCCCACCCCTTGGGTCAGCGCTGCGCACGGCCCCCAGCATACTACAAACACTAGAAACTACTTGCAACTCCTGGACAGAGGACAAGACCAGCTAATAAGTTGAGAGGGTCAATTAAGGATCCCAATGAGTGGTAGCAGTTGTTCATGGATCACAAACACAGAACTCAGTTCCTGAGAATGACTTCAATCAGACAACCGACCATGTACTCCTACATGGCCTCTCACTGCTACATTTACCAAATTGTGTTCACACACTTAGCTCACACATAGTAGGACATGTTTAACACCATTCCAATTCATCCCTGATGAATCAGACCTGACTCAACTCTAAGCAGTAGAAGGCATGACAAACAAGCAAGAATGAGTAGGCACATCAGGGCTCAAACAACTCCTACTCATGCTAGTGGGTTTCATCTATTTACTGTGGCAATGACAGGTCATGCAGAGGAAAAGGGGGTTAAACTACCGCAGCAAGTAACACATGAGTCGTTGTTGTCCTAATGTTGTAAAAGAGAGCAGGAGCGAGAGAGTGGGATTGTATCGGAATGAACAAGGGGGTTTTGCTTGCCGGGCACTTCTGAAGATAGTATAGCTCTTCATCGGTGTCATCGAACTCATCGTAGGAACCACGTCTATCGAGAGGGAACAATTACCGGTAATAGAGAAGGAACACAATCAACACAATGCACAATATGATGCATGACCATGACATGGAAATATGATGTGATTTGAGCTAATGCAACTAGCAACAAGTTAAATGGAGTTGGTTTGGACACAAGCTTCAAATTCAAACTCCACATAAGGCATTTCAAATGCCATTAATTTCAATTGTTGTATACAGCAACTTTAAGTTGTTCAAACTTGCATGATAATGCCATAAACAGATTCTTTGGATTTTTCTCATCATTTTTCATATATAAATTATTTCATTTGGTATTATAGTTTATTTTCTATTAATTTTAGAAGTTTTGGACATTTTCTGCAATTTCCTGAATTAAATTAAATCCAGAAAATGACTTACTGCTTCATCATTGCATCAGGGTGATGTCAACAGGTCAACTGGGTCGCCCAGGGTCAAACCTGACCAGTGGGTCCCGCGTGTCAGTGACTAACTAAGCTAACCTAGTTAATTAACACTAACCTAGGTTAACTAGCAGGGCTGGCCCCACGTGTCAGTGACCTAGGGTGGTCAAACCCTGGTCAGAGGGGGTCAAACCCCGGGTCAACTCGCTGGAGTTGACCCGCGGCTCATCGCCGGCTTGGCCTGAGACGGTGAAGGGGCTCGGGATTAGCCCTTCGGCGACCAAAAGAACGGTGGAGAGCGGCTACGGGGAGCTGGGGCTCACCCGCGCCCGTTGCGGCAAGCAGCAACAGCTAGGGTGGCCGGAGATGACGGCCACGAGCTCGGTTCCGACGCTAGGATGCACGGGAGGGACCACGAAGGAGTGCTACGGGTTCCTAGGGGCGTGACGAATTAGTGACGTGCTCGGTTTCAAGCCCGTGTGGCTGTGGCCACGACGGCGGCGTGCAGAGGCGACGGCGCGTGCGGGTGTGAGTGACGCGACGGCTGCAGCGTGCGAGAAGGGGAACAGAGAGGGGGAAACGAGGGAGAGGCTCACGGCGGTTGCAGTGGTGCAGACGGCGAGCTCGGGGGAGATCCGAAGCGAACGGAGCGGCGGAGGCGATCTCGTCGTCGGGAGGTTGAAGACGAGCTCGGTGAGGTTGTTCAGAGGCGTCCCGCGGCATGTGACTAGGTGGAGAGGGCAAGGGCATCGAGGCGAAGCTCGTGGGCACGTCAGGGAGGGGAGGGGAGCACGGTGGCCGCGACAACGTTGATCGGCAGTGATGGCAGCGCTTGGTGGAGAGAACAGAGGAGGGAGAGAGTGTTCAGGGAAGAGAGAGAGAGGGATCCAGGGCGTCTAGGCGTCGCGTTGGCATCGTCTAGGCGCGACGAGGGGGATCCAGGGAGGGAGCAGGTGGCCGGGGCGCGTGCATGCGCGCGTTGGGCACGCGCCGTCCTCCTGGCAGGGGAGGAAGACGACAGAGAAGTAGGCGGTGGTGGGCTGGGCCGCCTGGTGGGCTGGCTCTGGTGAGCAGCACAAGTAAGCCAGGTGGATTTTCTGTCCTTTTCTTTTTATTTCTGTTTTCTAATTCTTTTGTGACTTTAGGGCTTTAATTAAAATACTAAAACTAACTCAAAAATCATGAAACTGCTCATGCCCACTATTTGGAATATTTCCAATAGTAAACATTTTAGTTTATGATTATTTGGACATTAAAATCATTTTATCGCATTTAAATGTCCAAATGCAAATAGCATATGATTTAATTCAAAAATCCAGAATGGCCTAGAAAAATGTGCACCATTTTTGGGAGAGGTTCTAGACCAAGGCAAAGATGATGAACATTTTAGAAGGGCATTTCAGGTTCATTGAAAAAGTATTTTAGTAACCCTAGTTGAGTTAGGTGGTGCTGGGGGTTTCTGTCATCCCCATTTCAACTTTCTGGGAAAAGTAAACATGATGCAACACTAGATGCTCACACTAGACATTACCAGAACTAGGGATGTGACAACTCAGCCCCACTAAACAAGAATCTCGTCCCGAGATTCAAGCGTAGGGTAAGATGAAGGGGGACGCAACTAACACAATCTTCACAATCCAGGTTGCACTTTGTAAGAACATTGATTCGATCACCATCTTTGTCTTGATGTCTTGTCCTGAGAACTCCAACCAACATGGCAACGAGAGGAAAGGGAAAACTCTAGAAGGATCGATCTCCTCGAAGATCGAACAACTCAGGATCAACTCACGGGGTGAGTCATTGAAACCTCTCTCGAGCCGTGACACGATGCATACATATAGAGGGATGGAGTGAAATAGATGACGGAGGTTGACTAGGTAGACAACAATTCGACACTTAAGAAGGTGGTGAACGGTTGTCAACGTAGCGAGGAGTTGAGTTGCCATGATACCATAACGAGACACCTTAGAGGAGGGTGACTCGTAGAATTATCCCTTAAGTGGCAAAAAGAATTACTTTTGAGTCAGAGATCAATAAAATTCTCTATACCAACCTGAGGTAATTCCCATATGATCGTTTGACGGAGTTCAAAGGAATGGCATACCCAGACTAGAATGGACGATGTGGATTACCTTATTGAAGACAACACAAGTGGTGATTTTGCTTATCACCGGAAATGGATGGGACCCATGGTAGGACCACTTTTGGAGAGGGTCCTTAACAGTAATTACTGAGAAGGGTAGGATGGCACAATGGCGGTGCAAGCTGGAAACAAAATGCAAATGCTGGGAATGATTCTAGCAACTGGGGAGAAACTCAATAGTAGAGAGTGATTCCACTGTTGGAATGGTTATAGCATAACCGAAGAAAACTAGGAGCAATCCTAATTAATGCACATGGTAGAATCTGGGGCTTGCGCGTGCTCTCAAGAACTTGAGCATTTCCATATTCATCAGGGTTTTACCAATATTCGTGTCAAGGATCCTGGCAACACAACATACTACCATGTTGGATATTGGTGGAGGATGAAGATGCAAAGGAAGATAACACCTTCTCAGATTTCAACTTAGTAAGGCCAACGAAACAAAATCTTGATGATCGACCGAGAGACATTTAACACTCCGCTTCTAATGTTCTCCTTGATGTGCTAGCATAACCTATTTATAGATATGGTTTGGTATCTAGAACATCAAGTAAAAGGTTGGACTTAGGGAGCACAAGAATCCATAAGGAACAACTACTAGAGTAATTCCTACGAAATCTTGACGGGGGGTGGCCGACTTCATCAATCAAGATACTACAATAATAGGTCTTCCAGCTGGGTGTGTTGGCCATGACATCCACTTTACCGGGTTACAGAGAGACCAATAATATAGTTCTTGGGAAATGTTCCAACCATCATATCTGCCTGAGATTCAGATCTGGTTGGTGTCAGGATATTCCAGACTCATCAAGTCTAGAGAAAAAAAATGAAAGTTTGCAACACAAATCGACAGATGACGTTGCAAGATTCTCGGGAGATGGACTACGATAGCAAGCTCCAAAATATGAGCTGGTTCTGCTACAAACATGTGAACACGTTGTCCCGGACAAACATGATCACATGGTAGTCTTACAACAAAACACTACCGAGTTTAGGAGGGGAACCATCAACGAGGGTATCGAAGTCCTTGCGTAGGTCTAGCTCTTAAGAAGGAACTTCTTCTCCTTGAACGAATCAATCAGTGGCTTGGTGTGTTAGGGATACATATAGAATGAAGATGATCAGTCTATCAGACCATATAATACTTCGCGCGTGCATAACTGACTTGGGATGATTCTAGAGGAAGTAAAAACTTGCTTTCGCGAATTCACGGTGGCAACTTGCATCAAATGCACATGAATTAGAGGAAGTCACTCCTTTCAGCCGAACATATGCTTCATGAACGGAATACGAAAGCATTGCTCACAAAGTTTCCAACACTAGCTGGATGTTCAACAAGAATCATGGGGAAGGTAAAAATGATGCTGATGGGCTCAATAATAATTCATCCAGGTTTCCATATAAGTGGAATTCCACAATTATGTGAACAAGGTGATAGCATTGGTCAGACCCAAACGAAATAATGTTGTATGCTCGAGGAAACAACCACGAGTAAGACAACATTACGAATATCATTGGTTCTGATTTGATTTGACGATAGCCCACACACAAATCAAGATTTGGGTAAGATGATAAGTCCAACAACTGATCACGAGGATGAATCAATGAAGATATTATCTTTCCTCAACACACACGCACAAGGATATCCCTTGGAATGAACTGAGTCCGACAAGTTTTTATCTTCCAACTCTCCAAGTTGTTGTATAGCTTAACCAACTAGCTTAGGGTATCCAACACAGATTCTTAGAGAAAGGGTGGTTTACAAGAAAACCAACTTGATCACGAACTCAACATAGCGGTCATGCGACGACCTGGTGATACTTCCGAGAAGATATTCAGAAAGTCACGAACCACCAATATGTTACTAAGCTCGAGAACAATCTTGCTTTTCAGGTCAATACGATATGATCAAAAGAGCGAGGGATTAACACAACCCTAACTCACTAATTGAAGAGTGCACCGGAAATAAGGACTAGGTAGCACAATCAGTCTTAGAATGAGGATTCAATAACCAACACACTAAGGATGAAGTTATTGTCCTTTAACTACCAAGCAACATGGTTGCTAGGAGTATTGATTTCACACATCCTGGTTCACCTATCGGCATTCCGGTTGTAACAACATGGGGACCGAGGAATGAACAATGATGGCGAGAAGTATCACTGTATCAAGATTTCATAGGATGGTGTGCAATTCCTATGATATTCTTGATATAAAATATGGTAATACTCCAAGGTAGAACAGAACAAAAGCCGGATTGGCATTTTGATCTGTTGAATACAACTGCTTTGACCCAATCCTGGATATGGATGAGGTACTGGAGTTTGTTTCTCCTAGTCATTCCAGAATAGAATGGCTTGACGGACCACAAGGGTAATAGGCATCGATGAACGAATGCACGCATACTCTTGACTATCAATTGATAGACGAAGGTCAGGAGACAACTAAAGAGGGACAACTCAAAAGAACATGCGATTTTCTAAGTTGTGGATGCATAGATTAGTATGTCGAGCAAAGATCAACATTTCTTCCGGATAACCCATGCAGAAAGGTAGGACTGGTAGGTTCACCACATAGGATAGGAAACTCATCGAGAGCACTCTTGTTGTGATCTTCTGGTCAAGATCTTCTGCCATAAGCAGTTCATGATATTTGGAAGAAGGAAATACCACAAACCTCGGGGACTATCACAAAGGTTACTAATACCCTAATGGAACTAGCAAACACTATCAACATGAGGTAAGTAGGGTGAATCTCGGGTTCAAAAACCCAGGAGTAGAATATCTACATACTAAGTGGCATCACGGGATGCTTTCGAGAATAATGGCCAGAATCATCACACTTGAGGCAAGACATGACTAGCTTACTAGATGATCCCCTAAGACACCTAGGGTCATAATAATAACTCCAATATATATACTGAGGCAATAGAGTACCTCAACACACTGGTTAGTGTGGTTAAACTGGCCCAAAGGGGACATCAGGAACATGAAGAAGGGTTTTGAAAATGCATCAGACTATTTAGAAACCTGGGATGACTCGGATAGCATAACAGTTGTAAATGCTCAAAATGGTTTGAGACATCCTGCAAAACGGGGGCATAACCACTCAACATCACAATATCAAGGTTTTGAGGCCAACTATGAACACACGGAAGTAGTAGGACTGAACTGAGACTTAAATCCACCAATCCTATAAGTCTATGAATTAGTAACACGTGATCCTGGTAGAAAGAAGAGAAAGCCTAGTTCCTTAACCCCGTAGGAAAGATAAGATGACTCGGATCAGAAGGGCATAAGTTAAAGGAGTAAAAAGAGCCTTATGTACCATCCCACAATCAATTCCCCTACATATAACTAAAGCATTTCTAGACTTAACTTCGACCAGTTTGGCTTGGTAATCCCACAAGCAGTCAGGCTCTGATACCAAAGCTGTCAGGACCCCGATCCTAAGTCACACCGATCTAGGATGTAACACATCATATCACTTTGCGGCCTCACGCACGGTATTCCCACGGAGTGGCACCTTACCTTTCCCAGGACCGTTTGCGCCTTTTGGCTCACGTATATGATAGTGCCGCTTGCATCCGTATGACAAAGAACCCGGGCCGACATGACTAGTCGTAAACCCAAGCTGGCGCTAACTTACAGGGGCAGGCATACACGACCTAGCAATGAACGTGTCGATCAACAACATATGAACCCAAGTCGTAGCAAGATACAGGGACTTAAAGGAACAATGTTTGACATTTCCCCGAAGGGATAGACACAGGAATGAAGAAGGACACATGCCGACCAGCCTAAGTGTTCCGGAGCAGTAGCAAGCTACCATGTCTCAGTGGAAGCACTAGGAGACATTTCCCGGTAAGAGAGGCTACCAAGAATAAACAACTAGATTGTCGGATCCCACACATACCAAGCATTTCAATAATCATATACACAATATGCTCGATATGTGCAAATACAACATGGCATTACAACATGACTCTACAACTCAAGTATAGGCTCCGAGGAGCCGAGTATTACAAACATGGGTCTCATGACCCAACATTCAGAGCATACAAACAACAAAGACATGTGGAAGCTTAAGATGTCTGAGTACAAACAACTACAAATGAAAAGGGCTGAGAAGCCTGACTATCTACCAGATCCTGCAGAGGGCACAAGATCGTAGCTAAGGTAACAAGATAAACGTCGAAGTCCACGGAGAACTACTAGTAGACTGGAGTCTCTCGGCAAAAACATAAATTAAGCAAATGTGAGTACAAATGTACCCAACTAGACTTACATCAGAACTAACTACATATGCATCAGTATCAACAAAGGCATGGTGGGGTTTAACTTGAGCAAGCCAGCTTGACTCGATGGCTATCCTGAACTACGGTTGCAAGTAGCTCTTTTGAGGTGGCACACACGAGTCCACATATTCACCGTATCAATACACTACTATGGATCCGCTCCCGTCTCCCTACGAGAACGCCATCCATAGCACTCATGCTTATCTTGCGTATTTTATAGTATCCACCTTCACTTGTCTATGAACTGTATAGGCAACCCAGAGGTCCTTTACCATGGACGCGGCTATTCGAATAGATGATGTTAACCCTACAGGGGTGTACTTCTTCACACACGCTCTCGCCACTTACCGCAATGTACACATCATGTATCTCGGCAACCTTCAAGTGGAAGCCTGGCGAGGGTATCGACCACAACCTGACTAACCACACAAGTCCCTAGTTTAGGTTTATCGCCTATTCAGGTTCCATCCGTAGGGAGTCCGGCCGAGGTTTCCACATACGGCCCCGAACAATGTGTATAGGGTTTCGCAACACCAAATGGGCGCCCGACATACCCGGCCATGTGCCTAGTGCATCACAGCCCACCCCTTAGGTCAGCGCTGCGCACGGCCTCCAGCATACTACAAACACTAGAAACTACTTGCAACTCCGGGACAGAGGACAAGGGCGGCTAATAAGTTGAGAGGGTCAATTAAGGATCCCAATGAGTGGTAGTAGCTGTTCATGGATCACAAACACATAACTTAGTTCATGAGGACGGCTTCAATGAGACAACCCACCATGTACTCTACTCCTACATGGCCTCTCACCGCTACCTTTACCAAATCGTGTTCACACACTTAGCTCACACATAGTAGGACATGTTCAACACAATTCCAATTCATCCCCGATGAATCAGACATGACTCAACTCTAAGCAGTAGCAGGCATGACAAACAAGCATGAATGAGTAGGCACATCAGGGCTCAAACAACTCCTGCTCATGCTAGTTGGTTTGATCTATTTACTGTGGCAATGACAGGTCATGCAGAGGTAAAGGGGGTTCTACTACCGCATCAAGTAACACATGCGTTGTTGTTGTCCTAATGCAGTAAAAGGGAGCAGGAGCGAGAGAGTGGGATTGTATCGGAATGAACAAGGGTTTTTTGCTTGCCTGGCACTTCTGAAGATAGTATAGCTCTTCATCGGTGTCATCAAACTCATCGTCAGAACCACATCTATCGAGAGGGAACAAGTACTGGTAACAGAGAAGGAACACAATCAATGCAATGCGCAATATGATGCATGATCATGACATGGCAATATGATGTGATTTGAGCTAATGCAACTAGCAACAAGTTAATTGGAGTTGGTTTGAACACAAGGTTCAAATTCAAACTCCACACAAGGCATTTCAAAGGCCATTAATTCAAATTGTTGTATACAGCAGATTTTAGTTGTTCAAACATATATGATAATGCCATAAACAGATTCTTTGGATTTTTCTGATCATTTTTCATATATAAATTATTTCATTTGGAGTTATAGCTTATTTTCTATGAATTTTAGAAGTTTTGGACATTTTATGGAATTTCCTAAATTAAATTAAATCCAGAAAATGACTTACTGCGTCAGCATTGCATCAGGGTGATGTCAGCAGGTCAACTGGGTCGCCCAGGGTCAAACCTGACCAGTGGGTCCTGCGTGTCAGTGACTAACTAAGCTAACCTAGTTAATTAACACTTACCTATGTTAACTAGCAGGGCTGGCCCCACGCGTCAGTGACCCAGGGTTGTCAAACCCTGGTCAGAGGGGGTCAAACCCTGGGTCAACTCGCCGAAGTTGACCTGCGGCTTGTCACCGGCGAGGCCTGAGACGGCGGAGGGGCTCAGGATTTACCCTCCAGCGACCAAAAGAGCGGCGGAGAGCGGCTACGGGGAGCTGGGGCTCACACGCGCCCGTTGCGGCAAGTAGCAGTAGCTAGGGTGGCCAGAGACGATGGCCACGAGCCCGGCAGCAGCGACCGGAGCTCGAGAGAGCTTGGTTCCGGCGCTATGATGCACGGCAGGGAGCACGGAGGAGTGCTACGGGTTCCTAGGGGCGTGGCGAACATGGTAACATGCTCGGTTTTGAGCCCGCGTGGCTGTGGCCATGACGGTGGCGTGTATAGGTGGCGGCGCGTGCGGGTGTGAGTGACGCGATGGCTGCAGCGTGCGAGAACGGGAACAAAGAGGGGGAAACGAGGGAGAGGCTCACGACGGTTGCAGCGGTGCAGACGGCGAGCTCGGGGGAGATCCGAAGCAAACGGAGCGACGGAGGCGATCTCGTCATCGGGAGGTTGAAGACGAGCTTGGTGAGGTCATTCGGAGGTGTCCGGCGGTGCGTGACTAGGTGGAGAGGGCAAGGGCATCAAGGCGAAGCTCGTGGGCACGTCGGGGAGGCGAGGGGAGCACGGTGGCCGCAATAATGTCAATCGACGGCGACATCAGCGCTCGGTGGAGAGAACAGAGGAGGGGAAGAGAGAGACGGGTCCAGGGCGTCCAAGCGTCGCGCTGACATCGTCTAGGCACGATGAGGGGGAGCTAGGCAGGCTGGGAGGGAGGAGGTGGCCGGGGCGTGTGCGTGCACGCATCGGGCATGCGTCGTCCTCCTGGTAGGGGAGGAAGACGACAGAGGAGGAGGCGGTGGTGGGCTGGGCCGCCTGGTGGGCTGGCTTTGGTGGGCGGCACTGGTAAGCCAGGTGGGTTTTCTGTTTGGAATATTTCCAATAGTAAACATTTTAGTGTATGATTATTTGGACATTAAAATTATTTTATAGCATTTAAATGTCCAAATGCAAATAGCATATGATTAATTCAAAAATCCAGAATGGCCTAGAATAATGTGCACCATTTTTGGGAGAGGTTTTAGACCAAGGCAAAGATGATGAACATTTTAGAAGGGCATTTCAGGTTCATTGAAAAAGTATTTTAGTAACCCTGGTTGAGTTAGGTGGTGCTGGGGGTTTCTGTCATCCTCATTTCAACTTTCTAGGAAAAGTAAACATGATGCAACACTAGATGCTAGCACAAGACATTACCAGAACTAGGGATGTGACAGTGCTGCCTGAGGGGCACGAACATGAGAGGGCGCTGATGCCCACGTGCTTGATCGAGGGCTCCTCGCGAGGATCATAAAGCCGAAGCACTGGCACAACGGGGTTCAGCGAGGTGTGCTTGTGCGAGGGCGGACCTGTGCGCACATACCTTCCTAGCCCACATGCGCGGGGCACACAACGAAGAGCGGCGGGCAACTGCCACCCTTTCCTGGCCTAGGCCAAGAATTAGTGAAACGAGAGGAGAGAAAATCAAACTTAGCGAACCAAAACGCGAGAACTCCGAATTCAATTAAAACACTGCAGAACAACTTTAGAAAGCAAGCAAATGAACAACCGCGTCCAGCACCTAGTCTAGTCTTCTCACCAGCGCGGAGCTAAGTGCTACCACAAGGATGTGGGAGGGAGCCCCCGTGAGGCCCCAGGGCGGCACTCAGGAGACTCCGGGGCGTGTACAACCCCACTCATTATTACGTGAGAGTGTCACGAGCGGAGACCTTCACAGGACGGAGCCTTGCTTCATGGGTAGAACTTCCATAGGTGCTAGATGTTCCAGGCGTTCTGGATGGCGATCCCATCCTGTGTCTCCACGCACGCGGCGCCGGGCATGGAGACACGGGCAATCCTGAATGGGCCCTCCCACATGGGAGAGAACTTGTGTAGCCCTTCCCTGGAGAGCACCCACCTCAGGACGAGATCACCCACCTCTAGCACCCTAGGACAGACGCTGCAACAGTAGTACCACCACAGCGCCTGCTGGTACCTTGCCGCTTGGAGCGAGGCTTGACGGCGACATTCCTCCCCCAGCACGAGATCCATCCCCTGCGTGGCATCCTGGCATGCCTCGTCGAACGCCAGGACCCGTGTGTAGCGATGCTTGACCTCATGTGGGAGAACCGCTTCAACTCTGTAGACGAGGAAGAATGGTGTCTTGCCCGTCGCCTTGGTCACGGAGGTGCGGATGGAGCACAACACGGACTGGAGCTCGTCGAGCCAGCCCCTGCCGCAGGCCTCGAGCTTCTTCTTGAAGGTCCTTGCCTTGAGGCCTCTCAAGACTTTGGCATTGGCGCGCTTGACCTCGACGTTGCTCCCGGTGTGCGCCACTCAGGCGTAGCATATCCGCGTTCCAAGATTAGCACAATATGTTTTGAAAAGGTTGCTAGTGAACTGCGAGCCATTGTTGGTGATGATGCGATTAGGGACTCCAAACCGGCTCACGAGGCCCTTGATCAACTTGACGGCTGACCCGACTGGGATGGTGCGGACAGCTTCTACCTCCGCCCACTTGGTGAACTTGTCGATGGCAACGTAGAGGTAGCAGTTGCCCCCTGGCGCTCGGGGAAATGGCCCCAAGATGTCCATCCCCCAGACCACGAACGACCACATGAGCGGGATAGTCTGGTGGCCTTGCGTGGGCTGGTGGATCTGCTTGGCGTGGAACTGACAGGCTTTGCAAGAGCGCACCAGTTCGGTGGCTTCATTGAGTGTTGCGGGCCAATAGAACCCACTGTGGAACGCCTTGCCCACGAGGGTGTGCGATGATGAGTGGTGTCCGCAGTCCCCACCATGTATGTTTGCCAGCAGCTCGAGCCCTTCTCCCTGGAGATGCATCACAAAGAAACGTCATTGGGCCTTTTGTGGTACTGCTCACCATCTCGGATGTAGTATGCGGTGGCCCAACAAGCCACGCGCTCGGCATCCTCCTCCTTCTCTGGCAAGGTCCCCTAAAGTAGGTACATCTTGAATTCCTCGGTCCAGCACCCCTCATGAGGCTCGAGCACGAGGAGCAGGCGGACCCCTAAGGATGGTCCGCAGGCCGGGGCGCCTGTTGCTGGTGCTTGGGGTAGGTCCTCCTGAGGTGGTGCTGGTGCCGCAGTGGGGGGGGGGCGCCGATGGCTTGAAGAGTCGTTTCTCAAACACTCCTGGCTCCTGAGGTAGCCGCCGGGATGCCCTCTTGGCGATGTCGTCTGCCTCCTTGATCGTACCACATGGCACGTGCTGCAATTCCAAGCCCAAGAACCGTTTCTCCAATTTGCGTACCTCTTCCAGGTATGCTTCCATGTGCTCGTCTTTGGGTGTGTACTCTTTGTTGGAGAAGTTGATGAGGAGTTGGGAATCGCCCCTGATGGTGAGACGCTTCACTCCCAGCACCGCCACGGCTCTGAGGCCAGCGAGTAGGCCTTCATATTTCTGCGATGTTGTTCGAGACCTTTTCGCCCTGCTGGAAACAGAGTTGTACATCATAGAAGAGCTTGTCCTTGGTGGGTGAGACGAGGACGACTCCAGCCCTCGCACCCTGTCATGCACACATGCCGTCGAAGTACATGATCCACCCATTTGGCGCCTCGTCTCTAGGCAAGAGGGAGCGATCCTTGCTTATTCCGCGGCTAGGGATGTCGGTTCACTCTGCCACGAAATCTGTGAGGGTCGCGCCCTTGATGACCCTAGTGGTGCTGAACTCGAGTTGGAACGCCTGAAGCTCGATGTTCGACACTGCAACCCGCCTGGTGGCGTTAGGACTCCAGAGTACCCTTTAGAGTGAGTAGGCTGAAACGACCTTGATGGGGTGGCCCTAGAAATAGTGGCGCAACTTTCGGGAGGTGACGAGGAGTGCGAGTGAGGGAGTCCTAGATTAGGGGGTGTCCGGATGGCCGGACTATGACCTTTGGCCGGACTCCCGGACTATGAAGATACAAGATTGAAGACTCTGTCCCGTGTCCGGATGGGACTTTCCTTGGCGTGGAAGACAAGCTTAGCGATACGATATGAAGATCTCCTCTCATTGTATCCAACTCTGTGTAACCCTAGCCCTCTCCGGTGTCTATATAAACCGGAGAGTTTTAGTCCGTAGGAAGAACAACAATCATACCATAGGCTAGATTCTAGGGTTTAGCCACTCCGATCTCGTGGTAGATCTACTCTTGTACTACCCATATCATCAATATTAATCAAGCAGGAGTAGGGTTTTACCTCCATCGAGAGGGCCCGAACCTGGGTAAAAACATCGTGTCCCTTGTCTCCTGTTACCATCCGCCTAGACGCACAGTTCGGGACCCCCTACCCGAGATCCGCCGGTTTTGACACCGACATTGGTGCTTTCATTGAGAGTTCCGCTGTGTTGTCACCATCAGGAAGGATGCCGCATCCCGTCTTTAAAGACAGCATCATTGCTAAAGTATTTTTGGCTATCGGCCAAACTCTCTGGCTAGGCAGGTTTTTGATGACCGCCAGTCCGTCCGCCGCGCCAACGATGACCTCTCGGGCCATCGAAAGCAATCTTCACATCAGCTCGGAGCTCGCCGAGCAGTTAGATCCGATGGAGCTCTTCTCCCTGAACGAACTCTTGGATCGCATCGCGGCCCTTGGAGTCGCTACTGATTATGACCAGATTGGGCTTAAACCTGATCAGAGAGAGATCGACTCTCCCCAGATCACCCACCACGTTGAAGTGGTGGAAGAACAATGCGGCGAGTCTTCGCCCGCCCTAAGGACCAGATGCGTCCGGAATCCCGATCCCTCCAAGCTGGAAACCCGCGGAGGGGAGGATATCGCCCGAACCCTAAACCTAAAGTCAGGCAGTAGGCCCGATTCATTGAATAATATCTGATAAAGCAAGCTTCCGAATTCGGAAACTGCTCGCCCCTGAATCTTACGTCGGGCAGGGTTCCGGATTTATTTCCACCCGCGCACCCAACTATACGGGATTTATCCCTAATAGGGCAAGAGTCCGGAGAAATAGTACACCACTACTGGGCCAGATTCCTCCTGGTTATGAACAGGATAAAGGACTGCCGCGAGAGAGAAGCAATTTCACTCTTCCTTAACAACTGCACGGACATCGGAATCCTCAACGCCATAAGTTGCTGCGAAATTACACGATTTGCCGACTTGACATCCATAGTACGAAAGTACTGCGTGATTGAAAGCGTTCGGAAAACCGAAGATAAATTCTGGGACAATCCGGCCCCGAATATAACACGAGTCCGAAACAAAAGGGCGCATTATCGCCAGGCACCTGAGCCAAACATCAAAAAACAAAAACCCTCTACAGGGTACGGGACCGTATTGGAAGGATGGCTCAATGGACCCTGTAGAATTCATAATTCAGGGAAAGCCACACCAACGCACAACCTCAGAGCATGTTGGTACTACGGCAGGTAGCCAGAAGCAGCGAGGAGCTTTTAACTCCAGCACCCGAAGAATACCTCCCCAGTACGGTGTCGACAGTCTTTGAGACGTTCACATCAAACAATGCAAGGAAACGAACACTCCGCAACTTCGCAAAAGTCTACCAAGTAGCAACAATAAACCCATGGAGTGACACGGCTATCACCTTTAATGCCAGTGACGAACCTAAATTCCGGACAGCCCGAGCACCAGCCGCATTGGTCCTCAGTCGGATAGTGGACGGCTTCTGACTTACAAAGGTACTCATGGACGGCGGCAGCAGACTCAACCTCATCTACGAGGAAACCCTATGAAAAATGGAAATTGACTGGAGCCGCATTGAGCGAAGCAACACAACTTTTAGGGGAATAATCCCAAGCCGGGAAGCGTGCAGTTCAGGAAAAATCACACTGGATGTGGTGTTCGGCACGCCGGACAATTACAGATCCGAGGAGGTCACGTTTCAAGTGGCCCCGTTCAGCAGCAGCTACCATGCTTTGCTAGGGCGAGAAGCATTCACAATTTTCCAAGCCATACCCCATTACGGGTACATGAAGCTCAAAATGCCCGGGCCCAACAGAATCATCACTCTCGCAAGTGATCCGGACATAGCACTCCGCGCTGAAAACAAAACAGCCGCACTGGCCCTGGAGGCATTATCTGAGGCCCTAGCGGCCGAGGAGTTAACGGCATTGCGCTCCATGGTGGACAGGGACGACGTGATACTAGACAAGAGATCCAAGTCCACCTCTTTTAAACCGGCGGACGAAATAGTCAAATTCCTAGTCCATCCAACGGACCCTACAAAAAAGGCCTCCATCAGGGCAGAATTAAAACCTGATGTAGACGCCGCACTCAGAGACTTTCTGCGAGAAAATTGGGACATTTTCGCCTGGCACCCCTCGGATATGCCAGGAATCCCATGCAGGCTGGCCGAGCACAGCCTGAACATCATAAAAGGGTTTAAACCCGTCAAGCAGACCCTACGGCGCTTTCTCGAACCTAAGAGACAAGCCATGGGAGAGGAGCTAGCAAAACTGCTGGAAGCGGGGTTCATCAGAGACATAAAACATCCGGACTGGCTAGCAAACCTGGTGACGGTACCAAAGAAGGACAAATCTTGGCGCCTATGTGTCGATTTCAAAGACCTAAACAAGGCCTGTCCAAAGGACCCTTTCCCACTCCCTCGAATCGATCAAATCATCGACGCCACTGCAGGACACGACTCACTGTGTTTCCTCGATGCATACTCTGGCTACCATCAAATCAAGATGGCAGAGTCAGACCAGGCCGCAACGGCATTCATCACCCCATACGGCCCATTCTGCTTCAACAGGATGCCCTTTGGGCTCAAAAACGCCGGCGCAACATATCAGCGCATGATTCAGACATGTCTGGCCAACCAGATCGGCAAAACAGTCAAAGCATACGTAGACGACGTGGTCGTCAAAACAAAACACGTCGATACTCTAGTAGACGACTTGAGGCTCACGTTCGACAATCTCCGAACATATGACATTAAGCTCAACCCGGAGAAATGCGTTTTCGGCGTACCAGCCGGAAAGCTCCTGGGCTTCATCGTATCCGGTAGAGGAATTGAAGCAAACCCAGCCAAGATCCGAGCTCTGTCACAATTAGATACCCCAAAGGACCTCAAGCAAATACAAAAACTGACAGGATGCGTGGCGGCTCTAAGCCGCTTTATCTCCCGCTTAGGAGAAAAGGCATTACCCCTCTATCGCCTCCTACGGTGCACCGACCACTTCGAGTGGACGGAGGCTGCCACTGCCGGACTCGAAGAAATAAAAGCCATATTGGCAACAAATCCGGTCCTGGCCGCGCCCAACATGGGCGAACCAATGCTATTATACATCGCCGCAACCCATCAAGTTGTCAGCGTGGTGCTCGTCGTCGATCAAGAAGCGGACAGACACAAGTTCCCCCTCCAAAACCCAGTGTACTATGTGTCCACTATGCTAACTCCTTGCAAGTCATGGTACTCGCATTATCAAAAGATAGCATACGCGGTGTTCATGGCATCCCGGAAGCTGCGACACTACTTTCAAGAGTGCTCCATAACAGTAGCATCCGAAGTACCCCTTAATGACATTATAAACAACCGCGACGCAACGGGCCGGATTGCCAAATGGGCCATTGAGCTCCTCCCGTTCGACATAACCTACAAGCCAAGGCGAGCTATTAAGTCGCAGGTTTTGGCCGACTTCATTGCCGAATGGACTAAAGCCGAACTCCCTAAAGAATACAGTGCATACTCCAACTGGATCATGCACTTCGACGGCTCCAAAATGTTGGCTGGCCTGGGGGCTGGCGTCGTCCTGACGTCCCCAACTGGGGACACAGTCCAATACGTACTTCAGATAATGTACACGGATTCGAACAACGCAGCCGAATACAAGGCCCTTTTACATGGCCTCCGAATGGCAGTCTCCATGGGCATTCAGTGCCTAGAGGTCCGCGGGGATTCAAATCCCGCAATATCCCAAATAAATGGAGACTTCGACGCCAACGACCCGAAAATGGCAGCTTACCGCAACGCCATCTTAAAGATGTCAGCTCGGTTTGAGGGGCTCGAATTTCATCACATAGCCCGGGAAAATAACCAAGCAGCAGACGTGCTGGCACGCATCGGCGCCAAGCGCGAGGCCGTCCCTCCCAACATCTTCCTAGAAAGGTTGTTCAAGCCATCTGTATCATGGGATGGAGAATCCGGAAACAATAGCCCGGACACAACTACACTGCCCCTCACCGAGCATCCTGACACAATTGGGGGCTACACCAACGAAACAACGCCGTCAGCCCATGAAATAATGGAAGTCATTGCCCCTTGGACAGAGCCATTCCTAGCCTACCTAACTAGGCAGGAACTTCCCGAGGACCAAAACGAAGCCCGCTGCATAGTGCGGCGATCTAAAGCCTACAAAGTCCACGAGGGAGAGCTTTACAAAAAAAGCACAACCGGAGTTTTTTCTTCAAAGGTGTATCTCCGAAGAAGAAGGACCAAACCTTTTGGCTGAAATCCATGCCGGACTTGGTGGGCACCATGCCGCAACCCGGGCCCTTGTAAGCAAGGCCTTCCGTACCGGATTTTATTGGCCAACGGCCCGGGCAGACTCTCAGGACTTAGTGCAAAGATGTGTTGGTTGCCAGTTATTCGCCAACCAAAGTCACATGCCGCCTACCGCCCTACAAACTATACCTATTACCTAGCCTTTTGCGGTCTGGGGGCTTGACATGGTCGGACCCCTTAAAGGAGGAACCCACAAGCAAAAATACCTACTGGTCATGGTGGACAAATTCACCAAATGGATAGAAGCCAAGCCTGTAAAGACGGCCGAATTCGGACCCGTGATAGACTTCCTTTCCGTGGTTGTATACCGTTACGGTGTCCCCCACAGCATCATAACCGACAACGGCACAAACTTCACGGCCGATGAAGTCAAACTTTGGTGCAAAAACATGGGCATCAAGCTCGACTACGCTTCAGTCTATCACCCTCAAACTAACGGTCAAGTCGAACGGGCCAACGGTCTCATTATGAGCGGCATCAAACCCAGACTAGTGCGATCCCTCAAGGAATCTGACACGCACTGGGTAGAGGAGCTTGACTCCGTACTCTGGGGGCTACGGACCATGCCGAATCGCACTACCGGATTCACACCATTTTTTATGGTATACGGCGCAGAGGCAGTACTGCCATGCGACATAATCCATGACTCACCTCGAGTGCGCATGTATGAAGAAAGAGAAGCCGAGCTCAATCGGCAGGACAGCTTGGACGCATTGGAAGAGGAGCGCGACGTGGCAAAGGCTCGTTCCGCATTCTATCAACAGCAGGCTCAAAGATATCAAAGCAGAGAAGTACGGGGCAAAACGTATAACGTTGGCGAACTAGTTCTACGCCTGCCGGACAAGAAAAAGGATAAATTAAAGCCCAAATGGGAGGGCCCCTTCATCATCGACCAAGTACTAACCGGCGGAGCGTACCGTCTGCGAGATGCATCGGACAACTGACTCGAGCCGAACCCATGGAATGCAGCACGCCTACGGAGGTTCTACGCCTAGCGCCGGACTCCGTGTTCGTCTCCTTCCCTCGTCCCTTTGTTTTATTTTTTGTTTTTATTTTTGGCAGTCCGGGATTTTGTTCCTTCTCCCTCCCCCTTTTTTTCTCACAAGCCCTTAGGGGCTCGCATTGCAATATTCGCACGCAACCGACGCGCTACCTGCGCTCACAATACCTGGGGGCTTCTCTACCAAGAAGTCTATATAAAACGGGCCTCACGCCGAAAACATGTGTAATGCTTCCACATGAACCTTTTATACACCATTATATGCATCGATATGACTTAAGTTTTGGTCAAGCTGGGTTGCCTGGCTCCTGTGCTTACCCCTACGTTCCCGTTCGTTCGGCTAGGTGGTAAAGGGAGCACCTCTGTGATTGTTACTGCCGGGTCAGCCGGATGTGTACCTTAGACTGGGTGAAGCTGAAAGCTAGCGTTCTTAAGGGAATATTCGGTCGGTGAACTAAAAGATGATCTTTCGTATTTACTTTTTTCCCCTAGATGCTTTCCTGCTCTTTCTGGCAGTTCGGACATGCACTTTAGGGCATGCCTCCCAGGGAAAGGAACCCCTAACGGAACTATTCTCTCTGGAAGATGTTTCTTACTAACCATGTAATATAACATAACTAGTTGGGCACGTGTCTGCTAAAGCACTTATGACCCCTACGCCTTGTCTCCATGCATGCCCCGGTTCTTACATAACCAAGAGGGTATTCGGACACACTCCGGACTATAGGGTCTAGAGGTCGAAGCGAAAAGGTCCGCAATGACAAACGATCTACAATTCGGCTAGAGGACATTTTTATGTCATTTTCACATAGTCAATCCGACTCGGCATATTCTTCTTCAATGCCATCTAACAGGCGGTCTAATTTACGGTCTTGTTGGGAATACTTTGCAGCCAGCTCCACCTGGCCATATGCCAAGCTGACCGGGATCTCCTTTCCGTCCGGACCTATAGGGCCGACCTCGGCCATGTGGTTTGGGTCAGCCTTCGTGTACCGAGTCTTCACCATGGCCTAGGCCTCCCTGGCACCTTGACGGCAAGCTGATATCTTCCATAACCGGAAGCACTGCCGCACTCCCTCCAGCTTCTTGGCAAGCTCCTCAAGGCCTTCGGGCACGGAGAGGGATGGCCACATAGCCTGGACGACGCCTCGCATTGCCTGCCGAACTCGCTCGTGTAGTTGCAACAGCTCGAGAAGATGGTCTCCTGATGAACCGGGCATTTCCTCCGCCGGACGACCCGTTAGCAGACCTACAGACATAGCTCTGTCAATCGACTTCCTCGCCGAATTCTTTTTTTGAAGATTCGTTCAAGCACTTACTAAAAATGCCGCGTCGAAGTCGCCGATTCTCCTTCACGGCAGAAGACAGCTGGATGCGAACATCTTTCAGTTCCTCGCCTAGCTGGGTATTGGCGTCTTGAAGCTTGTTCTTCTCTTGCCTCACCCTCGTCAGCACGTTCTCGCCAGCCTTTAGTTGGCGTAGAAGTTGTTGCTGGTCCGGATTTGCTCCGGCCTCATCTGCATTATTATAGTCAGGGTCACACGCCTGCCGCATTTTAAAACGGAGGTACCTTTCGAAGCACATATTACCTGCGGGCGTCCCCTTGACATTCTCTGAAGCGGCCAATGCGGCCTCGAGCTGAGCCTTGCACTCTTCGAGCTCCTGGGACAATTGCGTGTTCTTCTTTGTAAGACACTGCATAGCACATGATCCTTCAAACAGTTATGTTTACTGTTTCGAGTCTCGGGGGCTACTGACATACATAACCTTCAATTCTACTCACTTGCATGTCTTTCACATACTGCTCCGTGGCTCTGGCTAGACCATTTTGAGCAGCACGGAGATACGCATCTCCTATATTAAAGGCGTCCAATGCCTCGGGGGAGAAACACGCGTCATGGAGGATAGTCCGGCGACGCCTGTGGTTTAGGGCACTCTCCACCTCTGAATTGGTGGCAGATAGCCCGTCGGCGCCCTCTGTCGGAGGAGCGCCCGAGGCGCGTCCCGTGTCCGCCTCCGCTTCCGGACCCGGCCTCGAACCTTGGCCGGCGGGCTCTCTTCTTTCTAAGAAAATCATGAGCATTAGTAAGACTCAAGGGCATAAACCCTAGGCGTTAAATCCGCACACCATACCGTTGCACCAGAATCTCGATCTGGTCCACACTTCTTTTTGGCCCGCCTGGTTTCAGCGGCCCTTGTTGGCTGCCCACTGTGGGCTCGGCCTTCCGCCTCAAGGATTTACCCTGCGAAGCGCTGTTAGTGCACGGCATGCAAAATAAAGCATGAGAATACTAGGACTTCGGTCTTAGTTACCTTGGAAGCTGGAAGTAGTCCGGGGCAGTCGGCCGTGATGGCCACTAAGGAGTTATCCTTGCTCAATTGATGAAATACTCCATCGACCAACTCCACGCATAAGTCCGGATCTTCTTGGGAGTCTGGATCGAGGGACCGTTCCGGATCCTCGGGTTGTGGAGCAGGGCTGTTTATTTCCTTCACAGCCTGGCGCAGCTCCTGCGTTTAAACATTACTAGTCTAAGTACTCAACTACGGGAATTTCGAAGATGGATAGGCAAGTGAAAGTGTCCGCTCACCCAACTAGGAGGATTGTACATAGAGAATCCGCCTTCCGGGTTGACACGGAGGAATTCTTCCTCCTCCCCCTTGTACAAAGTGGATAAGATTCTCGTTAAAGTGGCGGCCGAATCTGGCCCCTTGCGACCGCACCGGGTAGCATCATCCTCCCTGTTGAAATCCCACATGGGGTGGCCTCTGTATTGAAGCGGCTGCACCCCTCGCGTAATGCATATGGCCATGACCTTGATCATGGTCAGTCCGGAATGAGCCAACAACCTTATCCGGCTCATCAGGTACAGAACGTCCCTATCAGCTTCCCTCTGAGGGTTCCGTGGGCGCCAACTCAGGTGCTTCTTCAACGGAGCATTATTGAACTCGGGGAGGCCGATCCGTACAGGGTCCGGCAGGGGGACGTCATCTATATAAAACCATTCCGAGGGCCAGTCTTCGGACGCCCTCTTTGGGGTGCCGGATAGATATCCTGTCCCGGTGATGCGCCATAGTTCGGCTTCGCCCACTTGATAAATAGACCCCTCCTGAGAACGAGGCACAATGCAAAACAACCTCTTCCACAGTGCGAAATGGGCCTCAACGCCCAAGAACAGCTCGCAGAGGGCCACGAAGCCCGCGATATGCAAAATGGAGGCGGGCGTGAGGTTGTGTAGCTAGAGGCCGTAGAACTCCAGCAACCCTCGAACAAACGGATGAATTGGAAATCCGAGTCCTCTCATTAAATAAGGGACTAGGCATACCCGCTCTCCTCGAGAGGGATGGGGAACGCTCTCCGCCTGCTCTCCGCCGCTATAGGTGGCAATCCGGCTCGAACTAGGACCATATATGCTGGGGGGAGAAGCCCCTTGGACTGAAGCACTACTAGCTCGCTATGCAGGACGGAACACCGCCCTCAATCTCCGGGTAGAGCGCTGGAGGGGCGAGAGGAGGAGCTGCACCGACCGGCCATGGTGGAATGGATCTCTGTCGAAGACACTCTGATGAAATCTCGCGGAGGGAAGATGGTGTGAATTGGATCTAAATCCCCGTCTCTTTTATGGGCGGTTCATTAACGCAACCAGGGGGGTAACTGAAAAAATCCCCTGGCTTTTCGCATTCGTTTGACACGTGGAAGATGGTCATTATGGGGCACGGAAGTAGAGGAGGGTAGCACGCACTAGAAGCCGGACACTATTCGACGGATACAGAGAATTTGCAGGAGAACCCGCCTTGCAATGCCGAAGACAACTTGCGCGCCGGACTCATCGTCATTGAAGCCTGGTTCGGGGGCTACTGAGGGAGTCCTGGATTAGGGGGTGTCCGGATGGCCGGATTATGACCTTTGGCCGGACTCCCGGACTATGAAGATACAAGATTGAAGACTCCGTCCCGTGTCCGGATGGGACTTTCCTTGGTGTGGAAGACAAGCTTGGCGATACGATATGAAGATCTCCTCCCATTGTAACCGACTCTGTGTAACCCTAGCCCTCTCCGGTGCCTATATAAAGCGGAGAGTTTTAGTCTGTAGGACGGACAACAATCATACCATAGGCTAGATTCTAGGGTTTAGCCACTCTGATCTCGTGGTAGATCTACTCTTGTACTACCCATATCATCAATATTAATCAAGCAGGAGTAGGGTTTTACCTCCATCGAGAGGGCCCGAACCTGGGTAAAAACATCGTGTCCCTTGTCTCCTGTTACCATCCGCCTAGACGCACAGTTTGGGACCCCCTACCCGAGATCCGCCGGTTTTGACACCGACAGCGAGCAAAAGCTTTTGGGGCATGTGGTAGCGCGCTCGTGCCTCCCCTAGCACCGTGCTGACAAAGTAGACCGGATGCTCAATGAGGGAGGAGGTGTTGGTGAGGTCTTGTGTCTCTTGAGGATGCTAACCTTCGGGGGTCTCATCACCTGCCGTGTCAGTTGCGGCCTCGTGAGCCTCAGCCTCAGGAGCCCCTCCGACTGAAGGGTCGGCTTGTGCCTCAGGAGGGACATTGACTATCGGGTCAGCTGAAGCCCCGAGAGCGCCATCCTAAGGCTGCTGCGCCTTACTTGGTGATGAGGCGCCCTGCTGAGGGTCCTTGATTGGGCGCTCTTCCCTCAACGCCACCAGTGCGATAATGGCGGAGTGAGGGGTGGCGGTCAAGTAGAGCACTAAGGGCTTGAGAGGGCGCGGTGCCACCATCACCGGCGGGCTGGTTAAGTATTTCTTGAGGTCTTGGAAGGCCGCGTCAGCTGTAAGGGTCCATTCAAACGACCCCTTCCTCTTCATCAGCTTGAAGAATGGGAGGGCACGTTCCCCCAGCTTGTAGATGAAGCACCCCAGCGAGGTCACGCAGCCCGCCAGCTTCTGCATCTCCTTGAGTGTCTGCGGTAGGCTCATGTCTTCTATGGCGTTGACTTTCTCCAGGTTGGCCTCGATTTGTTTGTGCGACACTAGGAAACCCAACAGCTTGCTAGAGGGGACCCCGAACACACACTTCTCGGGATTGAGCCACAGGTCCACCTTGCGCAGGCTGGCAAATGTTTCCTTTAGATCTTCGATCAGGGTATTCGCCTCCTGAGACTTCACCACTATGGCATCTATGTAGCCTCAACGTTCCTCCCGAGCTGCCAGCCCAGGGCAATGTGCATCAGCCGCTTGAAGGTAGCCCCAGCATTACGCAGTCTGAAAGGCATGCAGGTGTAGCAATACACCCCGCAGGGGGTCAAGAACACTGTGTTCTCTACATCTTGCACAACCATCTTGATCTGGTGGTAGCTTGAAAAGGCGTCCAAAAAGCACAACAGGTCACACTCGGTGGTGGAGTCGATGATCTGGTCGATGCGCGGGAGCGGGAAGGGATCCTGAGGGCAAGCCTTATTGAGGTTGGTGGAGTCAATTCACATGCGCTCCTTCCCCCCTTTGTTGGGGACGATGACTGTGTTCGCCAGCCACTCCGGGTACCGTACTTCCCGGATGACACCGGCATCCTGCAGCTTGCGGGTTTCTTGGATGATGAACGTTTGCTTCTCAGTGGACTGTCGTCGGGCCTTCTGCTTGACTAGGCGCACATTTAGGCACACCCTCAGGTGGTGCTCGATTATTCCCCTTGGGATCCCGACCAGGTCCTTGAGCTCCCATGCGAACACTTCCTTGTTGGCGCGCAATAAGCTGACCAACGCTTTTTCTTGGTCCGGGGGGAGGCCAGCTCCTATGGTGAAGGTGGCGCCTGACGCCCCATCCTCATTAACTGGAACTTGCTTCGTCTCGGATAGATCTTGGGAAAACAACGACTTCTTCTTGGCTGGCACTTCCCCCGGAGCCTCAGGGCACCCCTTCTCGCTCGACTGCACGGACACCGCAGTCCTGAAGGCGAGCTTAAGGGCCTGCAGCGCGTCCTTGGTGTCCCCTGCCACCATGAGGACACCGCTGCTACCTGGCATCTCCATGAGGTCATAGGCTGGATGAGTTGCTGCCATGAACTTGTTGGATACCCTTGAGCTAGTTGGTTAAGCTAAACATGTTGGGTCTTGGTGACTGCCACGTGATGGTGGGGGTGTAGAGCATCGGGAGCACGCTTGCTCCCAAGAATCTGTGTTGGATACCCCTGAGCTAGTTGGTTAAGCTAAACAGCAACTTGGAGAGTTGGAAGATAAAAGCTTGCCTAACTTAGTTCATTTCCAAAGGGATATCTTGTGTTTGTGTGTTTGTTGTACAAAGATGATTTCTTCATCGATTGGTCCTCGTGATCAGTTGTTGAACCTATCGTCTTGCCCAAACCTTGATTTAAGTGTGGGCCATTGTCAAATCAAGTTAGAACCAACGATGTTCGTAATGTTGTCTTACTCGTGATTGATTCCTCGAGCATACACCATTACATCTTTTGGTCTGACCAATACTAACACATTGTTCACATAATGGTGGAAGTCCAGTGATATGGAAATTCCGATGAGTTGTTGTTGAGCCCATCAGCAGCATCTTGTCCCCTCCATGATTCATGTTGACCATTGAGCTAGTGTTGGAAACGTTTATATGCATTATCTTCGTGTCCCGCTTATGAAGCATATGTCTGGATGAAAAGAAGTGACTTTCCCTAATTCACGTGCATTTGATCTAAGTTGCCGCCGTGGATCCGAGAAAGATTGTTTTGCTTCCTTTGGAATCGTTCCAAGTTAGTCATGCATGTGCTAAGTATACTATGGTTACGTAGATTACTTACCTCCACTCCATATGTATTCCATAGCACACCAAGCTACTGATTGATTTGTTCAAGGATAATAAGTTCTAGGTGCTAGTCCTGAAGGTACCAGACGGATTTGTACAAGATTCCGTTATCCTCGATAATGGTTCCCAACCAGAACTCGGTGGTGTTTTATCGTAAGACTATTCTGTGATCATGTTTGTCCTAGAAAACATATTCACATGCGTGTAGCAGAACCAGCTCAGGTTTTGGAGCTTACTACTTTAGTTCATTTTCCGATAATCTCGCAACATTATCTCGTCGGTTTGTGTTGCAGACCTTCTTTTCCAGACATGTTGTCTGAAATATTCTGTTACCAACCAGATATGAATCTCAGGAAGATATGATGGTTGGAACCTCTTCCAAGAACTATGATAAAGGTTCCAGTGAAGTGGACGCACCTAGCTGGAAGCACTATTGTTGTAGTATCTTGATTAAGCCGTTTGGTCACCTCCCATGAGGATCTCGCATGACTTATTCTAGAAGTTGATCCTTATGGATTTTGTGCTCCCGAAGTCCGACCTTTACTTGATGGCCATGTCGATGCTTTTAACCATGATCGTGGTAGCTAGAACATCAAGTAGAACATTAGAAGCGGAGTGCTAAATGTCTCTCGGTCGATCATCCAGATTTTGTCCCCTTGGCTTTGCTAAGGTGAAATCTGGGAAGGGTTATCTTTCTTTAAATCTGCATCCTCCACCAATATCCATCATGGTGGTACATTGTGTTGCCAGGATCCTTGTCACGGATATTGGTAAAACCTTGATGAATATGGAAATGCTCAAGTTCTTGAGAGCACACTTAGTCACTAGGTTATATCCTCGGTATCAACTCGAATGTGCCTTCCGTTTGCCGAGTTGTTCCATAACTATAGTTTCCTTTCCCATCTGACTATGCCATTCCTTCGAACTCCTTCAAACGATCGTTTGTGAATTGCCTTAGCCTGGTATGGAGAGTCTCAATGATCCTTTCCGATAGAGTTTCTTTCTAACGTCACCGAGTTGGATGAAGATCTAAAAAGCAAAGACCTCAAGATCAATATGAAGCAATGAATCAACATCTTTGAGAAGGACAGTTGGATCGTGAAGATCGTGTTAGCTTTGTGTTCCCTCTGTCTTCTTACCTCACGTCTTGAATCTCGGGATGAGATTCTCGTTTAGTGGGGGTGAGTTGTCACATCCCTAGCTTCTAGTATTGCGTGGTGTCTGCATCTTGTTGCATCATGTTTAAATTCTATTTAAGTCGAACTGAGGAATATCTGAAGCCTCGAAAACCTAATAAAAGAAGGGAAAAACACCTAAAATCTCATTCCTTGTCTCCAAAATGCTCTTCTTAGATGTTTGACATTTTTGGCAAGGGTTTTGGTCCCAACCAAAAATATTGAACATTTTTAAGGACTTAATTTTGGGACTCTGAATTTAAATCATTAGTTATTTGAATTTAAATTATATTCATATAATTAGAATATAATTTCAAATACCCCTGAAATATTTTATGAGCTTTTGGAAAAGTCCATCTAGCAAAATAAAAATATTCAGAGGAGTTTTTGGCATTGTTTGAATTCAAAACAGTGGCAAAAGATTAAATAAAAACAGAAAAAAATAAAGAGAATAGAAACTCACCCGTCGCCTACCTGCAGCCCACTTACCTCGGCCCGGTACTGTAGTCGGCCGGCCCAGCCCACCAGCGCCTCCCTGTCGCCTTCCTGCTCGGGACAGTAGGACAGGGGCGTGTGCCCGCGGCGCGCACGCACACGCAGCGCCACCTCCTCCCTCCTTGCCTGGCTCCCCCCTCGTCGCCCTGGACTCCCTCCACGACACCACACAACACCCCGACCCCTCTCACTCTCCATGTGCTCCTCCCCCTCCTCTGTTTATCCCTCCCGCGAACGCTCGAGCACGCTCATCGCCACCGTTCGCTGCCGCCGTGTCCACTACACCCCCTCGCTCCCCCGACCGGCCCACGAGCTCCGCTGTCATCCACAACACCATCTCCGCTGATCAACGCGACCGGAAGGCCCTCGGAGTGCCGCCATCGATGTCATCTTCATCCTCGGGTTCCGACGATCGCCGCCGGGATTCTGATGCCGTCAAGCCTCCGCCGAGCCTGCTTCGACGACCTCTGCAACCACCGTGAGCTCCCGCGTCGTAACCTCATCTCCCCGAGATCATTTACGCCCTGTAGCCATCGCCCCCTTGCTGACCGAATCGCGCTGCCGCCTGGCCTCATCGCCGGCGTGGCCCCGGTGACCATTTGGTCACCAGCGTGCACCCATTGAGCTCTCCACGACCCG